>NC_056725.1:236613982-236923982 GCF_019279795.1 Protopterus annectens | reverse complement strand
ACCTGTTGCACATCCACAAAACAAAGAGCATCAGAAACTCCCAATCTAGGGACCTAAGGACAGGTATATGTCTCCGAGACTACCCCTTCTCTGGAACAGGCTTCCTGTCCACGTGGAGCAGAGTTCTTCCTGCAATTATTCAAGCACAACTTTATCAGTTGATGGGGAATTGTAATTTACCCCTGGTTTTCTATGTACATCACTGTTAGAAACAGGAAGTTTATAAATGCCTACCCCCTCATACTTAAGCTATACACCTATAAAATGAGTGGTACTAAATCCTGTGAAATATATTTGGAAAACATAGCAAGGCTTAAGAATTCCCTTTAAGGTCATTACCCTAGTATTCCCTTATGAGCCCTTGAAAACAAGTTACAAATACAGATATTTAGATATTCAAATTCTCAAAATTTGATATATAAGATGACAGTTGTTGCTTCTACTTCTTTCATTTTCCACACTCTCCCATTTTTTCTCCCCCCCCCCCCCGCCTACCCTAGCTAAGACTGTCTTGTTTGTGTGACATTATAAGCCTGCAAGTACTTCAAATTCTTCAAAACTCTAAGTACCTGCTGCAAGGCCTGTCCAACATTTGTTGACAACAGCATGCAGTCATCAATATACAGGATGAATTTTGAATTCATCAGTTTATAACTGTTCAACACTTCCAGCATTTCCAAGATTTTTATTGACAATTCCTCTTTGACTAATATAAAAAGTTTTTGTAATAGATGGCCGCTCTGTCTTCCACCCCCTTTACTATCACTGGTCTCATGAGCTGTCCTTTAACCATAAACTGAGTCTTGGCTCCACCCCCTCTACTTTCACTGGTCTCATGAGCTGTACTTTAACTGAGTCTTGGCTTCTTTATAGATTGTTTTAATCCATTTTATTATTTTCTGGTGCCTCCCAAAAATGTCATAAAAAGTCTCATCACACTGTATTAAATGCTTTTTTTGTAACTCAGAGATGATCATTCATCTTTTTGAATCATCTTTCCATTCTTCTTTATAAATGAACTCTCTTTAGGTCCATCAGTTTACAGTTTTTTCTCAGCTGTTCTGCATTTAGTGCATCTTGTTCCGTCCTTTCTGTACTATCAGTGGCAAAAAAATGTGTCCAGTCTTCCTGCCAGGATTTAATAATATATCAGTAATATTTTAATGTCTGCGTTTGCTAGGGACATTGTTCTATAGTAATTTACTTCTGTTCTCACTCATTTGAGGTTAATGCCACTCTTGATCTCCTCAGCATGTTTTATAGGTTCATAGGTTGGTACTGGGCTATCTGCCCGAAAGCATATATTAGCCCAGCCACGTTGTGCGGTATTCACCGCCCCTTTAGTAGTTCCCTAGACCCTTGTACTAGCAGCTAGTACCATTGGCCCCTATCTAGTAGTGCTGCTGGCATGATCCCCTGTGTGAACTTTCTGCTACCCATCCACTCATCAAGGTTCCTCTTGAAGCGTGATAGTGAGGGGCTCTGTCTTATGTAGATCGGGACCCTGTTCCATTGTAAGGGAAGTCTCTGCAAAGGGAATCTTTCCCTCCAGCATGTTCTATTCATTGTTGTGTTGAGGTTTATATCCCTACAGCATGTAGCTCGAGTAGATTTGGTTTTGCTAAGATGGAGCATGTTCAACAATTCTGGGTTGGACATGGCTCTGTACGTTAGACAGAGATCGCCTCTGAAAAAGCGGTATGCAACAGAGAACAGTCTTAGCTTTTTCAATCGTGCTGCATAGGGCAACTGTTTGAGGCCAGTAATCATCTTGGTTAGGTACCTCTGTGGTCTCTCCAGCTGCTGGAGATGTCTAGCCAGGTACATTCCAATTGGTGCATTGTACTCAATAGTGGGTCTGATGAGGGAAGAGTAGAGGGGCACCATTACATCCTTAGATCTTGATGCGAACCCTTTTGTGATCAGATGGGTCACATAGAAGGATTTTCTAACCACTTTGGCAACATGGTTATCAAAGGAAAGCTGACTATCTACTTGGGTCCCTAGATCCCTTATTTCTTCTTCAGATTTAAGGGGATTACCTCCTATGCTGTAGTTTGTGGGTACTCTGTTTTTTCCAAAGGGGATTACTACGCGTTTTTTTTGCATTTAGCTTGAGACCATGGCTTTGACACCATGCATCAGTCTCATTTATGCCCTTCTGGAGGATCTCCATGTCGGCCAGAGACTCTATTATAGCACCCAGTTTGCAGTCATCCGCAAACTTAGTCAGCCACAGCCCTTCCGTGCTTGCCTGTACTTCTGAGAAGTATATGCCAAACAGGAGTGGCCCCAGGACAGAGCCCTGAGGCACATCACTCATTACTGGTCTGGATTCGGACATAGATCCCACTACTCTTACTTTATGGGATCTGTCTGAGAGCCAGTTTGCGATCCATCTTGTGACGTAAGGGTTTATGCCCAGGTTGGTGAGCTTATCAATAATACCTGAATGGGGAATGGTGTCAAATGCTTTAGCAAGGTCAAGGTAAGCCGTGTGTACCTCCTTTCCCTTATCTATAGCCTGAGTAACTGACTCAAAGAAATCCACCAGGTTCAGGAGGCATGATCTGCCCTTGACGAAGCCGAACTGTGTGGGGTCCACTGACTGGAGGTTCCCAATCTCTCCATTTATGAGTTCCATAATGATTCACTCCATAGCCTTACAGATCAGACTGGTCAGGCTTATTGGTCGGTAGTTCCCAGTGTCAGTTGTGGCCCCACCCTTGTGTAGCGGGACCACTATTTCCGTGCGCCATTCTATGGGCACATATCCTGTGGAGAGACTAAGACTGAACAGGATATTAAGATGCGGGGTTAATTCCTTTTGGAACTCACGTATGACACAGCCTGGGACACCATCTGGTCCCATGGAGGCAGTGTTTTTAGCTTTAGATAGAGCCTTGTTAACCAACGTATCAGTAATAATTGGACTTACACAATCCCCTGGAATGATAATAGGCCCTGTAGGGGGTGAGTGGGGGGGGGGGGGGAATTTGCATTGAACCTGTTAGCCAAGATGTTGGCAATGTCAGAAGGGTCAGTGTATTTTGTTCCATTTATGTACTAGCTCAGAACAGACCTGAGCATTGCCATTTAGGTTTTTGATGTAGCCATAGAAGGCCTTATAGTTATCCTTGGCATCCTTGGCAACTTTCTTTTCAAAATTAGCTTTAGGTGACTTGATGAGGGCCCTCAATTTCTTACTAATGCTGATCAGGGATGATTTTTCTACTTGAGATTTGGCCTTTTTTTGTATAAGTCTCCGCCTTTTACTCTAAAGTTTGCTTATGGCTGGGGTCCACCAGACTGGTTTCTTCTTGCTTGAGGAAGTAGTCTTGGTTTTATTCAGGATATCACGGTCCATGCAATCCTGAAGATGCATATAGAGTGCCTTGGTGTAGGATTCCGCATCCTGGATATCATTATCCTTCTGCAAGGGAATAGTGAAGCTTTCCACTTCAGATGCAAGTAGTTTGAAGTTTGCTTTGGAAAGGTTTTTGACTATGGTTTCTTTGACTGGGGGAGGTGGAGGGGTGAGGATGTCCAAGGCTATCAGTTTGTGGTCGGCTCTGACCAAGGAGGGAGTGATTATGGGTGTGGTACAATGGGCGCCCATATTTGTGTTTTGGGTTTGTCTTGATTACTGTATCATTTACATAAGGTTTTCCGTATGGTCATGCCCCATTTCAGAATTCAGTTTTGTGTGCTGCTTTCTAAGTTTCATCTATGAAAAATTTAGCTTTTCATTTCCCCTACTGAGTCAATGTCAGTTCATGTCTAGGTTCCCTTATTCACTATTTCCATTTTTTATCTACCCTCCCCCTTCTTTTTCATAAAGCATTTGGAAGTATTGTGTAACTCTCATTTTCTTTCCTGATTCCTTAGACTTTTCCTTTCTTTTCTTTTCCTTGTCTTTGTATAAGAGTTTCAGTGCTTCTTCTCCTGCCAAACCCATCAATCCTTTAAGGGCCATTGCTAAGCTTCTTATGCTGCCATTATTTTGCTTTCCACAGCCACCCTGCTGCTGTCACCTGTACCTTGAGTTGTTTAACTTATCTATTGGTTTTCCACATTTCTTGTTGGAGCTCTGCTAGATACCCTTCTAATCTGTGTAGTTCATTGTAGCAATGAACTGTTATCAAACTGCTCATTGTAGTCCAGGGTTTGAATTAATCAGCCTTCATTTGTGTACTATTAACCAGACAGTTTTGTAGGCAAGTAGGAAATGGAGCTTGGTGCCCCAGTGTTCTCGCAGACTGCAAGCCTAGTAACTACTTATGAACTACTGCTTGTCTCCCTTCTTCTCCATCCCTCCATTCTCATTAGCTTCTCCCTTAATGCTGATTTCATCCAATCCCACAAATGTTCTTCTGTTTCTTCCCTCTCTCTTACTGTTTTCTCTATCCAGTTTCTCAGTTCATGCTTTGCTTACAGCTCACTCCATCTGTGGTTATCCAACTCAACCGTAATCCCCTTCCACTTCTTTCTTTTTTTCTTTCTTTCCATTTTGAATACAAGTACCACTCAAGTGTGATATGTCTGCTCTGGAAATGTAGTCACCCCTGCCTAACATTCAAGTCAGTCTAGTGGCTTGCAATATGTAGTTCTGTGTAAATGTAAACTCGCCTGTCTATGTTTTTTTTCTTTTGTTCAGATGTGTATCAATTAATTCTCATGTCTTCAGCTTGTCATCTTCTGGTTGCATTTTTGTCAACTAGTCTGTCCTTTTCTTGGTCTATTTTAACAATGGAATATCCCCATGCTCTTCAAGTCTTCTCTCATTATGTCTTCTCAGAACTCAAAAATGGTCCATGGATGTCCTAGCCATCTTTGTTTACGGTGTATATGGCACATGTAGTCTGTCTTTTCCCTCTGATTCCTCCTTGCCAGATTACCTATATGCTAACCCAACTTATGTTTCATCTTTCTATTATTACTTATATCCTTTTCCCGAAAAGTGTCATTGCTCCCCTTTTCTTCCCTGTAGCCTTGTTGATAATTTCTCATTTGGGGTATTGTGGATTCAGTATCCCCCTCTCCCATTTTCAGGCTCAGTGGTAGCAGTAATTTATCTCTTTTTAGACTATTCAGTTTGGAATTTATTTTCTGTTAATTTTCTGGAGTTTGAGGACCACCTCCCACATTTTCTTGTGATTACTTGTATCTTCATCATGTGCTTATTTCTCTGCATTCTTTGCTCTCTCCCTCTGTCTTTGCCCCACACTACAGTTGGCTTCAGTCAGCTCCTTTCCTCTGGGTCTTCCCACCAACCTGGCCCAGTACTTCTGAGACAGCAACCTATGCTTGAGTCTGTCCCCAGAATTCAGTGTACTATTCTCCAGGGAATGGCAATGTTTGCCTTTGGATGCTAACCCTTTTTAACCTGTCCTGTTTGTTCCCTGTTATCTAACCATATTCTTTTTTACCCTCCTGTTGTTTTCTTAGTTTCCTGTAGCTTTGTCAGTCTTTCCACCATGTGTGCTTTTTGTAATTTGTCTTTGTTTTTCTTACTTGCTTCATTGCCTAGACTAATACATGGCATAACAACCTAACACTGGCATTTACAGATTGTTCAGTACATACTGTATTTTACCATTTATCATATCATTTTGTTGTACAACATTTTTGGACCCCCCCCCTTTTATTATTTGTAGAATCTGCTCTTTCATCCCTTCTTATACCAAACCTCACACTGATATTGTCTGTAAACTCTTGATGTCTGACTTTATTTGTAGGAGATGCTGCCTCATGCTCTATTAAGGTTTATGTCCTTTTTCCTTTATGTATGCAAAGAAAAAAAGCCTTTACTATACTGAATGTTCTGCATTTATCTTAACATTATCTTTGTCTTTTTTATCATATTTTCCCTCCACTGTGGCTTCCAGAAAGCACCCACTGTCTTTGTTCAGATGTCATCTCTATCTGTTGTTACCTTATCTTGTCTCCCTTTCTGGCACCTAGAAAGTATTGGCTATCTTTTTCAACATGTATAGTTCTGCCCCTTTTATATCACTTCTCTTTCTCTCTCTCTTACTCTGTCCCTCTCTTTCTGTCTCTCCTCTGCTGGCCAGTCTAGTTTCCATTGAGCAGTGAGTGCCTGCATACACTGGTGGCACTGGACAGCTGTCCTCCCAACCATGACTTTCCACTCAGGTCCTTTTACTCCTGATGAATCCACCTTGCTCCAGATGTAGCAAACCTCTTTTGACCAGCTTCAGTCATCTACGTAAGCTTCCTCCTGGATTTCCATGTTTGTTAGTTTCAATACCCATTAGTTTTCCTGTGTTTGCATTTTTTGACATTCTTCACATGTTACAGTATTCTTATGTCTGCTTTCTTGCTCTGAGTTTGGTCTTTCACTACACATTTTCTTTTTGAGTAGTATCTCAGAATCTGACACTCTGTGTTTTGCTCCTTTCAGCTTCTCTTTTGCACATTAAATTAGCAGTGTACTTTGAGCAGGGAATCTGAACTGCCTTCTTTTTATTTGCTTCTGGTGCTTCCACAGCCTGAGATCCCTTAATTAGAATCAGTGTAATTTATCTCCTGAGCTGAGCTTCATCCATCCCCACACCCAATGGACTTGCTAACGCTACACTAAAACTAATCCAAGCCACAATTACTAGAACTTTAAATACAGATAGCCTTGAGTACAGAATTTTCCATTATTTATACACAGAATCTAATATGAACATTACCTCAATTCCATGAGATTCATTCATTCAACTTACAAAACTGATCAGATGAGCAGTCTGAATTCTGAAATAGTAAATAGACAGGCTCTAGAAGTACTGAAACAGATTGAAATATACTATGCCTACATCAGACCTATGAAATGGTTAACTCTTATGGTTTCATTTAACTGGTACTATTAACAAAGCAGATAAAAATAAAGAAATAATTTACATATTTTTTTTATTTTTTAGAAATGTAATGTCTATGTCTATAACAAACAATTATTATCAGAAATATAAGCAAATATTTAGGGATTAATATATTGAGGTAAGACCAAGTACAGAAAGAGGATAAAGTGATATACATCAAAAGTGAAAGGGTAGCTCATCTTGACAAAAGAGAAAATTGATATATTTTAGAATCCCTCAGACATATGTAAATAAAATTAATTGCATTGATTGTGGAGAAAACTATAAAGGAGATTGAATGATTAATTAATGTAGGAAAAACACTGTCCTGGTTAATCTAGGAAATTTAAGGCAGAAATGCATGTGGACCATTTATTTATAATAGAGGTCTCTTTACCCTGCCTCTTAGCTACCTGTAATTCAGTATGATACATTCCTTTAAGAATTTGCTAGCATTTGACACTAGAAGAGGAAGTGATAATTTTCCATTGCCACATAGCATATATTTTAGTGCCCAATAACAGTGTTGAGAGTGCGAGGGTGGTCACTCTCTAGGAACAAGATGTAAAAGTTGTAGAGTACTAAATCTCTCCCTCTCTCTTATCAACATTGCTAAAACAACTTTCCTGCCTGGGCCAAAAAGTCATTCCAAAATGTTTGCATATGACTGCAGGTCCACATTACATGCTTCCGTGTTGTTTTGGAATCACAGCATGGGTATCACCATCATCATAACTTTACCCAAGAATGTATCTGGCAACTTGGTATGAGACCAAAGAAGTCTGTGGAGGCACTTCCATGCAAAAATGTCTCCAGCTTAGGGAAGAAGTGAGCATGCTTGGGGATTTCAGTATTCTGATAGCTTCTTCTCAGGAAGTTTAGTGCCCCTGTCCTGACAGCATGATTGCTGGAGTCCTTCCTTCATATTACAGTATCTATCTGTTGGAGCTGAGTACATCTGGGGCACATCTTTCTTGCAGGTTTTGCCCTGACCTGGTTGACTAATCATAATTTGAAAGAATGAGGAACAGCTAATGTCCTCCAACTTCCTTACCCTTATGCCTAGAATGTAGTGTAATGATGAGTAAACATGTAAGCAAAAGATAGAATATTTAGCTGAGATATTACATTCCTGAAATAGTTCTACCTGGGATTTGAGTACTGATTTGAATAAAACTGGGATGTCAAAAAAGTCTTTTTTCCCCTCCATTCTAGCAAAGAAAAAGGAAACAGACATTATTAATCTTTGCCTTTGCTGTAAATTAGGATATTGCCAAGATTAACATACTGTTTAGGGCTGCTTTTCTGAATATATCTTGCACATTCCAGTAAAGGGTATTTAAATATTGGGAAGCTCTAATATTATTTAACTTTTCATAATACTCCTATGCTGTACTATACAATAAGATAGCCCATCTGCTTCCTTTATCATTACCAAGATATATAGAAGGTAACTTTAAAGAGGTGATCTAGACTGTTGAACATTAAATCTACCCAAAGCAAAGAGGGACCTAAAGAAAAAGATCTCCATAACACCTTAACTAAGCCACCTGACAGGCTATGAGTATAGTGGACAGCTGAATGCCACCCACTGTTTATGGGGCAGCATGAACAGCTAAAGATCCTGAGAAGTAGGACAGGAACCACAAAAATGTTAATAATCATTTGTCCCATCCTTATAATACTGTATAAGTTAGATGCATTGGAAGGCCTTGATGTATCTATAACATTTTTGGATACAGTATCATTTTGGTGAGGAATAGCTTTACATTCTGAGAATTCATCCATATGGAAGCAGGACAGTTTGACCCTGGATGATTCGCTCCTGGACAATTCAACGCAAATGCAATTGTATACACTGTCATATGTATATTTTCATTTATTGTTTATGAGACTATTTATTGGACAGATTGATCTTGGATGATTTGACCCTGGACTTTTTGATCCCAAATAAATTTTAATAAAAACATTTTTTGTAATAAATAAATAATAAACTGCACAAACATTACATTAACAGTGTTTGAATTTAATATATTTAATTTTTTATTATGTTAATGTTAATTTAATCTGTTATGAGCACATCTATTTATGCTCGAGCCTTCTGTTATGTTTTTTAAGTTCTTATTTTCTTGTCTTTAACTTTACTTTTATTGTTGTGGTTGTTGTTGTAATAGGAACCAGTAGGTGGCAGTAGCTAAATTTCCTATTTTGTTGAGCTGAATCCTTCCTGTATTGGCTATGCTTCTTGCTCTACTTGTCCTTATACTGTTTTCAGATTTCTAAATTTACACTTTTTTCTCAGAAGATAATCATTCAACTCGTTATGTGGTCCGTTTATTTTATCTATAATTTTTTTTCTGCTGCATTTCCTTTTTACAATTCCAAAATGCTTTCTGAATTGTTTTCTTAAGCTGTTGCGAGTGTCTGCACAACAGTTAGTAAACATGTGACATTAAATGTGATAGTTTATGTGCTACAATTCCTTTAATGCTTAAGCTGTTATTACTTTTTTCTTTATAATGCTACTCCACCTTTTGAAGTAATTCAACCCTTATCTAAAATGGTGGAGGTGACTGTCTTTCTAAGAAGACCTGCAAAGGGATCTGTAGCAGTTATAAATAACAGGGAGCAAGTGAGTAGCCCCATCCAAACTCTTTATAGAGATATTTAAGGATTTTGAGATGAAGGGCCTTTTTGTATGTCTGCCAATAAACTGTGATAAGTAAATTTAAGGGCTTGTATATGGACTGAAGAGATCCAAATAATGGTGGGATGTTGAAAAGATGTGGCCACTTTATGCTGTTGAATGCTTTTTCAGCATTTATTGATAACAAAGATGAAATTGATATAAAGGTTTTCCCTTTTTTATCCATTGTGCTGCCCTTAAATTATTGTACCATGATCCCTACCTGTAACAGATATCACTTGGTCTGTGTGTATAAGGTTTGGAAGGGCAGATGATGTCAGGAATGCCCAAATGTGATAATAGATTTTGCTATCCATATTTAGGAGAAAAATCAGTCTGTAGCTGGAAAGAAGTAAAGGTTCCTTACCAGGTTTAAATATGGGAACTAAATGAGACTGTTTCCATGAAGACAGATTAGGGGATCCTGCTCTGACACTACTGTAGGTACCCCAAAGGATAATGAGAGTTCAATGGTGAGGGACTTAATATAATTCAGATTGTAAGCCATCTGCTCCAGGTGCCTTAAAAGGCTTCATCTTCTTCTTAACAGCTGTAAGTACTTCTGGCTTGGCAAATGGCTGTTAGAGAAATTGAATATTGTGCTGTATTAAATGGGACAGGGATGAAATAGTATGTTCAAGGACTGAATGTATACAATGGCGAGATTGTTGACCATGCGTATCCAAATAAAGACCACTAAAGTAGATTCTGAAATTTTCTAGAGATCCTTTTATTATAACATATGAGCTTTGCTCTTTCCCTTAATGCTGAGGAGGATTTTTAATTGTAAACATCTGACTCTCTTTGTGTCCCTGCTCCTCCAACCCACTTTTTTTTTTTTTGTAGTTGGGAACTTTAAATTTTTTTTGCTTTATTATAGCCTTCAGTCTGGTGCAGCAAGCCTAAGCAAACAGCCAGCATGCTTAGACTCTCTCACACCACTCCCTCCTACAAAAAACTGTGGCCAGTATTGATATGTTTTAGAAAACACAGCCAAACTTTAAACTCATGAACTTAATGCTACTTCACCTACCTTTCCATTGTAAGACTGCATCAGTGTTTAGTAATTCATTTTTCTTTGCATTTAACTGACAGACAAGTAGAAATGCTTGCAAGTATGGTCAGATTATATAATCTGACATTTGTAAAAGAAGATTTAATGTGTTTTATTATTTTAAAGCACTTTTTTGTAACAACCCTAATGCTGTGTCTTGTTGCAGGTTTGCCTTTGTTAATAGTAGTTATAGTCCTTGCTGCTACAAACGGAAGTGCCTATGGACAACAACCGTATGGGGAAGACGACAAAGGTGCTAGAGCATCTGAGTTGTAAGTATCCAGCAAACTGTTAATGCATTTTGCATTGCTTATTGATGCTACACAGTGTACTTTGTTGTGTTTCTTTAGGAATGTCTTGGTAGTCTGTGCCACATGCAGTAGCAATTGAATGAAGACTTGTTTTACATAACTAAAACTACAGGCTTTTTATATGCTCATAACTAGAGATCTATTGTTTGTAAGAACCTATGTAATAGATGTTGACATTTAAGAAATAAAATGCATGACGTCACCCTGCTAGATAGGGATCCAGGGAAGTAAATAGTGTGGGAAGAAATAGCCAGGGAATTGTTATGCTAGGCTTGTATAGGCCCTAGGGCTGATAGCCTTGTACCAACCTATGAACCTATGTGTATGCATTTTATTTCTTAAATGTCAACATCTATTACATAGGTTCTTACAGGGAAGTAAATAGTGACAGTAAGGAAAAATTTGTCTCTTTAGTTCACCCTTTTTTCAAGAATTTGATAACGGTAAACTATAAGTATTCAGTTACACAATTCATGCTACCTATAAAAAATAAAGATAGTAACAGAGTTTGCCTCTGGTGATTTTTTGAATTTTCTCTTTCTTGATTTCAAAACCCTGTGTTTGTAAGAAGAGTGAAGTTAATATTTTCATGTTTTGTATGAAGCAATCTCCTTTTTCTGTTTTACAAACATTTATATCTAACCTTTTACTACAACACAATCAGCCAGACATTCTTCTGCCTTATTTTATTTGCTTGTTTCAGATATAGATTCTTTGTATGTGATTTGTCAGTTCTGATGAATTACTTCTGTAATGCTTTTTCTTCTTACTTATATAGTTTCTTGTTTGGTTACTGTAAAGTGGTCATCTCTAACTAAATTAGTCCACAAGCTATCGAGTAACTCTTATCCTATCAAATTACAAAATTACATGAAAAGGAAATATATTAATCAAACTTCTGCAGCAAGGCAAGCCATGTCCAACATCCCCATATATAAATTAGGCACCCAAGCCTCCATTTAAATATGACCACTCTGAGCTGTGCCACTTCAGGAAATAGAGGAACCACTCTTTCTTCTGGCGATCCATTTTTTGATGGTTGTGCTACCTCAGAGTGACATATTTCTATACGGGAAGTAGAATTTAGGGAGGAGGCTTTAGTTAATCTGTAATTCATTTTCATTATTTGGTAAAATAACAGTTTATAAAGACATCTTTGCTAATGTTTTGAATAAACTAAGCTATATTTAATTAAAATGCATTCATTATATTTGCGTGTGGTGGACTGTGTGCCACACACACCTTGCTAATTATGTATACCAACTCCGTGGTCATACTACAGTGGGGAAAGGAAAAGGGAAAAATCATCCACTGCCACGCAGTGGTCTTGTATAACATACTAGCGACTAGATTAAATATTTAACTGGAAGTAAATAAGACCCAAAATGTTAGAAGTCTGATAAAACAAATGAATGAAGTAATCAAGACTATTAACAGAAATTCATGTGATATAACAGAAATAAATAGGATATATTACTGTGCAAATGAATTAATAACATAAAGTATCATAAAAGGAAAGGAAAATGTCAAATACCATCATGGAAGCATTGAACAGATAAAACTTTAAAGCAATTAAGAAGTGGTACTCTTAGAAGAATATAAACAAGGGAACAGATTAACAAAAATATTTAGAAAGATAGATGTGATAAAAGCAACCTGCAGTATCAGAACAGACCAGGATCTGTCGTACATTATTGCAAATAATAAACTAAAGATATCAACACAGGCAGAAAAAACTTAGAAGATATGCAGAGAAAGGAAAAGTACAAAATAAGCAATTCACTGATGACCCAAAATGATTTATAGGTAGTTGGGAAACAAAGCAAAAGGAATAGAAATACCATGAAAAAAGAAGAAATATTCACGTTTTTGAGAAATATCCATGAAGACACTGTGGAACATAGCAATGATGCTGAATGGATAGAAGAAGTAAATGGAACAGTAAGAAGTTCAAATGTACATGATGTGAAATGAGAAGTGATGGCCAGGGAAATTGAAACAAAATTAAGAAAAGCTCCCAATTGTGGTCCCTAACTTCTGGCTAAAAGTATTAACATTTTTACATGATGATTTAGCCCTGAGTAAGAACTACTTATATGTGCATCCCAAACAGATGCCAACCTGGTTAACAACAAGAAAAATGATACACCTCCTTAGGAATGAACCTGCAAGCTATCCTAAAAAGTATAGACCGATAACTTCCCTTCTATCGATGAATAAAGTTTATACTGGAACTGATGCCAGCAGAGTTTGTAGTCATTTAGATGAAAACTCGATCAAGCGATAGAACAAAAGGGTAACAAAAGAAAGTAATTTGGAAGAAAGGATCATTTGTTGCTATATAAAGTCATAATGGAGAATTGTAAAAAGAGGAAGAATCTAAGTGCAGCATGGATAGACTACAAAAAAGCATTTCACAACATCCCGCATTCATGGATAAAGGAGTGCTTACAGATGTTTAAGCTACATCCTACTTTGATCAATCACATTATATTGACCATGAAACAGTGGCAAACCACTTCAGCTAAGCCATGATAAAGGACAAATCAGTTTCCCAGAGATAAAAATTCAAAGATGATATTTCAGGTTGACTCTTTGTCACTACTGCTCTTTTGTCTTGCCCTTAACTTATTAAGCTGTCTGTTTCATAGATTAGGTCAAGGTTATAATTTGGCTCCCATAAAGCAACAAAATGTAAAGGCTTTTCATTTTCTTTTTGTGGATGACTTTAAACAGTATAATTCATCAGATGAGGAGCTGAAAGCACAACTGCAAGTGATCAAAACTTTCTCAGATGATATAACAATTTTATTTGGTTTTGATAAAAGTGGGAAAGCAACATTTAAGGCAGGAAAACCGCAGCATTAAGAAAACACCAATCTGGGACAGGAATGCGATATAAAGGACATTGAGCAGGAGGGGGTGTATAAATATTATGGAACTGATGAAGGATCAGCAATACAACAAATGCAAACAAAACTTATTAAGGAATGTTTTAGAAGACTGAAATTAATACTGGAAATAGCTCTGACATCTATGAACAAAGTCCAATGTGCTGTTCCTGTTCTAACTTACAGTTTTGTGGTGATTGACTTACCCCAAAATGTATTGGATCTGTTGGACAGGAAAACAAGAAAAATGTTTCGTATTTATCAAATAATATTTAAAAACTAGTGTATACCATGATTGTATATTCCTCATTCTGAAGAAGGTATGAGCCTCCTTGAAATTGATTACATGTATAGATCTGCAATCATGGGACTGCATATATATCTGCTGACTTAACCAGATCCAAACATAGTGAAAGTTTTAAAATATAGAAAGAACAAGTCTAACATAATTTACCTGCTTATTTTAGCAGAAGCATATATGTGTCATGTGGGCATGGATGTCAAACCAGGAGTAGACAAACATCAGGCAGCAACTTAATGTGTCAAAACAAAAGAAAGCATATAAGGAGAAGTGTCAGTTGAGAAGGCAAGAAATATGGAAAAGGCATGAATATAGCTGCAAGCACAGAAAACTTCTGGAACAACCTCATGTCAATCATGACCTAAAGCAAGAATGGTTAAGGAGAGGTGAATTTAAATAAAAAAATGAAAGGTTAATATTGGATTTCCAGGATAATAGACTACATTCAAAAAGGTTTACAAAGTCCACTGAACATGTGGGAGAAACAGACAAATTCAAGTTCTGTAAAACAGAACTGGAAACTGTAACACATCTTGTTGGTTAATGTGATATACTAATGGCAGAGGGCCTGTATACTGAAAGGCATAATAATGTGGCAAGACAGTTGCATTGGCGACTGTGCAAACATTACAGTATTTAAGTAGCTGATAAGCACTGGAAACATTAGTTATAAAGCGTTATGGAGAATGATGAAGTTTATATCACATGGGATCACCCATTCCCAACAGTGCAAAAATTAGATGTGAGAAAACCAGATATAGTAGTCCATAAAAAGAAGACAAAAGTAGCATTAATCATTGAAATAGCTACATTCCGTGATTACAATGTCTTATGTACAGAGAGACACAAAGTCACAGAATACTAGGATTTGCAGGCAGAAACAAGAACAATGAGGAGGAAGTATACCCAGGCCATTCCAAAGAGCAATGGATGTCATAAAAAAGAATCTGCAGTTGTATTTAGATATGTTACAGATACATGTAACTTTCCATGGATTGTAGACGTCAGTTCTGGGCACATGGTGAGTGTTGTGAAGAGCACTTTTGTCTAACATTAAAGAATGAAACAATGTTAAGTTTACAAACTTTAACCATGCTTAGACATAGGAATGAGGTCCATTCATATTATGGCATTAGAAGCCCAAAACACTCAGAGAATTTAAACAGAATACTACTAAAAAAGCCAGAAGCAACATAGCTTTAGTGTTGTAAGTTTCAACCTCATGTGGTTGATGTTCTATGTTTTGATGTTCAAATCATTTGATATACTGAATGTATTCATTCCATTTAACCATATAACATGCAATCTCCATCATGTCTTCTTCTAACTTTAATAACCATATGTTTTGCCTCTCCATGGGATTCATAAGTAAGTAACACAATGCTGTAGGTGAAATTGCAACTTGAATGGTAGCAGGTGGGAAATTTAGAGTCCCTCTTAGTGCAGCTGCGCTAGGCCTCAAAGTACTACAGCCAACACAATATGAAAATAAGTGCATAAAAAATGGAAATGAGCAACATTATTATATTGATGGCGATGGTACATGCGCATGAGGATAAACAATATAGTGGCGCTATTCAGAAATGCATAAAATTTGCTTGATGAACTTCTAGTATTCTTTGACAGAGAATATAAAATAATTTATGTGTAGAAGCAGGTTCAGTTGATGTATTTGTGTGAGGTTATCCTCAAAGCTGGTAGCCATGTGATCCAACTAGACCTAACATTTCATACTCTTCTTGACATCAAAATAATGGACAACTACCATGTGGACAGAGATACCATGCAGGAACTGATACAGATGTGTCACTCTCATATGCCGGTATATAAGAAGCATAGAATAGCTACAGATGTGCCACTCTCATATGCCGGCATATAAGAAGCATAGAATACCTATCACTGTGGACACCAAGGTTTGTGTGGCTTTGAGAATACTGGCCACAGGGACCTTATTTGACAAATGGAGGGCATAGTGGGAGTATCCAAGGTATCTGCCTCATGAATACTGCACAATTTTCTCAGTGCCATGCTACAGTATGATATATGAAAGGAACAACACCATGCAGGCAATTTATGATATAGCCCTTTTTTCCTGACTTTCTGGGAGCCATTGACTGCACCCATGCTGCCATCAAGTCCCCCACCTAGGACACAAAGGCAAAGGTATATCCACCATAAAAGATTCAATTCCATAAACTGCTAGGTGGTCTGCAGTGGATGGGATATAATATACAGTGTGTCGCTGCCCCACCTAGGCAGTGCTTACATTTCCCACATTTGACACACATGCCATTTATATCAGCAGTTTGTATGGGGTGATATCCCTCAAGGGCATCCAAGGACATCCTATCAACTAAGTCAAATATGCCACAGAGCCATGGCTAATGACACTGATAATAAACCCACAGACCACATCCACGAGTGCACATAATACTGCCCTGTCACACAACTGAAGCACCATCAGATGTGTGTTAGGATTGATGACATTTCATTTTCTCTGGTCTGTCTGATGACTCCATGCTGTATGATCCAGAAACATGCAGCAAAATATTTGCTGTGCATGCAGTTTTACACAGCCTGTTGGTATGCAAAGAAATACATCAGGTTCAATAGGAGTAGTTGCCTCTTGAGGGGTCCATGGAGAAGCCAGCTGCAGGGGATCATCATGCAAGGTGAAATTGGGTGCCATACACAGTGGCAAAGACTATGAGATGCCATCTGGTTCACAAGTAATGGCCAAATTGTAGTACAACCAGGCTAGGCTGTATACCATGAATGGACTGGCCATTGTGTGCATCATATACAAGCTACAGACAATACTACGAAAAAACTAGTAAAAATGCCAAAGTAATCTAGAATAAGTGTAGATCAGCACTTCGTATACTATAAATGAGCATATATCACTTTCTAGTATATTAAAGTATAGATCATGTTGCATATGAATATTCAACACCTGTTTTTTACTGCTCTGTTGGGCTTGTGAATAAACATATATATATATATATATATATATATATATATATATTTGCCTGTACTAACACAATGCAGTCACTGCAAGTGCTAATTACTGCATGAAGTGCTGATCTACACTTATTCTGGATAATGGCATATAACATATATATATATATATATATATATATATATATATATATATATATATATATATATATTTAAATTTATAACACCACTCATCTGTGCTGTGGTCATGGTGTCATCAAGCTGTTCAGTAGCCATGGTGACACTCACCTTAGGAGTGGGTAGAATCCATGGCATTTCTGGCATTTGGTATACAAACTCCTGCTGCCCTCGTTATGCTCAAGGGAACTGTCAGCAGCCACTGATGTATGGGCTGTAGGGAAAAAGGGTGCACCCTGTGCTGATGTCATCAGTCCTTCTGTGGCACCTGGAGAGTATGAAGGTTGGTTGCACAGGCACAGGAGCAATGTCTGAGGAATGGGTGTGTGATATGTCTGCCACATTACCCATGACTAACAGTGCCAATGCAGCTGCAGCCTGCACTGGGCTGTGATAGCCATCATCTTTTAGCTCAGACAGATGTTCATCATGTTGCCCAGATGCATCCTATATACCCCTGGCGCACTGACGTCAGGGAAGAAGCGACAGCAACCGATGCTGGACCAAGACTTTGGAATTCAGACCGACTGCGGGACCGCCTGACGACAGGATAACCCAAGTGTGATAACTGCAGCAGGGTATACACTCGAACATCTACATTTATGGTAGGTACAAAACTGTACTTTTCCAGACTTTGGGCATGCCAATCCATGGTAGTGGTGGTGGACCCTGACACACAAAGCAGTTGAGAAAACACATAAATGAACCTGAGTATTTAATACACCTTACTCAAACAACCACATCCCAGTGATGCTGCAGCTCTAAAAGAGTGGCATATAAAATCAATAGACCACGTACCTTTTACAGACTGATGCTGCAGCTGAAGTTTTGATGTACCTATAAGAACAACGCAATTATACTCATTAGTAGTATGGGTATGAGTCAAGCATGAATACTGAGATAACTAATAACCATGGAAGGGTGGTCATACAGTACTAACAACAGAGACAAAGAAATACAAATGCTGTAACGAGCAGAAAAACTTTAATAAAACAAATTAAAATATGGTAAATGCTTTCACAGACAAGCTGCTTCTTCAGACCATAAAACCACAATAATTGACATCAAATAAATACCAAATTCACTTTCAAATGATCCCATAAAATAAACCATTGTCAAGCATGTGACTAAAAATTAAACTCATTTGAATAATCTCTGCTGTTTCAATGCAGACCTTAAAGAGACCTTGTTGTTTAAACCATATGATTTGTCAGCTTGCAAGTGTAGAATCCAACAAAGTTCCCTTTTCTCTGTTTTATTCAATTACATCTCCCAGTCTACCATTCTCAATCAACAATTCCACCACTTTAAATTTAAAAACATGATCTTATCCCTCATCTATAATGTGTTTTGCCAAAGGGTTAATCTTAGTCTGTTGTCTAATATCCCTTATATGCTCTCTTATACATTCTAACAGAGAATGATCAGTTTCCCCAATATAAAACTTACTGCAGGTCTCACATTGTGCTAAATATACTAGATGTTTAGACATACAATTCATCCTCACTCTAAAGCTATAGCTCTTGTTATTCTAGGATGTACAAAAACCTTACTGTTATCAATAAAACTACAAATGTTGCACCTCCCACAAGGAAATGCACCCATTCATTCTCAGACTTCAGAACTCCTGCTCTTATTGTAGCACAACAATCTTTTTAAGGATTTCTTATTCCTAAAAACAAAATTTAGTTGTGTCCCAGTCACACTATTGACTTTATCATCTGACATCAATATGTGACAGTTGCTTTTGTAAATTCACATATGGAGCATATATGACTAGAGTAACTCAGGGACAGCAGTACACCTTTAACCCTCATAGACTTGTTGGAATTAATACCACTCACTGACTCCCTATTTGAGAAATATGGTTTAGCTCTATTTAGTCTTAAATCTCTAACACCTGACATCCCCATATGTAGCTCTCTCTCATTGTATCCCCTTTGCAAAAACTCTTCTGTCTAATTACTGCAAAAATTTTTTGCCTAGATGTACTTGGACTGTATATTCTGCAGATTTTCCAGTCTCCTTCAAGACATTTTTTTCGGACAGTTCAAACAGAAAATTTGAATATGACCATCCTCCAAAAATATCTTTGAAGCCAGCCTGTCCGAAGAATTATCATCCAGACTCATGGTATTTGAGAAAGTAATATTTATGCAGATATATTCTTATCTATCATCTCAAGGCCTTTTTAATCCACATCAGTCTGGCTTCAAATATGTAGCATGGTACTGAGACAACCATTATTCAGTTTATGAATGATCTCCTGAAGGCTCAAAATCAACGGTTAAGTCATACTTTGACCATCCTTGATTTCATGGCCAAATTTGATAATGCAAAGCATGTGATTTTAAAATCTGTTGTAGTTCCTCTGGAGCACTGTCAGACTGGCTTGCCCCATACCTCTTGGGTTGCTGCCAGTCCCACGTGGTTGTATTAGGACAAATTATTCTTCTAGCTTTCTTCTGAAATATGTGAATCCACTGAATTCCATCTTGGTGCTGTTGATAATTACAATGTACTTTCTGCTACTGAGAGACATTTCTAAGGGTATTTCTTAACATTACAACATGGGTGGGGCAGTGGTGCAGTGGTTCTGTTGTTGCCTTACACCAAGAAGTTCTCTGGTTTGATTCTCAGTTGGAGTGCCATTTGTGTGGGTTACCTCTGGGTGCTCCGGTTTCCTCTGACATTACAAAGAGATGCATCTGGAGTGTTTTTCCCCGGATCTGCACTGAAAACTGGTTTTGTTCCAAGCTGGACTTTCCTGGTAAACAAATGTTAAACAAATAAATCTTTATGCTGATAAACTGTTTTATCTATCTTTCTCTTAGTGTTATGTGCTAGGTTTTACTCTAGTAAAATTTGGTTATGTTTAGAATTATGAGAAACTCAACTACAACAAAAACCGAGGCCAACAAAGTAATGGTACTTGTCATCAACTGTCTGTCTCACTGCCAGAGCAGTTTTTATTTGAAAGAATTACCAAAGCCCTATGTAAGTTACTTAAGTCCCCAAGGCCATCAGAGGAAGAGTTGCAAATGCTCTGGGTGATTGCCCTTTGCTCATTTCATACCAGTACTTTGGAAACAGCTACTGTCTTTGAACAGAACACGCAGCAAGGAATCCTTTAAGTATTTATTTTTTGTAATGTAGTTGTTTTTGTTTTTTACATATCTAAAAGACTTTGCTGATAAGCAGTTCACTTTCTATAAATAAATAAGTAAACAAATAATTTCTGATATTTCCTTTTTGCTACATTAACTTGGACGATAATGATCTCTGTGCTTTTTCCGTAATGCTGTTGTTTGTCCACCACTGTAGAATTCAGGACTGGTATTGCCGTAATGCTTACTGGATGACAGGCTGTTAGACTGGTTGAAGGGACTTCAGTTTATTCATTTTTTTAGTGGATTCTTATTTAATCATCTTAACTATGTGATATAACAGGAATGCTTGAATGACATAAACTTTATTATGTCTTCTAGTTCTTATCTTGTTTTGTTAATTATAAAACAAAATAATGAATAGAAAGTACAGGCTTGCTCTGACAAAAATCCTCCTGATATATTGTGCCAGTTTGCTGTCACATTTGTAGTCATACATCCCTTTTTATTAAATTTTAGTACCATAAGACCTCATTAGACTTTGGGAATGTGCATACCTTTAGAGAGAAAAGCCATACTTTCAGAGTCCATCCTGGGTTCTGAGTTTCAGAAAGAAGTTTTACATTAGCAATGCATTAAAGAGGAATATCTGTCCTGTTTCCTAGAACTAGTGCCCAGGCACTAATTGTTTTATCATAATTCTTAATATTGTAAATATTTTTGATTCTTATAGTTGTTATGAAAAAATAGGGGATCATGGATCCCCTCTGTATTTCTCCTTTGTTTTGTTTACCTATCTTAACAAGCTACTGCAAATGTAACTATACTACATTGAATTTGTTCTTTACATTCTTATAATTTTTGTTTCTTTTGTTTCTTTTATTGTGCTTTTTGAATGTTTTTACTAGTATATAGTGGAGCTTTTCTCCTCGGGCCTCTGCTGAAAATGGACATGTATCCAGCCAGACTAGCCCGGTCAACAAATGTAAAATAAAATAAAATAAATAATAAATAAAATAAATATCTACAGATGTAGCATTTACATTTCCTCTCATTTTATGTATGTATGTATGTATATATGTATGTATGTAAGTACATATGTATGTATAGTGTTTATTAAAATTAAAACATTTGTAGAGCATGGAGCACCATGACTGCGCTCTAAAATCAGAAAGATAAACCTGTTATGTGCCACCATAGAGTGAGATCCAACTGTAAAAATGTTTTCAGAGGTGTGTAAAATTTTTTACACACACCCGTAAGCACTGTTACTGTTTGGTATAAGGGAAGAGATGCACCTTTACTCTCAGCGGTCCCAGCCATCAGTCTGTAAGTAACTTATTTAAATTAGGGCAGCATTTAAAAAACTGTCAGTGACTTTTTCTTTACTTGCTGTCTATGTGACAGCACTTACTAAGTGCTTTACTTGCTTTCAAAGCCAGTAAAACACATCACAGTTTCTTTATTCTTTGTAACTGATGGAGTAGATAAGACTCTATTAACTGCAGAGTTATTATTGGATCTCACCTATCACAACTCATTATTATGTGTTCTCGACATGGATGCCAACATGTACCTCTCCAGCTTTGCTTTCAAGGTCAATTTCTCGGCATGCATGTCTCAAACACATAATAATGTAGCTGCAATCACAGACCCAATTATAGCCCTGTATGTTCTTGATATTGAACAATTTTAATATATGGAATGATGCTCAGTTTCTGTAAAATATAACCTTTTTAAAACACTTTGCTAGGTGTTTATTATGAGTTTTTATCAGTCCTGTAAAATCCTCAAACTGTTAATTGCTTTGAGATACTTAGTTTTAGCATTGTCTGTTGGCTTGGCAGGTACTAATACAGCCAAACTTTATGTTTTACATCCTTTTGCATGCTGTACAAATGACAGTTCACGAAAGTAGGAAGCACAAAAGTCTTAGTTATCTACAAAGCAGTTCAGAAATTTGTCCAAAATGCACATTAGTCTTAGGATAAAATAATTACAGAATGTTAAACATGCCACTTCTTGCATTAAAAATGTGAAACGTTACACTGATGGATGTTCTCACTTATAGCAATTCTTACTTCAATGTTAGTTCTTTTCAGGAAATGAATTATTGTTAACATTTGCCTGACCTGCAAGTGACCTTACATGATTTTTATTGTAAATGAGAATGAAAACCAAGTGTTTATTTCTGTCTTTACAGTTGCTGGATCTTAAACAGAACAGTGTTCTATGTGACATGCGTTGGGTATTTCTGTGTTGTTTTCCTAATGAACATAGCCATGTTTATTGTGGTGATGCTTCAGATATGCGGAAGAAATGGAAAGAGATGTCACCAGAGCGCAACAGAAGAGATCATGCGAAATCTCAGGAGTTCCGTTAGCTTGACCTTCCTGCTAGGCATGACTTGGGGGTTTGCCTTCTTTGCATGGGGACCTCTGACCGTTCCCTTTTTCTACCTTTTTACAATCTGCAACTCTTTACAAGGTAAGCCCTAAGAAATGTAATTTATCAGAATTACTGGACAGCAGCATTCTACACTGTAAAATAAAATAAAAAATCTAGATAAAAATCTCTATTGAAAATCATGTCCTTAAAAATGTTAAGTTAAAAACTGAGAAAAGTGAAGTCTGTATATGTATATAAAGTGTAGGATGTACTCGCTCAGATTTAAAAAAAGGATCTGGTTGTGGAGTAATTTGCTGCACTGAGCAGTTACTTTAAGCATGAGTCCAAAACCAAGGGTTCCACCGGGCCTCAGTCTGCACATGTATGCTAATATAGACTGGTAGAGTCCTGTGTTCAATTCCAAAAGGGGAGCTGGGCTTGCAACACTAAAACACTTCAGAGTTATGTGTGTTGGTAAAGGCCATGAATTTACAAACCTAATGTTATCTGGAGTGCAATCACATCTGTTAATTTGGCTGATAACTGTGCACTACTTGGGATGACAGATTAGCACAGCAGCCACAATGAATTTCTGAGGTACTGCATTGCCTTCTGTCATCCAAAAACAGAGTACACACAGCAAAGGAATGATATTTCTTTCCTGTTTTTCTTCAATTTCCAGCATTATAAACAATGGCTCTTACAGGAGTAGAACCGGAACATCCACAAAAATGAATATTAACACACTTCATGTTAGATGGTCACATAAGCTGGCAAACTTTCATCTCTAACTACCCCTATAATAGTATAAACCTGTATAGGTTTACCCAACTCATCACATATCCTACACATATAGTAAATAAACAAAATGAATCCACCCTTGATTGGATTCTTGTCTCTCTCCCCCATAAATACACTTGCACAGGAACCCTCCCAAGCATCTCTAGTGACCATGTACATATCTTCACTCACAGAACCCAACACAAACAACAAAACCCCATCTGTACAAAACTTATCCACTTTAGTCAAAAGGTATTTATAGACATTTTAAAGGCCCAGAACTGGTACCCAACTAAAATACTTCCACTAGACGAAGCAGTAGAGTACTTCAATAATGTCTTTCTTAATACTCTCAACAGTCTCGCCCCTATGTGAACAAAACAAATTAAGCATATCCATGCCCCTTGGCTTACAACAAATGCTAAACAGACTCATTGCTAAGGGCAGAGCATGGAATGAATAGCGTAAAAATAGAACCCCACCAAGCAAAATAAAATACAAACAACTCCGTAACACTTCTAAAAAGCTGGTCATTACCAACAAAATAAACTGCTTCTCCACTCAACTAGACTCCCAAAACAAAAATCCACAAAAGTTCTGGACATCTATTACCTCACTTTCTAACCCTGGAAACCAACAAAATCCTGCAGCATCATCTGATAAAGACCCACTTGAAATTGCCCAGGCCTTTAACACCCACTTCATTGAAACTTTTCAAAAACTTGTCAATGACTTCTCTACTCAAACAAACTCTACCTCAAATAAATCAGATAGCAACACAGATCCCCCCTCTCTTAAGTCAAACACAAGCTCCCCCCTTTAAATTACACCTCAGATAGCAGCTCACTCACTTGTACTTTTACTATACAACCTGTCCCACCTCTCTAGTGCATAAACTGTTAACTAAACTAAAGTCATGCTCCCCCTCTGCTGACAAACTTCCAGCAGAATACTTAAAATTTGCTTCAGATGCTATAGCATACCCTATTAGCATTCTCAATGATTGATCCATCTTTGAATCATACATTCCACATCTTTGGAAAAAATCCATTATAACTCCAGCACATAAAGGTGGTAATGGTAGTGATCGAATTACCGGCCCATCGCTGTACTCTCTCCTCTATCTAAAATCCTAGAAAAGTACATACACACTCAACTGTTAAAATATCTCATCAACAATAACTTACTTGCCTCCACTCAACATGGCTTCCTCCCTGTACACAGCACTACCACTGCCTTAGTTTCGTTTACCAACACTGTTAACAAAGCCTTAGATGCTGGTCTAACAACCTCTGTTATCTTATTGGATCTATCCAAGGCTTTTGATACAGTTTCACACCCTAAACTACTACTACAACTACAGTCCTTAAATTGTTCACCACATTCACTGACTTGGTTCTCCAACTATCTTCCTGACAGGAATCAATCTGTCAAATGGCAGAACAAGCAATCCGAATATCTCCTAAACAAAACAGAAGTTCCCCAGGGGTCCATTCTTAAGCCACTATTATTTAACATTTTCATCAATAACCTCCACAAAGCTTCATATCTTAGTACTCTAATCCAACATGCAGATGATTCTACAATAATCTCCTGCACCAGCAACCTGACAGACCTGCAATATCTAACACAAAAAGCCTTCACTTCTATTGAATCCTGGCTGAATAATGCCCAACTTCTACTCAACCCCCAAAAATCTAAACTCCTAATATTTTCATCCAAACCCTTAAATCAAGACTTCAAAATCATTTCACAAAATAATACCAAAATAGAACAAGTAAAATCCTCAAAACATCTAGGTGTCACACTTGATGACAAACTCTCCTTTGATAATCACATTCATAATGTAATCAAGAAAACCAGTATCAAAGCTGATAAACTATACAAGCATAAATATTTTATGAACAGACCCACCAGGTTAAAAGTGGCCAACTGTCTTCTCCTCCCCACCCTTCTTTATGGTAGCCCTATTTTTACCAACATACATACAACTCCTAAAAATAAATTACAGTCCTGCTATGTTAAAATAGCAAAATTTGCCTGCAATATGCCAAGTCAAACCCATCATTGTCTTGCCTTAAAAAGTATAAACTCACTCAACTTCTCCCACTATCTACAATACACCCAACTAACAGACACAAACTACTATATAACCCCAACTTTTGCCCTTCTCTTCAAACCATCCTACATACATACACCCCTACATCTAATCTTAGGTCCTCAAGCAAACAGCTCCTAAGCATATCCAAGCCAAACAAACACACTGGACAAAGCCTCTATACCTTCATCATCACCATAGCTTGGAATTTACTACCCTCTTCCATTACTCATATAGACTCCTTAAAAGCATTCAAAACTGCACCAAAATCCCATTACCTCAATAATCAAACATGTTCCTGTAACAACTCACCTAAACCTCCTTAAATAGGTCACTGTCTCTGTCACTAGTCTTCATCAAATAATGTCCTTTAACTCATAAACCTTTGTTTTTGGTCACTAAATATTTGTTTTACTATACCTCTAGAGCATATTATTCTACATGCTGCTTTATTCTGCTCTTGCAGCAGATTTATGGAAAAAAAAAGAGAGAGAGAGAGAGAGAAAGAGATGTGGATGTTGTTTATACATGCCTGTATAAAATTGCTTATAATTCCCATACTATAACTACCTTAAAGTTCTGTAAATACTTGTTGATATATATGATGTTTACTTGAACTGGTAACTGATGACTGATGTAAAATTGTAACTGCAAGACTGCAAGTGGTGTTCCTTATACTCTATATATAACTGCTCATATGATATGATGTTTTGTAACCTTTTCTCCCTGGGCCTCCACTGAAAATGGGTTTCTGACCCAGTGGACTTTCCCGGTTACCAAATGTCAATAAATAAATAAATATATATATATATATATATATATATATATATATATATATATATATATAATGATCGATGACTGTTTATGCTCTCGTTGCTTTTGGATGATTGTACAGTGATTGGTGCGGAACAGCATTGATGAACGGTAGTTGGTTAGTTTTATTGTCTACATGACTGGTTGAAAAGTAAAGTAAGTTTACTCCAACTGGTTTGTCTGACGTTTATCCACCAATGAAACCTTACTCATATTATAGTCCATTCTAATCAATTTTCATTTACAGTAATTGATGTGATGTTATAATGAGGAACTGTTATTGACACAACTTAGTATTTGTATTTAAACAAATATTAATTTATCCATCAAGGCCAAAATTTCCTAGCAGGAATGTATTCCACTTTTGGTCAAGCAAATTAGGCTTTTATAGGTTCCTATTTGGTCATAAGTTTTGTTTATAGTTTATTATTCAAGATAATTATTCTGTTTATTAAAAAATTAATCAAAGTTTCTATTGATATACTCAAATGTTTATGAGTTTTGCTGCTTTGCTGCTTGGGCTCATGATGATTGGTGCAAAACAGGCCAGATGTATTTCTATTCATGCTTAAGATTCTCCATATGGTGATATATGCTCTTGATTGGCAGATCGAA
Organism: Protopterus annectens; assembly: GCF_019279795.1. NCBI lineage: Eukaryota > Metazoa > Chordata > Ceratodontiformes > Protopteridae > Protopterus > Protopterus annectens. The sequence goes on along the minus strand of NC_056725.1, from coordinate 236,896,937 downwards.
TTGTGTGCCAGACACAAGAATTTCTCTTTTTGATTTGGCATCATTTTGTTTTCAACCACTTTATTTGTAAACTTTAAATTGGATAGAATACATGCTAGATGTCCTTTTGATGTTTTAGCTGCTCCATCAAGACAGGCATGGTTTTTCAGTAGATATTGCCTTCATGAAGCTGTATTTGTTTTGATTGGTGAAGAACACCAATGATGGGATCTCATTGGAACATTCCATCTCTGGGATGACTGATTCCTGATCTACTATAAGTGCTGATTGGTACCTGATGGAGTATGTATACTTGTATTTGACTGGTTAAACTTTGGCAATTCAGTATAAATACGATCTTGCCATTTAACGATTTTTGATGGGTGTGTTGTTTATAAAGATTAGTGCTTATTCATTGGAACATTTCACTTTTTAGATGATTGGTCAACTCTTGGTGCATCTCAATTTTGATTGGTTCCTATGTCATTTACCAGATAGGCTGAATCTTTGAGATTCAGTAAATGATTTGTGAATTAATAAGAGTTTATGTTTTGTAATATTTGTTTTATTATGTGATTCTAACAAGTTGAATCGAAGCATATTTATATACTAAAAAATTGAAGGGAATTTTTATACTTGTATATATATATTTATTATCTTTGATGTGCTTCGTCACCCTTCTTGAGCTGTTATTGTTTATGTGAACAGTCAATGCACTTTAGTTTATAGTGATGATACAGCAATGTTCATATTTAAAGATGTTATAGAAAATCATGAAGATTGACGAAACAATTTTTATGTATGGTAATGAGAATACAAATGTATTTTATTTACTATTTGTTGTTTATTGATTCTCAATTTTTGATATAATTTGATAGGAACATGACTGTGATACTTCCTTTTGATTGGCAGAGTGAAAATACACTTTAACCAATACAATGTAGGATTTTACTTGTTTTTGATTGGTTAATTTGATGTACCACATGGTTTGATTTGTTTAAAGTAGGATTTGTTTACTAGTTTTACTGATTTTATTACTTGATTTTTTTACTAACACACAGGATATTTATTTTTATAGTATATAGTTATATTAATTTTAAAAAAAAATGTGCATTTTGTTATTTTGACCTTTGACCAGAACAGCTACTGCTGTTCATAAACAACACACCCGTCAAAAATCGTCAAATCGCAAGATCTGGATGATGACTGACAAAAGAATTAGATCTGATGAAGGACTTATTATAAATCTGAAAGTGCTTATCTGTATTTTTGTTTTTTTTTTATTGTGCTTTACGTGTACAATAAAAAGTTTATACCAGTGACCGCAGCTTTGGTATTCGCTACTGTCTTTGGATTATACTAAATATATATACATATATATATAGATATATATATATAGATATATATATATATATATATATATATATATATATATGTGCACAGAGTGTGTTACTGGAAATATCAATATATCCAAATAAAACGTACATTATATTGAAAATAAAATGAATTTGTACTACCTCTTCAAATATACCTTTAGCACTGAATACAACAAATGCATTTTTCCATTGATATGTAAGGTAATGCACTGTAATTACAGATTATCATATTTATTCACCCATTTTGTCATTGTGGTTTCAGTGCCATGGTACTTTGGTTGGGTATGCGTGACATTTTAGGCATGGTATATCAGTCTTTACATGGCCCAGATTTAAGAACAGTGATTACTTCATTTTATAGCGAACTGGGATTAGGCATGCGACCACTTATGAGCAGAGAAAAAATAATCAGTCATCCCTTGTATATCTTGGTGTTAATTACTAATAGGGGTGAATATGGCAAAGGAAAAACTAGAATAGAATATTGCCTTGTTTTATAAACCACAAAAATAAACAAGGATGGAAATAGAATCCTTCCATTAGGAATTGTTGAATTTTTTTTAGGAATGGATATGATATGATGTCATTACAGGAGATCTGAATACTCCTAATGTGGATTGGGATGGACATGCAATTGACAACGAAACATTCAGATCAATGTTGTGGGTGAGCACAGAGTAACAGTAAGTTCAGAAAGTTAGAAAACTTACTAAAAATAATAACTTACTAGAAATAACATACTTGATGTCATGTGGATTAACAAGGATATAAATTATGGATGAGAAAGTAGGACCAGAACTTGGTGTCTCTGATCATTGCTGTATTACATGGAAGTTAAACTCAATTAAAAGGAAAGATTACCTGATAAAAGATAAAGTGTAAGAAGGCCTACTGATGAGCTTTGGGGATGGAGGTGGGAAGAGCTAATGACTTGGGCAGGTATTAAAGAATGCTGGATTACTTCTTATGAATACATCTTTTCTTTGATAAACAAATACATACCTAATTTAAAGTATATCAGAGAAAGGAATAGATCTAAGTTGTAATAAAAACTAGATGAGATGAAGAACAGAAAAAAACACTTCTAGCAAGTATACACGTGAGCTCCTAACCAGAGAAATAAATCAAGTTACCAGGATTTGAAATTTAGATCAAGAAAATTAATACGAGTAAAAAAAAAAAAAAAACAGAAATGAAAAGAGGTTAGGTTGTTATACTTTGGATAATTAAACAGATTTTATTTAAACATTTGAGAGATTTTAGGGTAATAGATAAGTAGATATTAATGTAAGAAGAAAAAAAGTAAAAGTTTTGCTTTCTGAGTCTAGACAGCTATCAAATATATTTGCTGAGAGATTTACAGAGAAGTCTAGAAAAAAATTTCCAAGGGAAGATGGATGAGATTATTTTAGGTCGGACTTTTGTCCTTTAATAAAGAATAAATAGATGCTAAAAGCCCTTAACAGAATTAAGACCTATGCAGCAGCAGGTCCAGATAGGCTAAATAGTTTCTTTCTTACCTAAAATAATTGATTAAATAGACCTCTGTCTGAAATCGTTATATCAAAGAATACTTAGAACTGAATTTATTCTCACAACCTTGAAGGAATTTGTTATTATCCCTGTTTCAAAAGGAGGAAATCCAACATTCATAGACAATTACAAATATTTGTTGCATGAAATACATCTTAAGTAAATGCTTTGGGCATATCTTGTGAAAATTGATGACTGGGTAGGTGAAACAAGATACTGATTTATACTGGCATGGATTTACAGAAGGACATTCCTGGCTATCAAATCTGGTAAACTTTTGTTAGCTATTATGGAAGGTATTAGATCAGGATTGGCCAGTAGGTACATTGCACCTTGATCTGGCTAAAGCTTTCAACTCAGTTCCACATAATGAGATCTTGGGAGATGTGAACAAACTCAATTTAAATGGATTTATTTGTAGAAAGTTCATAGGTTGATACTAGGCTATCTGCCCTAGGGCATTTATAAGCCTAGCCAGAGTGTGTTTGGCTTTTGCCACCCTTTTAGATTAGTTGACTGTGCCTCTGTATAGTAGGTCACAGAAGAGATCCCAGGGGTAAACCTATGATCTCCCATCCACTCGTCAAGATTTCTCTTGAAGAGGGTCATTGAGAGGCTCTGCCTAACATGGATTGGGATTTTGTTCCAGAGTGAGGGGAGCCTCTGGGATATGAATCTGTCCCTCCAGCATGTCCTATTTATTTCTGTGCTGAGGTTTAAGTCCCTGGAGTGTGTAGCTCTAAGGGATTTGGATTTCCTGAGATGGAGCATGTCCATTAATTCTGGTTTGGACATGGCTTTTGACATCAGGCACAGATCGCCTCTGAGTAGGCGGTAAGCAGAGCTGGAGTTTCTTTAGCCTAACTGCGTAGGGCATCTGTTTGAGTCCCTTGATCCTCTTTGGTGAGGTACTTTTGGGATCTTTCCTGTTGCTGCAGGTGTCAGGTAAGGTACATTCCAAATGGGGCATTGTATTCAATTATGGGCCTGATGAGTGATGAGTAGAGGGGCACAATGACCTCTGTTGATCTAGATGTGAACCCTTTTTGTGATAAGGTGGGCTATATAGAAGGTCTTTCTAACCACTTTGGCAATGTGATTATCAAAGGAGAGATTGCTATCTACTTGGGTCCCCAAATCCCTAATTACTTTTTCTGTACTTAACGGATTACCACCTATGTGGTAATTTGTGGGCACTTTGTTTTTCCCAAAAGGGATGACTATGCACTTTTTGGCATTTAGCTTTAGGCCATGGCTCTGGCACCAGTTATCTGTCTCTGTGAGACCCTTTTGGAGGATGCTTGTGTCAGTTGGCGAGTTGATTATGGCACCCAGTTTGCAGTCATCTGCGAACTTGGTCAGCCATAGTCCTCCCATGTTAGCCTGTACCTCAGAGAAATATATACCGAACAAGAGAGGCCCCATGACTGAGCCTTGTGGGACGCCACTTGTAACTGGTTTAGAGTCTGACATGGCACCTGCAATTCTGACCATGTGGTTTCTATCCCTGAGCCAGTTTGCAACCCATCTTGTGACATAGGGGTTGATATTTAAAGAAGGATAGGTAAGTGGATGAGTGGTAGAACTTGTTGAATTAGAGTCACAGATTCCATGTCAAGGATTAAATTAGTAATTGTAGGAGTAATACAGTGGTCCATTCTTGGGCCCAAACTGTTTGCATTATTTATGCCACACTTTCGGTATCATGAAGGAATATAGTTTAGTAAATCTGCAAATTACTTCAAAGTGAGGACATCTGTGATCAACTTAAAAGATAAGGTGAGACTGCAGGGATAGTTGGATAAAACAGGGGTATAATGTAAACATAATAATATAGATTTCAATGTTAAGAAATCAAAGATACTCCACTTTGATGCCAGCAATCTATTGTACATATACGTACCATGTAGTAAGTTTGCTCCTTGAGATGAAAAAGTGAGAAACCTTGGGCTTATAATGGAAAAGAAACTGAATGTTGATGCAAGCATACAGATGATGATAAATAAAATCTACTCAGTCATTAGAGGTATATTTTGTAGCATGACAAGTAGAGAGGAAGAAGTATTACTACGTATGTACAAGTCAGAAGGATTGCTGCCTAAGTACAAGGCAGTAGTAGCAGTATTACCTATGTACAAGGCAGTAGCAGTATTATTACCTAAGTACAAGTCAGTAATATTACTGCCTAAGTACAAGGCAGTAGTAGCAGTATTATTACCCAAGTATAAGGCAGTAATATTATTGCCTAAGGAAAAAAAGTTTTAATATAAGAGCAGAAATGCAGTGCGATTTTCTCCTACTAAGGGTTAGAAATGTTGAGGGCATGCAAGTCTTTCAGAAAACATCGGATGAAAATGTTGCTTTATTGGGCTTACAACCGCAAATATGTAGGTGGCAAACATGTAGAAGGCCTCAGGAGAGGCTTAGAGTTTGATTTTATATACAGTGGACATTGAACACCCAACAATGCTACCCAGGTTCCTAATTAAGACACCACACTAATGTGTGAAATCATATCAGGGACAGGGTGGATCAAACCAAGGACTATTATTCACTCTTAAAATCTTAAGCCATAAACTCCCCATGTAAATACATCTGTTATAACCTGGTAAGGTGTGGATCAGAAAGGGTCCTAACCACCTGTTTACTTCTTATTTCTATTCAAATGAGATGTTTTTCAAACCATTAATCTGGAAATGGCATCTATACAACCCCCCCCACAGTCTTTCTGTCTCCCTCCTAAGAAAACCCTTATAAAAAGGGAAATCCTATGTAAGGTTAAGTAGTTAAAGCAAAGGCACTCATCCATCAGAGAACAAATATAAATATGTTTTTTTTTAACTGAATACACTTGTTATTCCTCCTGCAGGGAGGATTTCTACAAGACTCCTTTGTACTATCCAGTTTTAGGAATTTGAAATGGCCTAACACTTCAGACTATGTGCGGACCAAGATGGATAACAGAGACAGGAAGAGGACTGACACGATCTTAATGTACATACAGGTGGCTATTTTTCTGAAGGTAGGGCAAGGAGGCATACTATGTCTGATTCATAAAAATCTTTCAGTCATTAGGCATGATAGCAGACAGACCGACGGTCATTACAATATTATGTTAGAAGAAGATCTGGCACAGAGACTGTTCTCACTGGTTGGAGCTTGGGTGTATCACTGTGTGGAGGGGAGACATAGGTTCATAGGTTCATAGGTTCATACTAGGCTATCTGCCCAAGGGCATTTATAAGCCTAGCCCATAGTTATGTGGCTTTCGCCACCCCTTTAGTTTGAATAAAAACTATGCCTATCATTTTGCTGTGCCTCTGTCAAGCAGTGACACTGAAGTAATCCCTGGGGTATATCTGCAATCTCCCATCCATTGGTCAAGATTCCTCTTGAACAAGGCCAGAGAGGTGCTCTGCCTCACATGTACCGGGATTTTGTTCCACAGCATAGGGAGTCTCTGGGTGATGAATCTGTCCCTCCAGCACGTTCTATTTATAACCGTGTCAAGGTTTAAGTCTCCGCCCTTGTGGTTCTGAGGGATCTAGATTTTTTGAGGTGAAGCATATTCATCAAATCTGGGTTTGACATGGCCTTATATGTCAGGCACAGGTCACCTCTGAGCAAGCGGTATGAGACTGAATAGAGCTGGAGTTCTTTCAGTCGGGCAGCATAAGACATATTTTTGAGACCCTTTATCCTTTTGGTGAGGAACTTTTGGGGCCTTTCAAGCTGCAGCAGGTGTCTGGTCAGATACATTCCGAATGGGGCATTGTACTCAATCATAGGTCTAATGAGTGATGAGTACAGGGGGACGATGACCTCCCTTGATCTAGATGTGAATCTCTTCATGATCAGGTGGGCGATATAGAAGGTTTTCCTAACTACTTTAGCAACATGAGTGTCAAGCGAAGGCTACTGTCAACCTGGGTCCCCAGATCCCTGATGACTTTTTCTGTGCTCAGTGGATTGCCACCTATATGGTAGCTAGGGGTAACCTTGTTTTTCCCGAAGGGTATGACTATGCATTTTTTGGCGTTTAACTTCAGGCCATGGCTCTGGCACCAGTTATCCGTTTCTGTGAGGCCCTTCTGGAGGATATCTGTGTCAGATGTGTTTTCGACTATGGCCCAGTTTGCAGTCATCTGCAAACTTTGTCAGCCATAACCCTCCTGTGTTTGCTTGTACTTCAGAAAAGTAGATGCCAAACAAGAGTGGACCCAGGACTGAGCCCTGTGGGACACCACTTGTGACAGGCTTTGAGTCTGACATGGCTCCAGCAACTCTGACCCTGTGGGTTCTGTCACTTAGCCAGTTTGCAACCCATCTTGTGATGTATGGGTTTACATTCAAGCTGATGAGTTTTTCGATGATACCTGAGTGGGGTATTGTGTCAAGGCCTTTGCCAGGTCGAGGTAGGCTGTATGGACTGCCTTTCCTCATCAATGGCCTTGGTGACAGTCTCGAAAAAGTCAACCAAGTTTAAGAGACAGGATCTGCCTTTGACAAAGCCAAACTGGGTTGGATCCAAAGTCTGCAAGTTCCCTATGTCTTTATTTATGAGTTCCATTATGATCCTCTCCATGGCTTTGCAGATAAGGCTTGTCAAGCTAATGGGGCGGTAATTTCCAGGGTCTGTGGAGGCACCGCCTTATGAAGTGGGACCACAGTCGCTGCGCCACTCCTTGGGTACGTATCCTGAGGTGAGGCTAAGATTAAACAGCTGTCCTAACTGTGGGTTTAATTCCTCATTGAGTTCGTGAAGCACACAGCCGGGGACACCATCCGGTCCCATGGATGCTGTGTTTTTTGCCTTAGTGAGGGCAGTTCTCACCTGGGCGTTGGAGATGTTTGGGGGCTACAATCCTCTGGAATAGATATCTCTCCTTTTGGGGAAGGGGGAGTTTGCACTGAACCTGTCAGCCAGTATGTTGGCAATGTGTGTAGGTTCAGTAATTTTCACATCATTTTGAACTAATTCTGAGCATATCTGGGAGTTTCCTCCTAGGTTTCTAACATAGCTAAAGAAGGCCTTATGATTCTCTTTAGAGTCCTTGGCGATTTTTCTCTCAAAATTTGCCTTGGATGATTTTATGAGAGCTCTTAGTTTTTACTTATAATGATCAAAGGTGTCTTACCTTTCAAGGATTTTGCTCTATCTTGTAGTAGCTTCCTCCTTTTGTTGTAGAGCTTGTTTATGGCTGGGGTCCACCAGACTGGACGCTTGCCTTTGGTACAGAGAGTCTTAGTTTTGTTTGGGATTGCCTGATCCATGCAGTCCTGTAGGTGCTGGTAGAAGGCATTTGTAAGTGATTCAGCGGTTTGAGTAATGTTTACCACTGGCTCAGGGGCCTTAAAGGAGACCACACTAGTTTTTAGAAGTGTGAAATCGGCTTTTGAGAAGTTTTTCACTGTGGTCTTTTTTGTTTCAGGTGGGGGCGGGATGAGGACCTCCAGCGAGATTAGTTTATGATCTGATCTCACCAGTGAGGGGTATACTTCCGTTGTTGAACATTTTGATCCCATGTTCGTGATGATGAGATCAAGTATGTTTTCTCCTCTTGTGGGGATGGTGACTAGTTGTTCCATGGCATTTGAGTTTATGAACTCCAGGAATCTTTGGGTTAGAGTGTTCGGTGCAGTACTAAGGTTTGTTTGTACTGCAGGTGGCTATATGAGCCACATAAGCTTTCCTATTGTGAAAAAATAGTGTTTTAACTGTTTTCTTGTTTGCTTGTTTTGTGCTGATACTGTTGCATAATACCGATAGATGTCTAACACTTCAACATGGAAAAGGAAGTAGTGTGATCACAAGCAATCTGTAGGTTTTAGTCCCATAAGTTATCCATTTGAGATCAAGCAACAAGCATTTGGTGCAGTGCTTGGGAATTTGTATCATTTTTGTTGGTAAAGTACAGTTGCATGTTTACTCTGTTTACAGAGTATTATGGCTACACCTTGGGATAAGACTACATAAATGTTTTACTTCATTGTGTATTTATCTTGATGAATCACATCGGACTTTGCTATTCATTTCTAATGTGTATCAGCTAGTGGTATAGCTAGCTTTTTGTTGTTGAGCATAATCTGGCACACTTATCAACTTTAAGTTGAGGCCCAACACCACTTGTGAAGAAAAAAAGAACAAAAAACAAAAAGAAAAAAATCACTTCTCCTAACAACCTGTGGCATTTTGTTTGCTATATTTAAATGTAGCAAGAAGCTGATACAGATTATGGCAAATGCGGACTGCTAAAGTTCTTCAGTTCTGACCATAAATGCAGTCCTAGCATTCATTTCTGAATGTTGGCAGTGCACTGAAGACCAAATGGTACCTGATGATCATGCTTCCTAACTCTTTGCCCCTTTCACCCCACCAGAGTTATGCCTCTGGTACCAGCCTTATCCATGGGACATGATGTTCATAGATCCAGTCCTTAGACAAGAATTGCAACAGCAGGTGATACTGTTTATTTATATACTTCAAAGAATGCAAAAGAACCAATGCAGCTGCATGAGCAGTGTGACTTATGGCAAATAGTAATTACAACTAGAGACTTCAACAAACACTGGCACCATTAACACTAGCAGACAAAAAGCTAGTGCCATTTTTCAATTTATACTTGTAGATTTACCTCAGATTTACATTATGAATGAAACTAATTCCAAATGAAGTCCTGAATGCATCATGATATAATGTATGCAAATGAAGACGTGCACAAGCCTTCAAGGGTGGGTACACAACTACACTTCATTCTAAAAGATTCAGAAACAGCATAGCTCAGAGCACAGGAGAAAGTATAAAGAGAACATATAGAGCTAGGGAAACCAGTGTGTTCCCTTTGAAGACCATGGTACTGCCGGTGAGGTCTGTCCATAATGGTTGAAGGGAGGCAGTACTGGTACCCATAATTTCTACATCCAGTTGTGTATTATGGTTGTGAGGTATAGCATTAGCACTTTCATCTGATTTAATGCAGGACAGCTCCTATAGTGGTAATTGTAGTCTACAACAAAATGCAAAATATGGCAAATATTTTGAGATTTTTGGGAAAAATATTTCCTAAGTTACTGATAATATGAGGAATTAGATTTTCAGTGGTAAGGAAGTCACTCTCTGAACCAGCCTGGTTTCCTGACTCCATAGGGATTTGAACCCAGGAATAAGTAAGATAAACCAGAGGGTTCAAATTAGAAAGTGTGACTTGGTGTGGATTACCCTTTTGATCTAAAGGAAGCTCCAAGGGTTACGTTTTAAGCCTACCTTCTGACGAAGTCTCCTAGAAGACCGAAGCACTCATCCAGGATTCAAAAAATGTATACTTTAACTTCTCAACTGGTCTGTGGAAAGTTATTTAATTATTTAGCATAGGCAGCCCCTTCAGGAATGCAAGTGCTCATGTCATCATTAGTCAGTATGGGGGTTTGGTGACTAAACAAAAAACGCTTTCATCGCCAGGATTCTGATGAGATCAGAAAGCACAATCATGGCTGCATGGATGATTGACACTTACAGTCTTGATGGCCAGAAAATATGGGGTAAAAACAATGCAAAAAATAAATAAATAAAATAAAATAACTATTCTTTTATTGCTTTCATTCTATTGTAATAATATAAAGCAGGAATTTGTCACATGACCCTTCCACAGGCACTCAGAAGACTAGTAAGTAGTCTGAGGCATCTAGTAAGCAAACAAAAACTGCCTTGGGAGCAATTCTCCTTTCCATTGTGGTGATCTGGACTTTCCATACAAGATGCCACCTTTCTCTTTGTACAGATACAGGTATCACCTCTGTTGGGAATTATATGTATTAGGTAAATAGACTGTAGATTCTCAGACCTTCTGTACTCTGCAAGCCAGTCTGCCTTTGGCAGTATTACAGACTAAGTCTCATAGTCCTTACTTACTGTATAAATCTGAGCAAGTCACTTAATCAGACAGTGCTTCCATATCAAACCTGAAAAGAGAAACTTTTATTTAGACGGTTTACTTGGCTAAGAATGAAATAAAGCTACATTTCTACCGGGAAACTACTATAATGGCAACATACATAAAATATAAAACAAAATCTATCAGGTGCCACGCATGCTGCAAAAGTGGTTTGCAGACTGCCACCTACTGGGTAAATTGTGGGTTTTATTCATAAATAGTTTAGACTTGTAAACAAAACATTGTCCTGAGTTTGCAAGAAGTCCACCATCACATATGATTCTGGGAGGAGGCTTGCATATTTCCCTATGCAGTAAATGTAGATGACAGGTCAGCCTGATAGTGACAAAGCAAAGTATCCACCTGCACTACTACCACTGACTTCAGCTCTATTGCAGACTCATACTGGTGGTAGGATAGACCAGTTAGGGTAGGATTAATTCCCTTATGCAAGCTAGAGGATTACCAAGTTATTTACTACCTGTATGACCCGTGGTAGAGACCAGGAGTTTTGTAAAATACCCCTCTGTGGGAGTTGCAGTGACATCAAGATGTTGGTGGGTGAATGCTTGCACCAGGTGCACTGACATCATTCCATATCTCATTCACTTTGTTCAGGACTGCAATCAGCCACCATGTGAATGATAGCTCCTGGTACCAGGTCCATAGCTGTTCACTTGATTCAATATCCCTTTGTCTCTAGGCAAAGTACACCAAAAATCAGATGCCCTGAGAAGTTGGGGGAACCACCTGATGAAGGGTCATGTCTGGAGTTGTCCAGAAATCAGCAACTGGGGAACAGGGGGGGGGGGTGTTGAAAAGATGGGGGAAATCAGGAAAAAACAGAAATAAGCTAACAAGTGACTGGGAGAGGAAAGTGGCTATAAAATTTAAGCAATTGCAGAAGTACACAATGTATTTAATTGTGACTATTGATATTATTCCTGATTAAAGAAGAATCATTGTGACTGTTCACTTGGTGGAGCATGACTTAAAATCAGGCATGTATTATCAGGAGGACATCACCAGACGTGGTGAAGGTGGGCCTTTCTTACTCCATCATACCACAGATAGTCTGAATATGTGTCTCATTAAATTCTGAAAAGGACTAGATCACTCACTTATTCCCCCCACACAAAGTTACCCACTTAACGAATGCATATCCATCTCCTTGTTGTAATGTATTCATAACATGGCCGTCTGTCTTTTATGTCTCACTAACAGTGGTAGATATTATAAATTAGTGTGAAAAACTACAGGATATTTTGGTGGATTATGTGCTAGACCAATTATTTTGAAGCAAAGTTCATAACTCAATAGATTAACAAACTGCTGGATTTGATGGATAAGGCCAAGTTAATGAACTACATTTTCATCCACTATTCTAAAAAGATATATTTGTTGTCAATGCCTTTTTAGTTTTGTTTTGTCCACTTTCAATGACGCAGAAATATGCATTTTATAATTGTCATGAACAACTATAATGTTCAGCTAGGAGATAACAACTTGAAAGGATCAAAGAAGCAAGAGATAAACTGGGAGACATAAGAGTCACTGATATATCTTTTTAAATAGGGAAGATGATGAGTTTGTAAGGAAGGGCTCAGTAAAACCTTCTCCTGACACAGTCTAGTAGCCTCTGAATCCCAGAAGTATTTCCCCATTGCATCTTTGAATTATCAAGCCATTATCTTAATCTTACTGCTTGAAAATGACTAAGCAGAAAAAGTAAGTTTTTTCAAAATCCTCAATTTTATGAGGAATAAATTATCCAAAAAAGAAGCTGCAGTAATTCCCATGACTTAACTGATAATGTATTTAATTCATCACTGCTAGAAAGTTAGTCTCTAACTTCTTAAAAATGAATGTTTCATATTCTCTGAGAAGTGTAAGGTTAGTGGAAGCCAACTGTAATTTTAGTTGTTTACAGACTCGTTTAAATGGCAAAATAAGTGATTTCCTCATACTGAGTGCCAAACCTGACAGGTAAGTGAAATGAAGCAAACCAGTCATCAGTTTATCTTGCAGCGTTTGGCACAGAGATAAAAAGCCATGAGTATGGTGTACGTAAGTCAGATTTGATTAATCTTGGGTGTGATTGTTTGTGCCTTAGGACAGATTTCCATGTGGTAAGGAGGCAGCACACTGGGTGAAAATCTCTCTGAGTCCCAGCAAAAGCCAGAAATTAGGCTAGAATAATGGCTAGGCTGGGCCTGTGGAAAGATGGACTCTTCAATTAGGTCAGGTCAGGCACATCCTCAGGCCATTTCTCATTTTCTGGCCAGTTTAGCAGCTTGATTTCAGCATGCTGAGAGGTATGGTAGATCTAGGGACTGTTGACCAGCTGCTGCACAAATTAAGGCTCCCAGTATCATATTTCATTTCTCTCTGTGGGATCTTTCAATCTCCATTCATTACAGATGGGCACTGTAAGGTCAGGTCTCATGGGAGATGGGACACCCACATTGTTCTAGGGCGATGCTGGGGATATCCTAACAGAAAAAGATGTGGTACCTGTGAGTTCTATGGACATGGAAGCTAAGGAGAATGTCTAGAGGGCTAAATAGGTCTGGGCAAAGGTGAAATAAAATTAAAAAAAAGAATAATCATCACTGTAGGGATGGTCTGCAGTGAAATGTACTCAACAGCTCAGAGACATCAGCAAACCAAACAAATTGTCACAGTTTACCTAGTACTAATGGGAATGTTACATTCTCTTCCATAGGTCCAGAGGTAAGCCTCAACGGTCTCCACTAACATTAAAGGCAGGAATGTGACCAAGGTGCATCCTTGCTGTGCACCTTTCAGTAAGTGTATAGTTGTCAAGAACTGGACATTTATAGTGACCGTAACTGGTATAGCTTTGTAACAATGTTTTATTGTTTTTTTAAAGAAATGGCAAAACTCTTACTTTGGTAAGCTTTATTACAGCTTATGCCAAATGGGAGAGTTAAATGCTTTGTGAAAATGTAATAGCAATACTGTCTATGAGTGGACTATAACTTAGCCAGCTGGTCAGTCATATTAATCCAAAGGTGTACAAAGTCTGTGCCATCTCTGCGATCCCTTAAGAAGCCATACAGTGTTGATGTAAACTGAACCAGTCTTAACATGAAATGTTCGATTTTTCTGTCAAGAATCTTAGCTAATATTTTGCTTTCAGTACATGGTATTGAAATAGACTCACAGGTTTCTGGTATTTTAGACTCTTTATTAGAATTGAGAAACAAACATCAGTGGCCAATCTATTATAAAAAGATGGCTGCTCTCTGTTCCAGAACACAGTGACACAGAATGCTTCCACCAGTGGGAGCAACTGCTGAGGTCAATCCGACCATTGCTCTTATTTGCTAATGATACTCCTTCAATGGTCATGATAACCAGTGCTGAAATCATTATGAACTTGCTCCTTGCATGACCGTGGAGGCTGTGGGCATAGATTGCATATCTTCCACAACTACAAGTAGATGAAGAACTATACAAGGGGCATAGGGTTGTTTTGTGTGTGTGTGTGTGTGTGTGTGTGTGTGTGTGTGTGTGTGTGTGTGTGTGTGTGTGTGTGTGACTGTCCACGTATGTGCATGGGAGGAGTGACTGCCATTGGACAACACAGACTGTGTTCTGTGCATGTACCATGGTACAAAATACCCTGACTGGTCCTTTGTGCACCACCATGACAGGAATACTAACATGCTTTATGAATCATTCTTCTGCCATGTTAGCAGATCATACACATTGCACTCAGCCCTTGTACTGAACTCTGTACTATGTCTGTGAATGCCAGAGTCATTTTTTTAAATAATAAATTTCCCTTAATAGAAATTCCCAATCCTTTAGCATATCCTGTGACTCATTTTAACTGAGACACACACTTTAACACCTTGGGTTAGGATTAAGTCCAGGTAGTCACTATAAGTGCTTCACATATGCAGGAAATGACCAATAAAATAAGTACATAGGCTGGTTCTGTTGCATAGAGTGACAAAGACCTGACTGTGGCACAGGAGACCTGAGCTTGAGTTGTGGCTCTATTACCTCTGAGAGCAGGCTTGGCAGGATGGGAGTGAGTGCCCACTGCCAATTCACCCACCCTAGGAGAAGGGATGCAGCTGGGTCTCACCAAAAGGGTGACACTTAGGTCGAATACTAGGTGCTACCCATTAGATTCTGAGCTGTCCAAACTTATACTGACATAATGCACAAAAACACCAGGTAGTTGAAGGGAGCATGTATACATAACCTGGATAGAGAGCAATCACAGACCCAGAGGGGCTGCCAAAGGGGGTGCTCATATGGCAAGAAGCTGGGCTAGCTTCAGGAGCAGCACTCTGTTCCATTCCCTACAACCCAATGCTTGCCATGGAATGGAGAGACAATTAGGGTTCCTGGCAGGAACAGACAGGCCATATGGTTCATACCTCATCTGGGACTGCATGGTTCTCATCCTTTCAGAACAGATATGCCAACGTGATGAAGTGATAGAGAAGTCATTGGATGAGGTCCTTTTAGGGGGAACCAAAAAATAAAATAAGTAGTTAGGAAAGACAAAGGAATAGTACACCTAAATGGTTGTTAGATGTTTTTCAAAAATTGTTTCAGAGGAATCCTGCTGGGAAGAGAGCAGGCCATGCATTACATAGCCCCAGATCATAAGCATGCAAAACAGCAGTGTCATGCATTGTGCACAATGTTCCTTGTTAGATGTAAATATGGACTGTTTCTGTACTTAAAAATATATCAGACTGTTCTCATGAGCTATGGTTTGGTAGTGATGCAGTTTGAAATCAACAGCATTTTACAAATCCTGTACCAGCAGGCAAGAGGTGATCATGCACCAAAAAATGCAAGAACCTACAAATAAATACAGACCTATTAAGAAAACAATCACGCATATTAGCGACTAAAGCAGCATATGGTCTCTCTTCATTTCAGGTAGAGTTCTTGATTAGATCATGTTTTCAGCTATTAAATAATACACAAAATACATAAAATAATATGTTTCTGGTACATTATACCCTGTAATTTTGTCTCTTGATATGCTTTACAGCTGCATTGAGAGTATTGCATTGCATACACAGATAAAATATTGTATTACATGCACAGATAAAGTATTGTATTACATATACATATAAATATTGTATTACATGCACAGATAAAATACATATACAGATAAAATATTGTATTACATGCACAGATAACATTTTGTATTATAAATACAGATAAAATATTGTATTACATGCACAGATAAAATATTGCATTACATATACAGATAAAATATAATACATACACTAATAAAATGTATTATATACACAGATTAAATATTATTTTAATAAGGAAGTTAAAGTATGCTGTTCCTGTGAAGATAAATTGTATGCAATCTTCTGTAAAACATTTGCTAGAGTAAATGGAAAGAACGACCTCTGAGCAAATACTTTAAAATTGCATTTTTTGCATTGTTTCCAGGCTTTTTTATATTTATATTCCACTGTGCCTTGAAAGATAATGTACAGAAGCAATGGAGAAGATATCTATGCTGTGGAAAGCTGCGGTTACCAGAAAACTCAGGTAATACTCCTTGTATTCTGCATGTTAAAAATGTTCGCACTTCTAGATTATAGCTATCATAGACAAAATCAAAAAAACATTATGTTTTATCAGTGAAATCTAATTAAATAATGCTTCTAGTAAAAAGACTTTAAAACTCACAAAAAAAACCTCATAAACAGCATTGAAGAAGTTAAACAAAAATCTGGTAGTTATTGGTCAGAATGTGTCTACATTTCCATCCTTTTTATTTATTTATTGATTGACTGATTCCTTGATTTATTGATTGTCATCTATTGACCAGGAAAATCCGAATGGGCAGAAAGTGTCTTCTCAGCAGAGGATAGGGGACGGAATCGTCACAATTAATATTTTTTATAATTGTATTTGAGTAACATTATATGCAAATGTATATCAGACAAAGGAGGTAGTTGGAGAGTGACAGAAGGAGAGAAAGTGAAGTATTATGATGAGAATATAGTCAAAATGTCATGTGTGTTCATAAATCCTCTTAAAAAAAACACTGTGTTTTACCCTCATAAAACACTGTGCATTCGGAACATTTAGCCAAATAAACAACCCCTTGAGTAGTATAGTTACTCTTTTGAAAGTTCACTTTAGATTTTGTTATGTTGTCCAAAATTAGTGTTTATTCACTAATAATATAGGTGCATTGCTTGCAACTTCCACATCAGGTGGTTCCCTTCTGTGTGGTTTCAGAGCCAGTGTGCCTATTAGTCTTATTTTCTAATAGCTTTTAAAATTAGAGGCTGTCTTGAATATAAAAGTAAGCTCAGAGACTCCCATGTTAAAAGAAATTAGTGAATTTTTAAAATACTCCAGTTTTTCTTAACTATGTCTTTAAGGTTTTAAAAAAAATCATTGTATTATACTATAAGGACTTTCTTGTAAGTCATGGTTCTTTGTTTGGAACATATCCCTTCTGTTCTGATTCCTAAAAGAGGTTTATATTTTCCAAACCATTCTCTGAATGCTTTGCTACATATAGATTTCACAAGGGTTTGTTCAGCCCCCTCAAATCCTGAAATACAGATGTCATTCTCGCAGGCCTAATGTACTGCCCCTTAACTAGGCTTTTCTTCTGTGAATCAGGTTGCATGTGTACAAGGAGGTAAGTGTTGATTGTTTTGCTTACTTTTGCCAAAAATAAATAAATAAATAAATAAGGGTTGTGTAGTAGAATAGATGGCTGCAACATTACAGGTGTCTGCTGGGTTATAAGCATTTCACTGGCAATGTCATCAACATCATAGTTTTATAAGTAATTCCACTATGCATAAAACCATATGTTTTAGTACTTCCACATGTGATATTTCTCACCCTGGACATACTGCTTGACCTCAGGCAGAGGCTAGTGATTCACTTGACAGAGATGTTATAGTAAATCAAGTAAGAAAAGAGGAGGAGTTCATGAAAGTTGGTAGATTGAAGTATACTGAAGAATAGCTGTCTGGACAGCTTCCCCCTCTCTCCCTCTGCATATCACTATTCTATATCAGTAGTATAAAATAAACAATGTACAATTATTTTCAAGGAAGTGGCATGTGACACAGTACATTGAAGATAGTCATGCCTTTAAAGCACTATTGGAAGCAGAAGACTTAAGAACAGCTGTACTGTCCACTCCTCAGGTAGCAGTGAGGGATGTTATCTCTTTGATTGTCTTGAAATTTGTTTGATGGAAATCTGACCTATGGAGACAAGAGACAGCCTGTGATTAATGTGAGTTATGATGACAGAGTATTTAGGGAGGATCAGACAAAATGAAGAAGTTAAAAGTAATAGTATGCTATGAAATAGGGACAAAGTTAACGAGGAAGGCGTAAGGAAGACACCTTTTCCTTGGGGGTTGGGTGCTTTGTCAATGCCTATAAAACATTTACACCAAGCAAAGCCTGAATGTTTTTTAAAGCTCTTTCAAATCTTGCTTGGCAACACATGAGTAGAAGTAGCCAGTCAGGTTGCACGCATACGGTAGATGCCTGAGCTAACAATGGAAGGAGCTTGAGGAGGTAAGCCTTGATTGAAAATTTTGGCAGTGATGCAAACATCCAAAAATCAATAGTGAGTCTGTTTCAAAAAAATTGTTCCATTGCACCTGTTAATTTGCTTTCTTCTGTCAGTATTATTAGATACAATATTTTGTAGTGAGTAGCTTTGCAGAACAGCACTTATATTATTTTTCCTTGAAAATATTGTGAAAAAATGTACCGTTTGCAAATACAAATCTATTCTTATGTGTGTGTGTGTGTGTGTGTGTGTGTGTGTGTGTGTGTGTGTGTGTGTGTGTGTGTGTGTGTGTATACCCATATATAGATATAGCTATATACACAGATATATATCTATATATATATATGTATATATATATATATATATATATATATATATATATATATATATATATATAAAATATATATATCGAAGCTCTAAATACCGAAGCTCAGAACATCAAAGTCGTGGAATCTCAAAACCTGTTAATGGAGATTGCAGTACAGTGCGTAATGGGAATTTTACTGTTCTCTTCACCGAAGTGCAATCTCAGAGTTGGCATATTTAAGTTGCAGGGTGTGTGTGTGTGTGTGTGTGTGTGGGGGGGTGCAGCCCTACACAAAGGGAGTGCAGGGGGGCCTGCCCCTCTGCAAAAATCTGATTTGTGATGTTTTATTGTTTCAGATTTTTTTTTCATTTCGAGTTTCCATAACTTTGATGATCTGTGCTTCTGTATTTAGAGCTTTGAAATTTTGAACCATATCTCTCTCTCTCTCTATATATATATATATATATATTTATATATATATATATATATATATATATATATATATATATATATGTGTGTGTGTGTGTGTGTGTATATATAAATATATATATATATATATATATATATATATATATATAGGTGTATATAGGTGTAATTTAGTTATCCTACCTAGAGAGAGGCTGGTTTGAAATACATATACAACATAAACGCTTTCAGTATGAACCGTTATTTAAAATGCATAAAGCAATACCAAATCAGTTACTCTGAGGACATTGTAGAATCAAATTATATCAAGTGATAGATTTGTGAGATATGTTAGTAATCTGGAAGTTAGTGACTTAGCCCCTTAAATATTTTTCCATGTTGGTAAGACTAAGGATGTAGGACCCTATTTCTCCAACAACGTAGTGTATTAATGCATACTGCAGGATATTCCTAATGAAGAAGATTGAAGTTTAATCTAACTATAAATAAGACTGAATGGCCTCCATCTACATTCCCATATACCCAAAAAGCTGTATTGTGACCATGGAATAATAAGATGCACACTTTAGTTTTCTTGTTGAACCCTGTTTGGATATTTTAGGGAGACTTTATGTGCCAATTTAACACAGTTGTTGTCGAAGCCTTTTTGTTAATGTCTCATTTTTCATGGGCTTTGTAATAATGTAACCTACACGTGTAGGAGCATGCAAGCTACATATCATTATATTTTAATAGAATTTTTGTTCAACGTTCTGATTAGAATTTTTTACAGGTTTGTCTGGATGAAAAAGTAAGGTACCAGTATTTTGCACCTATATTTTTCTGCCTAACATTATGAGTTTATTTGCCCTGCAATCAAAGGTATTTGAAATATTTTAATATTTTCAGTAACAATAAACCAGTTATTCCTGATGATGTGAAGGTGAGATGACCTAACCCAAAGTTTAATGTTTTCCTGAAAGAAAGCTGGTGCCCTGGTTTAGACAATATGTGGAGAATGACTAATCTTAAAATGTTAATTAAAAGTTCCAATTTTGCTTCTCTTAAGAATGCTGTGCAAGACTGGATGATTATGTCCTGCTCTGAAGGGCATATATATATATATATATATATATATATATATATATATATATATATATATATGTAAGCTCACTGTTATGTTGCAATGAGTTGGATAGTTAAGAGATACAAAGTTCCAGAAAATATTAGCCTTCTTCTCATGTTTTTCAAAATGTTATGTATTTTCTCTCTTAACTGATCTTGAAGAAATTGTTAGCTCTCTTTGATTATATGATTTTTTCAAGAGACTCTTGAGTGCTACATTCCTTTCCTTAGACATTTTGATGATTCACAGTACAAACTTAGGTAATATAGACTTAAGAGTGATGGTTATGAAAAATTAAGTAATAACTTCATATTATGACAAAAAATTAAATATGGCAAAAAGAAAAATCTGAGATTCTTTTCTGACTAGAGAAAAATAATTTCTTATTAGAAGCAAATATAAGAGTGGGATAAGGACATAGAATATTTTATTTTTTTATGTAAAGAGGTAGGAACCAAAAATTAATTAATTTTAAGCCACCCAAACAGAGGCTGATTACCTTAATAGAAAGAAAGAGAAGGATAATTATATTTGTGAAGCTACAGATTTGGTCAGATTTTCATATACTGCTTTGTTGCCTAAACTGTATTACAAAAATGTTCTGCCATGTACTTTTCAGTCATACTGATAAATTTGGTATTGTCCAAAATAATGGGTATTATCCAACATAACAGGTATTGTCCAAAATAATGAAGAATGAGTTGTTGAAGGTCAGATCATCACAAATTGTTCATTGAGTGAACGCACTGATCTACTGTGTACACATTCAGTGAAAGTTTTTATGGACCCAGACGTGCATCCTACTATCTCAAGTGGCACTTACCCTAAAGTAAGCTTGATCTCAGAGTTAGTTATATAAGATCTATGTGCTCTATGGATGTATATGTGAAGTGTTTCCATGTCCCAATATGCTACACTGCAGTATCAGCTATCTAATTACTAGGAGTGGGTACAGAACCTGCAGCCTTTTATTCTTCCAGTACCAAAAGCAAGTAGGCTACCTGTTGCATCACTAACACTGCTAAACTGACTCTGACGCTGCATGGTAGCCTCTTTGAATGAAGAGTTCACATAATTTGCCAGTTTGAATTCTAAATTCAGCTCAACTAGTAAATGCAGATGTCTTCAACAAGTGAATTTCACTGTTTTCTGTTTCATCCAGTAAAGAAGTGCCCTTGAAAAGTGTATATACGTGTTCATTTGACAGCTTTTTTCTTGTGCACTCTTGTAACAGACCCCTTGTTTCACCATCTCAATAAACATAATTTTCCAGAAAATACATGCTATCTACAGAATGACTACTTTTAATGGAACTGAGAAATTCTGCAAAGTAAACGTTGCTTATTGATAAAGTTTTTAATTCCCAATAAGACAGCTTAAAGCATCAGTTTAGAATAAGAAACATGTTAATGTTGTAATGGTTAGATCATCTATAAAGCATGAATTGAGTTTAGTATGCTGTGCAAATCTCAGAATAAATAAATATTTGTCTTGTCTTCCTATACCATATACAAGAAGCTGGTGGCTATAATCACCACCACTGGTACACTGGACACCTTCTTAAAGTGCGAGTTTGGAAAAGCAAAAAAAAAAAAAGTTTTTTTAAGTATTGATTCCAGTAAGGTTAAACCAGTAGAAATTCAGTCACTAGACAATCATTTTTCAGTCATCTAATCTTTTACATAGTTATCCTCTCTCCCTGCATGGCTAACATAAAGATGCCCTTAACATGTTTAGTTTCTAATAAAAACTCAGACATCAGAACTACACTTCTGAAATTTTCATTGAAATGTAAATGATCTTTTATGTAAGACCTGTCTGAACATAAATGATCAAGTACTTTCCCCACCAAGATTGCAAGTGATTCAGTTTTAAAAGTTTTAGCTGATATATTTGGAGAGGCAAGAAAAGCATTTATGTGAATGTTGAGCACATCAACAGAAAAAAATGAAGTTAAAGATGTTTTGTGTCACGGACTTCTTTTTCCTGTTTCCTGTACATTCACTGTGCATTCTGGGTAAGGTGATAAGTAAAGGTGGAGGGTAAATTTGGAAGCAGGAGGAAGAGAAGTAAAGCTTGGGAGGAAGTGAAGTAATGAGAAGGAGTGAACACTGGAGAAATAATTACGAAAGAGGAGAGCTCTAGCATTGGCCTCTTCTTTTGGCAAGACAGTTGGGTCTCCTAGAACCCTTAAAATTATTAGGAGGCAGTGTGGGTATGCACCGATGTGGAAAATGTAATACATGGAAGCATGTTATGTGCAGTTCTAACATTTATGGAAAGCTATGTATATTGAATGAGTCTTTTCATGAATTTTTAGTAAAGTTATTGATGGAGTTAGATGCAATTGCCAAAAACATTAAGTGGTATCAAAACAAGAGATGTGTTAATGTTAGGATTCAGGAACATTTTTCTGATCCACACACACACACACACACACACACACACACACACACACACACACACACATATATATAGATATAGATATAGATATAGATATAGATATATAGTAGGCACGTGAGGAATCATATTGTATTCCATGATATGGAACAGCATAACAGTCGAATAAGTGATTTCAGCTTTTCTGTTCTAGCTAACATTCATTTACCCAGGAGTGTGGATATTGTCAATGTTTTCAATGTTTTGAGCAGAAAACAATTTTAAAATTTAGAACTTTATCTTTGATATGTAGGGAATGTGTTTGATGCTGCATTTCTTTAGAACTTTTAAAATCTTTACTTTTAGTCTTATTATATAGTAGGGTTGCTTAATTGGTGTGGTAACTGAAATATTTGTAAGCTGATATATTTGAATGTTGACTGGGTTTAGTATTACCGTTTGTTTCTACTTGAAAAGTGTATTGTCCAGGAGTTAGGGAGTCTTAACAAAGTTGCTTCCCTGCTGCCAGAATGGATTATTGTTGGTTTATTATTCTCTTTGGAAAAAGTGTGTTTTATATAAATATTATTAATTCCCTTGGGAATTTTGGGTATACAAAAAAAAAAGGCAAAAGTAGTTTGGGTCACAGACTTCTTTATTCCTGCACATTCCAGATTTGTTCCGGGTCCAGTGATAAGTTAATATGAGAGGTAGATTTTGGAGCAGTAGAAAGAAAAGTTAGGGCTGGGAGGGAGTAAAGAAATGAAAAGTAGGAATTGCTGGAGAAGTTGTCCACAAAGAGATGTCACTGAATAATTCTCTTTAGTTTAGAAGCACACTGCTTTGTGTTGTAAAAATATAAGCATCACACATAACTGACAACTGAACTTAATACTTACACATTTTTTTCAGTTAAATGTCCTAAAAGGTAATAATGTTGAATGCATTCTGAACTCTAACTACACTAGATGCACTTGCTGTTTACATTGCTTCAGATGCTGCATGAAAAGCATACAGTCATTGCTATTCAGTGGTTTCTCCACATGCATCCTAGTTGGTACCTGAATTATTTAGTATTGACCAGTAATGAGGGACTACATTTCGTTTCATGTAATGCTGTCAAATGACATCCATGCATATACTATGGCAAACGTAAGGTATAAGGAAACTTGATAGCTAAGCTGAAGTAATATTTTAGTCACAAAGTATTTTCACATTTATTGTGCTTAATGTAGAATAAAAACATCTTTCCATTTCATAGTAAACATCAAACACAATGTAACATAGATAATATATGTATATATATACATATATAGATGTGTGTGTGTGTGTGTGTGTGTGTGTGTGTGTGTGTGTGTGTGTGTGTGTATATGTGTATATCCACAATATCTATATCTATACACATGCACACACACGCACACACACACATATATGGGTCCCCTTCATAACGTCAAACCACCTTTCATCGATTTTCAAAACGTTGAGACAAAAATGTCGTAAGTTTACAATCACAAACTCCCAGAACATTGTATTTCCTATCCGGGAAAGTAACCACCTGGCCACCATGGTGAACTTTGCCCTTTCTCCGCTTTAGTGTGCTCTCATGGTTAATATATTTAAGTAGGGGGGTGTGGGGTGCAAAGCTCCCCACTTTGGTGGGTGTAATTTGCTTCTGATTATTATCTTTGGTGGCCAGATGATTACTTTCCCAGGAGTTTGTAATTATAAACTTACAATGTTTTCATCTCGATGTTTTGAAAGTTGACACAAGGTGGGTTAATGTTATGAACGGGACCTATGTATATATATATATATATATATATATATATATATATATATATATATATATATATATATATACACTAGTCAAAATATTTGCAAATTTTAAAAATAAAGAAACACAGAGGCATGGAGAGAAGCATAGCTAGTGTAGCTGGATTGGGGCAAAGGAGGCAGCTGCTCTAGGCCCAAAGTGTTAGGGAGCATAATTAGGTTTTTGGTGCATTACTGGCATTCATTAATGCTGGTATTTCACTTGTGTTCTGAAATGAAGCAATGCTTTAGCTCTTCATTTGTGGCATAAGAAAAAAATATTCTTTAATTTTAAAGTGCTACAAAGTTCTTGTTATATTTATAGCTCTTTAAAAATAAAGATGTTTTCTCTTTTAAGCTGAACTGAACTATGTAATTTCCAGCAGAGTGATTTTATTTTATTTTTTTTTTTTTGCTCTTCAGCTTAGAGTTGAGGAGCATAGAGTGTTAAGAATGGACCTGACTGACTTAAAGCTCAGGATGGAGGGTGCCAGATTAGCTAACCAAGCCTGTGGTCATGGAAATGGGTTAAAAGGTTCAGTTGTCAAGTTTACAGCCTTCTGGCTTTCAAGAAGCCTGATTTCTATAGCCCTGTGTTGATACTGATATTTTAAATACAGATAGATAGATGTATACAGGTGTAGACATCAAAACAAACAGATTATATTTATACCAATACCTATACGAATTGCTATTTAACTATTCTAATTTGCCAGTTTTCCCCTTATCTGTAAACACTGTGCACTATCAACCCGTCATCAAATGCTGTTACTAACATCTTTAAAGAATGCCGTAGGATTCACAAGTTAATAAAACATGTTGTGCTCCTTATCTAATGCAAGTAGGTGTCCCATGCCATTTAGAATAAGCTCCATTATAACCTTGTCCATGGTTTTTATGTAGAAAATGGGGTCAGATTTATGGTGTCCAGAATTGTTTAGGTCCGCTATGATTTTCCTGAAGTGGCTCTTGTCACCATAAGTCAGGAATGTGTCCAAATGGTAACATTTTATTTTTGGATGATTGACAGGTTTTCAGTCAGGATTTCCTTTAGATTTTGTAATAAAAAAAAAATCACCAGGCATGTCCTGTAGTCCTGTGTATGTGCTATTATAATTTTATTTATAGCATAATTTATAATGTTTGTAGTCATATGAACAATGATTTCTCTTCTGTTAATATCACTCTGACATATTTATTTGCTTATTATGATGTCTGCTCACAATTTATCTGCAAACATATTTGCCATGTCATATGGCCAGGTGGTCACTTCATCCTTTATCGATAACATGTTAACATTCACAGTTTTCCCTTTCACATTTCTGGTGTAATGAAAAATTGTCTTGTTGTTAGTTTCAGCCTTGGTGACTAACTTCATGGTTGAATCTGCTATATTTGATAGTTTCTATATTTTAATAGAGAATTGTTTTATGAGTATGGTAATTTTTTATTATTTTATGACTTGTATTTGGTTCAGTTTGGCTTCCTTTTGTGGGCAGTGTTATCACCTACTGGATGAAACAGAAAAAAACACATTGCTAAGCAGAGAACCTGATAAGAGTAGAGCAGCATCATGTTTCACTGTATAATTAAACGAGAACACCCTCCTCCCGCAAAAAAAGGTTTTGAGAATGTCAACTTGAAGATTAATTATTTCATAACACCTAGTGTGATATCAGTAATGATGTCTATTGAGAATGTCTTAACTCCAGGGGCGTAGTTATAGGGCGAGCAGGACATGTCATTATAGCCCCACAGTAAACTCTGTTAATCCTCCCAACAATCTGTACTTAAAATTCTGATCTGTAAAGTTGTTCTGCTGCTTGCTCCATTGAGAGTGTGGCAAGCAGAGTGCATAAATAAATGTGCAAGCTAAGACCAGAAAAAAAAAAAAAAACAGGCAAAATTCTTGTTGCTGTGAACAATGTGAGTCCCACTTTTTTAAATTAGGTGTATGTAACTTCTCTGTCACTATTAAATGTGATTAAAATGTCACAGCTCCAGTCAATACCCTCCTCCTTAGTCACAACTCTAGTCAGATAAATACAATTTGGGTATTTCAAAACAGCATTTATTAATCTAATAATCCTGTAGAAAATTATGTAATAAAATGTCTATTTTAATAAAACTGTATATAGTGAAAGAAAGGCACCAGCATTCCTTGTTGCAGAATATACTGTTCTAGCTGTTGATTTAGAATCTATTGTAAAAAGCCTTTTCCTAGCCTGGTAGCTCAAAGGTTAAGACACAGGGCTATTACTTGATAGGTCTGGGTTTGAAACCTTCCTGAGTAAAAACTGAGCAGCAGCAGTATATGTGTGGAAGAAAGGCCAGGCAATCTACATCTGTAATATAATTCATGAAAACCCTATTGCGTGTTGCCATGACTTGATTTTGAATCAGGAGTAATTACTTGCTTGCTTCCTTGCTAAGAGACTATGGCAGTATTTCCATATTAATGCATGTCTTAGTGCTGTTCAGTGTGAGGAGAATTTTGTTTTACTATTCAATACCTATTAATAATGTTTAAACAACGAATACTCCTCCATTTGGCACCTCTCCTATGTATTTATAAAACCTTCAGTTTTATTAACTGAATAAATCCGAGTCTTTGATACTTTCAGATGAAATTATGGCATAAATCTATTACCATAAATACTCAGTCACTAGCTGTTGTAGGAGTTAAGGTGGAACAAGCACTCCCTCTCTCTCTAAAGATCAGTAAAGCTAAGCATTATTATAACAGAAATAAAACACTGCCTAGTGTTTATTTGGCTCCTTTTCATATCTGAGGGACCTGAGTCCTTATCTTTCTATTACTAGGTAAGTGGAATTGCCATGTGTCAGCTTGTTTACTTCTTCATACCGTAACATGTATCTTAGTAGACAGAATTTATTTCAGAATTCTCACACAGCAAATATCTTTTATTAGTTTGAGCTGCATTCTTTAATAGGCCTTGGTGTATCACAAGAAAATGTTTTTGGACAATATACTCAAGTATATATTCAAGGATGTCTAATACTATCAGAATTAGCCTGTCTTCCTAACTGCAGCATAGAGAAATACCTAAAAAATTAATTTAAACAGACAGATGCACATTCCATAGTCATGTAAAATAACAGCCTGATCATCAGAATCTAACAACTTCATCCACAAAGTTGTAATTTGTCAAAACGTGTTCACACATTCATGTCAGTGGCCAGCACTAACTTAGCCTGTTGTTCTCATACTTTGTTATAATGAATAAGATTCCAGAAGACTATGAAAGAAAATTGTCTTAAATAATCTGCTGTTCTTCAAAGACATAATATCAAATATAATTTCAAATAGTTCAGATCAGGGATGTAGCTAGGATTTTCAAATTTGTACTCACAGCTCTCAAACTGCTATCCCCCTCCCCAGCCAAGCTACGGCCATTCTCGTAATTCATGGTTCGCTCTTTTAGTGTCGATGAGGAGGCATTCGCTGTAATGCCTCTTCAGTACTATAATACAGATTCAATCAAACTCGGTTCCTTGAATTGAAAATTAACCTGAAAGTCAGTTCTTTAAAAAATGCAGCATGGTAGTTGGGGTAGAGGATTAATGCTTTTGTTTTCTGTAACTAAGGTACAGGTTTTGAACTTGAATAAATTACTAACCACCTGCTACCCCTAACTAGGGTGTTTCATCCACACACCCCTACCTACCTCTTACTGCAAGAAATATGGACAAAGCCTAAAATAAACAGGGACAGATATTAAATAATGCTCTTGTGAACTTAGAAAGTTGCTAGAATAACAGGATTTCTGCTGGTATGAGAAAGTTGCTTGAATAACAGGATTTGTGCTAGTATACATTTTTCTAAAGGACGTGAAGTCTGAAACTCAAATGTCTGTCATTATTTAGCAACTTCAGCCTTCAATGATTTTCTATAAAATCACAAAATTTATGAGGAACAGACAAAAAATACAGGGCAGAAATCTGGACATTCTGCAAAATTTGGACAGTTGAGAGGTATGCTACCTTCCTAACTCACACACACACACACACACACACACACACACACACACACACACACACACACACACACACACACACACATGCACACACACATGCACATGCACACACACACACACACACACACACACACACACACACACACACACACACACAAATACCTCTCAACCTCTTAGAGCAATAAACCCATAAATAAAACTGAGGCAAAGGCCCAAAAATAAGGACATTTTTTTTTTAAATATTGCTCTTATAAACTTCAAAAGATAATAAAATAATAGTAGGTCTTGCATTAGTATGAATTTTCTGAAAGATATAAAATCTGAAACTCAAATATCTGCCATTATTTTATAACTTCAGTCTTTAATGATTTGCCACTAATTTGCCAGAAAACTGCAATTTTATGAAAAACAGACCAAAAATGTGATGCAAAAATATAAAATTGCCAGACAATTCAGCTGGGAACCTGTCAAAGAAGGGACACCATTTTAATATGATCACTGTTAACTTCAGCAGCTGACAAAATTAGAGAATCTACATACATTTCTGAAATAAAAGCAATGTATAACTGTGATCATTACAGTTATTTGTAATTGTAAACCCTCCACGTTTTCTTCCAAAATTGTTATTTTGCAGAGGGATTATTAGGGGGAGAGCGACATTTTGAGCCAAAATTGGGGACAATTGAGAGGTTTGTATATTCCTAATTCTATAAAGTGATTTATTTGCACATACCTCTCAACCTTTTAATGCAGGAAATCTGGACAAGGCCAAATATATTGGGGGAACATACAAACAGTACTAAAAATTGATCTTGTATAAACTTAAGACAGTTGATAGAATAACAGGTTTTGCTTTAGCATGCATTTTTCTGAAGATTATGACGTCTAAACTTAACTTTGGTCATTATTTAGTGACTTCATTCCTAAATGATTTGCCAGAAAAGTATTATTTTGCATATTACAGCACGAACACCAATAAATATATGCTAAACAAAGCAATGCAGTCTCACAATGAAACTAGACTTAGCATTAAAACTTATCTGCCCTTGAAACTCACATTCATTGAAACAGCATTGAAACCCACATTCAAAGAAAATACATTTTGCCAGTGGCAGATAAAGGTTAACTTTAGGCTGTTTTCAAATCATAGGCCCCTTGGACATGAAATATACACATGTTCTTTGATACACCTTCCTGATTGTATTAAATTATATTCCTTGTACAATACAGTATAGTTGTTAGAGAGCGTTTTAAATTTATTGTTTTGAACATTTTTCCAGTAAACAATGAAACAAAATGCATGCACCAATAATGACAAAACAGCCCAGTTCAGAACATTTCCATCATAAAAGTCTACTCAGACTTCTACAGTACACCAGTATCAGTAAATATGCACAATCTTTGAACTAGTAAAAGCCACCTACATAATTCCACATTAAAGAAATATGTAACTAATGAAGAGGCTGCTGCTAGCAAACAACTTTATATTTCATGGTTTCATCTACAAATAAAGTGCCTGTTGCCCTTGAGGAATAAATTGCTTATGTTGCATTAAAAAAATGATACGCTAGTAATATTGTAATAGGTAATGGATGACAAACTGATAACAGGTTCATAGTTACTACTAGATATCTTCACCAAAAAGGACTACAGCATCCATCACCCTTTACAACACAGTACAGTATCAGCAATGCATCCTCCTACTGTGGGAGAAGAGCCAACAGCCTTCTGCTTCAAAAGCAAGTACATTACCTGTTGTGCTATTAACAGTACAAGCAGACTCAGCATAAGCAGCACTCAACTTTAGTTCCCCTGCAGCTCTCAGCTCTTTGTAAAATGTACTCGACACTCAGCTGTATCTCTGAACTTTGCAGCACAAGAAATCTGGAAAAAGACAACATTTATTGGGGGGGGGGCAAAAGCCCAAAAAAACAGGGACACATTTTAAACATTGCTTGTATAATTTTGGAAAGTTGCTAGAAAAAAATGCTGTGCTACCACCATGCATGTCTTGAACCCAGAACCATATGCACTACAGTCAGTGCAACATACCACTATGCTAAATCAGCAGTTTGAAAAATAGGAAGACTGAAACTTAATGGCTATCATTTAGATAGCTCTCAACCTCTAAGCACACAAAACCAGGACAAAGAAAGCCAATAATGAGGGAATACAAATTCAGTTCTCACTTCACACCTTAGCACAAAAAACATGGACAAACAACAAAAACAATAATGGGGGAAATACAACTTCATCAATGCAGAAGCACTCAGATTAGACCAAAGTGAATCATGTCCCCCAACTAACACTTTAGTAGTTTGACCATGTAAGCACAAGCAGTAAAATACAAAACAAACAAACAATTCTTTAAGTAAAGTCAATAATCACCTCATTTTAAAAAGCATGACAATACATGTTAATTTTTTCCCTTTAACTTGGCTATTTAGTTTGCTGCCTAACTCCAGTATTTTCCTGATAAATTGATACTTACTGGCATCAGTTCAAGGTCCTTTTACATGTTTTGTATGCAAATGAGGCCTTTTTAAATTTATCTCTATGATTCGTAGTAATACACAAGAGTGGAATACCCCTTATTTGCATAATAGCTCTCTCCCTTGACACTTATGCCTCAAACATGTTACACATTTGTAGGAGGGAGGCAAATGCCTCTGCATTTCCATAGTCAGCCCGAGTGATCTTATTTGCATAAGAGTGTACTGCTGCACTTTACGGAGTACCACTACAAATTTGCAGATGGCAGGAGTAAATAATGCCCAAAGCAACCATGCAGGAAAATAGTTTTGAAACATAAGTTTGCATGAGTACAGAATATATATATATATATATATATATATATATATATATAGTATATATATATATATATATATATATATATATATATATATATATATATATATATATATATATATATATATATATATATATATATATATGGGTATGTGTCACTTCACCTAAAACTCATTTCATTGACAAGTAGTACAATAAGGCAAGTCAAAGGTATATGTCCTTTCCCCCAATGTTGGGGGCTGCACCCCCCACACACCCCTTAATATATATTCTCACTACAGTGGGGAAAAAGGACATATACATTTCAATTGCATTAGAGTACTACTTGTCAGTGAAATGAGTTTTAGGTGAAATTAACTTTAAGTGATTTGGTCTCACTGAAATGAGTTTAGATGAAATGGGTTTTAGGTGAAGTGACACGTACCCATATATATATATATATATATATATATATATATATATATATATATATATACATATATATACTATCTTACTTGCTCTCCTTCCTACAACTTACCTCTTCTAATTTCTCATATTCTTAGCTCTCTTTTCTCATACTTCCTACCTTATCATTATCTTACAAAGTATTTTTTAACTTTATAAGATGTCTTTGAGTTTAACTGTGTGTGGTAGTATTTATTTCATTTAGTTATCTTTATCAGACTTAGTATTTTATATTTATATAAGTATTTTTTTTGTGACTGTAACTATGTGAGTCAGTAATTAACTCACTTAGTAATAATGAGTAACTGTAGAGTTGTTAGTTTCTGTCTCTTAAAACTTTCTTTAAAACACTAGTATGTTTGCCTTATTGTATTCTCTGTGGAGCTTTTCTCCCCGGGCCTCTACTGAAAATGGAAATATCTCCAGTTAGACTAGCCTGGTCAACAAATGTAAAATAAAATAAAATAAAAATAAAATATATATATATATATATATATATATATATATATATATATATATAGATAGCTATAGCTATATAATATAGATATATATATAGATATATAAATATATGTATATATATTAATGTCTGTGTGTGTGTGTGTGTGTGTGTGTGTGTGTGTGTGTGTGTGTGTGTGTGTGTGTGCGTGAGCACGCATAATATGTGAGGTAAATTGCACTGATGGAGGAGCAGGATCAAGTATATTACTAGATGAATAAGGGGCAGTAAAGATTATTGGGCAGAAAAAATACATAGAAAAAGTATGAACAGGTAGAACACAAAGTTGTGTGTGTTTGTGTGTGTGTGTGTGTGTGTGTGTGTGTGTGTGTGTGTGTGTGTGTGTGTGTGTGTGTGTGTGTGTGTGTTTGTGAAGGAGTACATGTAGCTAACCAATGACATTATCTACAAAGGGGACCATTGATTGTATTAGTCAACCCCCATGTTAGTCATATATTACAGACTGTGGAAGTGTGGAGGTAAGGAAGGATTCCTCTTAATGCATGTTTTAGTCATTTCTGAGTGAGTGTATTTACATAACTATGGGTGTGAATCCACTCTGCAAAAATGTTTTTGTTAGTGTTTTACATGAAAGCCAAAATTTCCTTTCTGTAATGTTTCTCAGTTTGATTGCTACTAAGAATATGTGTGTGTGTGTGTGTGTGTGTGTGTGTGTGTGTGTGTGTGTGTGTGTGTGTGTGTGTGTGTGTGTGTGTGTGTGTGTGTGTGTGTGTGTGTGTGTGTGTGTGTGTGTGTGTGTGTGTGTGTGTGTGTGAGATCTTGTAACCTATATTAATTGTACCAGTAGTTCAGAAGGAGCTGAGAGTGACTACTGCTACTATAGGATTTTTTTAAGTATTTTGCATCTTATTTCTGTTTCCAAAATGTTATGCATTTAAGTAAACAGGCTTGAACAATTTACATTTTATCTGATACAAATAATTTACATTTTTAAATTCTTTTAGACTGGAGCAAAACAACTACTCCAAAGAAGCCCAGCAGTGGCTCTGGATCTGGCTCTGCTTCTGATAACCTGGGAAAATCCTTGTCTTCAACTTCCTTAGCTTCCAACTCAACCAACTGGACAAACAAATCCAAGTCAAGTTCAACTCACTTCTTCAAGCGTAACAGTAATGCAGGTAGGTGTTTTTTCTGAAAGAGTGCAGCCATATGTTTTTTGCAAACTGCTGCAAATGTCAGTGTATATTTATGAGTGGCGGAATAATTGATTTTGGCAACAATAGTGACCTGTAGCTCAGGCCATTATGATCCATCAGGAGATGTCTTCCCGTGCTTGTAGAAAATAATTGTCTAACTCTGTATCTATACAATTGCTAATACAAATTGGGTTGTACTGACCATTCTGCCTCAGACTGTATAATGCCTTGACTTAATTAAGAATTAAGATTCACTCTGGATGCTGTTACTGAGAGCGACATCACACTGAGGCAGAAGCACTCACTAAAATACTGTCTTCTTGTTAAAGTTGTTCTCATATATGTAAAGAAATGGACCTTTGTTAATGCATTAAGGTAGACAGGCCAACATGCCTGTGGTTGTATTAACAGTTGACCAGCTTCATGTCTTATTTATTGCAGAAATTATTTACATTTCCTGTGTAAAGACCCACTGTATTTGCCAGTTGAATAAACCTAACATTATCAATATTATATAATCAGATTAGTCTTCTAAAATATAAATGTTTTGGTTTGTAAGTCATGTTTGAAGGCTGTCATAGTATAGCAGCACTTGATGTTTAGAACTAATGTAGGAGAATCAAAGGTATGACCCCTAAGTTTTCAGATCCCTAATTTCTATGTACAGTTAACTATGCATAGAATGTCCTAAACATCTTTCATTTCATGATAGTATACTTTCTATTTGATATAAAAAATAAAGGAAGTATGTTAATCATGTTTAATGTGGTTACCTGCTTTTCAGACACAGAGGTGTTTATTTCATGTTTTATTCCTTTTATGTCATTTTTGACATTGGAATAATTTTAGATTCTACCAAATTTACTGACATGAAACCTAGTTCCTTGGCCAGTGAGAATTACCTGGAGATGGTTGACCTGTTCCTTCATTTTTGTATCAAGTAAGGAATGCTATTAGGATGGAGGAAGCTTTCTTTTTTAAATAAAGTTTAACCTCTGTTTCCCCTCCCCATCTTCCAAGGCAATCAAGGCACATCTCTTTTTCATCCATTTGTTGTTGCACCATGCCAGGAAGTTAGAACTTTTACTTATTCATTTTTTCACCATTTTTGATCTCAACAGCTGTTTATCAGATGCAACCAGGGTCTGTCCTTATCTACTTGGTGTATGGATTAACTCTGACACATACTCAGGAATGGTGGGGAGTTGAAGACACCCAAAGCAATGTTTTAATGCTACCAAGAAGCACCTTTCCTAATATCCTGCCTCCCCAAGCCCACCCAGCAGTGTCTTTGAGGTGAGTCATGGGCATCAGTGCTGCTCCATCACTCACTTTTGCAAGAGGCTACCATTAGCAGACTGCCCCACCTAACCTCAGAGAACACATACTTATTTTGTTTTGTTTACAAGATCTCTATCAGGGAAAGCAACAGCATGGGTGTGTCTACAGCAAGCTCCTCCCCTCTTAGGATGGGCACACCCATCCTTCCTGCCTACTCAGTTAAGCTCCCAAGCTATGTTGCTTGGGGAATACTCAGAGCTGTATCTCTCTGCACCACCATTGCAGGACAGTTTGGAGATTTGTGATGCTTGTAAAGTCCTCACCCTGCTGGGTGGCATAAATTATGCAATGGCTCTCTACACCAAGTTGTCTGAATTCATGTTTCTCTACACTTGAGAGACTCAGCCAGAGTACATGCACTTTTTGGTAAGTTTGTATCCCTGGGTCCTTGTGACTTACACAAAAGTGATGGCTCTTCTACCAGGTGACAAGCAGCAGTCCTGGTGCAGAACTGACTTCCTACCCCCAAGGATAGGCAGCTAGATCTCTGTCCACCATAGATCTAAGGCTAGATTCTCCAGCACCATGGCCACTAGATAATCCCAGACTATCTGAGTTGTACAGGTGGCCAGAACTTCTACACATGAAGCTGTATTCCTATGGAGGTGGCTTCCTGTAATCCACAAATAAAGAATATACTTGTTTCCTGAAGTTCTGTCAAACGTACACTAGGAGGTGAGAATTCTGATATAATCAATGTGCTATTCTTCTCATACTTTTCCACAGATCAGCACTGTGATAACTTGCAGAAGGAATAATTAACATATTGTCAGTAAAGGTTGCTCATTAAAGGCAGAAGGAACAGTGCTTACGTGTATGACTAAAGGGGTAGAGTGTTTTTTTACCAACCCTCATGCATTTAGTATTGAGTTTTGGGTGTGAAAACAATAGGTTTTTGTATACCATTTTAATGTAAGCTTATCAGGACAAAAATATGTATCAGCAGAATCCAAGTCAAGAGTACACAACCTCAGTTAACAAATTGTATAAATATAAATATAAATAAATAAATACACATAATTTACAATGATTACAAGATTTATTATGTTCTGCTTTGTATTTGTTAGTAGATGCTGAAGCTACATAAAAACTTGGTAAAATGTAAGTGTAAATATTCCCATTCCTATCATAAATGCATTCCCCAGTGAAGCCTTTTGTTTATCTCCTTTTTGTATATTGTTAACTTTCCTTATGTGCTAATAGCACATTACTTTTAAAAGGAGACATATCTTTAAGAAAGCATATTTCTTAAATAACGCATAATTATTTAAGCTGTCTGAAATTTTTTGTAGCTAATCTTTAATTGTGTGAGCCATTTGTTGTGATATAAGCTATGCAGCCAAATGTAGTTTCTATCTACAGCTGAACCTAGAACCCTTTAATGCTTTTATTTGACTAAACAAGCTAGGTAAGAGAAGCTTTTGTGATTTTGTTCACTTTCCATGTAATAGTCCATTGTTTCTGGTTATCTACTAACAGGAGCATTTTAGAAATGCATCTCTTTGACCACACCTTAATAAGAGCAACAAATTGTACTTGTTTATGCTCATCAGGTCAACCTGGTCCACTAACCAAACCAAAGGCAAGTACCAGGCATGACTTCCCTACACATTTTTAAGAGTTCAGTGAAAGTTTAATAATGTTCAGGAGTTACATACTAATGTCTTTGGAAAGTACTATGAGTGTGAAATAACTAATATTAAAGCTTTCAAATGAAACTAATTGAATGAATGACCAGATTTACAAACGCTAAGAAAAATTCCTTGCTGTCAACTGCACTTCTGTACAAATTTATGTAGTGTATTAATGCTGAGGTAAACTACAGTAGCATCTGTTGTAGTTATAATGTGGTATTTCTGTGTCTTACCCATGGACATGGATATGTGTTCAGAAGAGTGTTGTACTGCCTGGCAGTTGGTGTAAGGGATTATAGCTATGAGCTGTTAGCAAACTGTTCCCTGTGATCCATGGGTTTGAGTCCTTTAGCGTCTATTTGCCTGTTTGTATATCTCTGAGAAAGTCACTTAACCAGACTGTGCTCCTGGGCTGAGTCTAAAAAAAAACACCATGGGATCATCGCTCTACCCTTATTAATAAACACAAATGAAATAAAATCATGATCAGTGATGGTAAAGATGTCATGCTGAGAAATAAATTATGAACTAATTAACAGTGTAAGGATTAAGGAGCCGTGGGAGTGGATATTCTACTTTTAACATTTTCTGGTCAGTTTTTTGCTATCATAACGGTTTATTTTCATGGAAAACTTTAATCCCTTTCATTTAAGACCCTTTACATTTTAAAACATTCAGGAATAAAAACCTGATCAATGCTGGAACTACACCAGAAAAGGGTTACCAACTTCAGTACTAACTCATAAGCTTAAGTGAGCATCTCAGAGATAATCATTCAGATATTTTTATTATTTAACCATCTAACCTTGCCTATGTTCACAAAAGTTGGACAGCACAGAAAACAGATCACAATTCTGAATCTCAGAATGCTGCACCTAAGGTTACCTTCCAAGTGTACTAACCATGGCAGTTCAAAATCACCAGGTACTGAAACATCCATAAGTATTTACCAAGTGGATTGAGTTAACCTGTGGGTACACTTCTGCATGCATGGTCTACTCAAGAGGGAATTAATTTATCCCTCTTGAGTTCACTGCTGGGTAAATATTAACTTACAGACATATTAGACAATGCATGTGCAAACTCCTTCCTGACTGAGAAGTACTATTAAAGGAGTTTTGCTGTGGTTATGACCAGTTTTACCAGAGAAGTGGTCAACAAAACAGTTAAAGGACAAGAAACAGCCCTCAGTAATTTTTCACTTTTGCATCATTCAGAGTTGGATCCGGGTTAATAATAATAATAATAATAATAATAAATTATTATTATCATTGTTATTATTATTATTATTAATAATCATTATTATTGTTGTTACTGTACTTTTTTATAATTTTGTAATAATATGTTACTTTTACTAGTTCATACTGCTATATATGATGAAGAACCTGTATCTGGGTCTGTATTGTGTGGCACTGTCTAATTACTGGCTTTCAAATAAAATCAAATAATTATGAAACAAGTAACAGTTTATGTGAATAATAATTTTGCACTCACCAAAGATGCCTGAAGCAAGAGTAACCATATCCATAAATATTATCAACACTGTTCTTGCTGTTTACAGTCTTTATGAAAGTAGTTGCTACAGAGTGGTATTAATTTGTTTATATATATATATATATATATATATATATATATATATATATATATATATATATAAACTTTATTTATCACTATCATTTCAGTCACTGTTGTTGCCTACTTAAGCAGTTGTTAGTCACTAGTAATTAATGTGCTTAGGAATATTATTGCTTGCATGCAATTTTCTGGACAGTGGCAAAATATTACTGGTGAGTAATGTTCTAAGGAGCACTGAGGAAAGTTGAACATGGCTGGCAAACCTTTCTTGCAACATAAATGACACAGACATTCATATGTTTATGGTATAGATTATATCTTCTAAGAGCTTACCCTAATCGGAGGTGGACCCTCAAAGGTAAAGTGTATGCTTTGTTTAATGCATGTTTCTTTGCAACATCAGAGTGTGGGGCGCAGCTGCATGAGCCTGTAATAAAGAAACAAATCAAACTGAGTGTGCCTGATTTAAGACGTGGCTTGCTACTGGTTTTTATTTCTTTCTGTAGCTTCTTTTTCATTCATTCTGAGCCTTATATTCTGAGAGGGCACCTGTCTTTAAAATCCTGCTACAATTTGCACTGTTATGCATGAGGTACTGGACAAAGCAAACTGCTTGAGTCGGTGGTCTAAGGTTAACTTACTAGTCTTCACCATGAAAAACAATGGTCTCGGCTAGTAAACCAGTCTACAGGCTGCTAATATATTTCCCTCAGAATAAAGCAGTGGGCATATTTCATAACTGCGATTTTTTCAAAAGATATTCAGAACACTGTATCACCAAGCCATGCTCATGTCTAGAGTGCT
Source organism: Protopterus annectens (assembly GCF_019279795.1). NCBI lineage: Eukaryota > Metazoa > Chordata > Ceratodontiformes > Protopteridae > Protopterus > Protopterus annectens. The sequence goes on along the minus strand of NC_056725.1, from coordinate 236,858,257 downwards.
GCTTGCAGATTTGAGGCATGATTTTTTTTTTTTAATTTCATCTTGCCTGGGTCACATCACTTTATTATTGCATGATCACATGGGCTTGGTATCTCTGATCTCTGTCACTCTACATTTTGTATTTTTATTGAAACCTGTAACAGATTTTTTTAACAAAACATTATTCTAAACATTGTGTAGTCATTGTTATCGTGTTATAGCAGATTTTTAAAGAATATGGATTTATGAAAAAATACAACACACAAAGTCCATGAATTGTGAAATGTCTTATTCTTAGCATTATTGTTGGTGCAGTTAACTTTGTATTAGCTCAATCCTTTTTGTGTGGCTTGGAATGCAGTGGATATGATTTTTTAAAAGTACATTCCTTTCAGTTCTTTTTTATGCAGTGTTATCTAGAATGCCGCAATCCAACATTAAAATAACATTTATTGTGACTGCAGCCTACATTACGCTGCAAGAAACCAGCAGGCTAGCTTCATTAAAAAACGTTAATTACCAGTGTGTATCAGATCTGAGCACTGAAAGTTTCTTGTTCACATATTAAACACTACACTCTGCCACCATTTTTTATGTGTGTGCATGCGTATGTCCATGCAAGTAAGTCTGCACAATGTGTAACAGCTTTCAAAGCTGTCAGGTTTCACAAATACAGTTCTATAATAGACTAGATAATATCAACCTTCAAAGTACATTACCAGATTGTTTTATTTTCTGATATCAGAAAAATGCATAACAAGTTAGAAAAGTACTTTTATCTTTTTCTAATTTTTGAGAATAATCAGTCTGCTCCATGTATTACATTGAAGGTTATAATCAATAAAAATTGCCAGACATTACAGTTGCATGTTTCTTACTCTATCATCTTTGTAAAGGAACATTTCAATATTTTAAAAAGCTTTAATGATTTCAGAACTTTATTCTTTATAATTTTTGCATTTGTCTCTAAGTCCCTGAGTGATGCTTATCTGTATATAACTGATTTCTATTACAGACTTATACACTGGAACAACAAGATCAGTTTAATGGACATAAGATTTGTAAACCCAATACGATGTCTTAAATCATATAATTAATTGTATTCTCAGATTTTTCCATATAAAAATTATAATGAATTTGTCATTCTCATACATAAAGAAACATCAAAGTAGTGTAACATGGCTGTGAAGAACAGTAGACAGTTCAATGCCTGAAAGATGTATCAAATGTCTGATAAACTTTCAGGTAATAATGGATATAAGATATACTCTTTACCTCCAGGCAGGTTCTGAATCTGTATGAATGCATGTTTTGGGTTTAACAGAAACATATTGGTAGTATTAAGTGCATACTGTAAAGATTCCTTGCTGATGAGTATGAACTGTAGTTGGCAACAAAGCGTGGCCTTTTTATGGACATTGTCACTGTATGTGGGTTTTTGGTGTCACTGGTAGTAATTCCCCTGGAAAATATGCTTATGGGCTTTTGTCTTGTTATATAATCATTAGAAAATCAGCAGTAGGGACAGTAAGCTACCTATTTATGCATCTGTAACTAGAACTTGATTTTCCTGCGGGGACAACTTAATGGAACGCATCTTTTAGCATTCATTCTATTCCAAAACACTTTTCATTGTGATTTACTAGTTAGTTGAATCGGGTCTATATCACTCTATCACGATCGTTTCAGAGAATTTTTTCACAGGGAAAAAAAACTAGTGGACCAGCTACCTAACAAAGACTACACAATTTAAAACTCAGCAAAGTGGGGGGCAAGAATGTGGGGGGCTGCACCACCACCCCCTTAACTAAATATACCAAATCCAAGATTGCACTACAGTGGGGAAAGAGGCAAATTCCTGATGATGGCCAACCACTTCCTTTCCCTGTGAAAAAATTTGTTGAAACGATTGTTAGCTAAAATGAGCTTTCACTTTAGTGGGTTAGATGAATAGTTATTCGCTGAACAGATTATTTGACAGTGATATAGACCCAGTGGAATCAAGCTGTTGCTGCTGACTTCATAAATGAAATTAATATTCACATAGTAGACAGTAAGCAACATTTGCTGGTTTAAGTCATAAGAGTACATTCGAGGTACCAGATTTATTATGATCAGCTCAAGAGTTTTCCACATACAGCGCATTACGCAGTTTCTGATGTTTAAATGTAACTGAACCTTTTATGCATTCCTCATTGTTACATTGTAAATATGTGTGCTAGACTAGTCTCATAGCCATTAAGGAGGTAAATAGGTCAAAATCCAGTTACTAGGATGATGCTGCATTTCTAACAGAGCTTTTAAGGTACCATTTGAAATTTTGGGGACCAGGTAAAGTGAGTGCCGAAATGCAGAGACTGAATAGCCAAAAGAAGAGACTTACATGTACTAAGTCCGACATGTCATTTCTCAGAATATTTCTTTTTTTCTATGAGGTATGGCAATCTTGGAGTTGATATATATAAGTTTGGGGGTGTTGTGAAGTGTGCAGCAGCTGTCATTTTTCAAATGCAAGAAAAGTAAGGCTTTATTGCATTAGAAACACAATAAAAATTAGAAATCAACAGCTGGGGTAGGTAGTTGCTTAGGTTGCTCTGTACAGCATATGTCAGAAAAGTAGTACAAGCTGTAGGACATGGAAGGAAAGGGAACAAGCAGGTGTTACAAATTGATAGCTATACTGAGAATGCTCGGGAGAAGAGCCTTTGCATTCAAACACTAATCAAATGGAAAATACTTAAAGCGAGATTTGAAGGAGGCATTAAAGTGAACGCCATGTTAAACCAGTGCAAAAAAAAAAGTAAGATTGATGAAAAAGGCAATCAAAGAGACACACTAGGTGAAATCAGATGGGATTAGAGGAAATGACGTGTGCAATGAATGCTGCATAACATCAGGAAGTATTAATACATGAAACAAAATGTGTCAGTCACAAATGTTACTGATAGTGGGATATGGGGTCATAGTATGGGAAAGTCTACTGAAAAATAAATCCAAAATAGTGTAGACAACCAAAATTCAAATACAATATCACACCAGCCTGAAGGACTTCCAAATAAAATACACGTTTTATTATTTAATACTGTGATTAAGTGCTTTTGTCCACCAAAAAAAGAGTATTGTTAAAGAGCAATTTATAAGAGCAACTAGGATGACCTCAGAATTTGAGGATGTTAAAATAGGACTAGCTAACATAGTTAATTTGTTTACATCTAGAAGTTACCATACAACTTTAGTCACTGATAAGATGGACTAAGTATTGTCACAATGGGGGATTAAATACAAACTCCTTTTAGGAATAGGTTTGATTCAAACAAATGACAAGTAGATATCCTCAGGTTATGAAACAGCTTTAATTTTAGAATGTGGGCCACAAGCAAAAGAGGTCTAAAGCATTTTTTGTAACAACTGAAGTTTGCATAGAGGCATCCCAGAAGTGTATCAGACTTTAGGATCTTCACCTTCTTTTATTTTTAAAACTGGTCTTATCCTTAAGCAAAGTTTGGAAAGTGATGTTAAACTTTCCTTACCTACTACTAAAGTCATTAAGACTATCAAATGTAGTTCTTGCAGACACTGTTTTTACATTTTGGAGGATAATCCTGTTACTCTCAAGAATATTTTACATTCAAAAGTATTTTTTATCAAAGGCAACTGTTTATCAATAGGGATGATTTATATGGCGAAGTGCATGGTCTGCCCAGTGTTTTATGTAGGTCAAGGATCTATGAACATTATTACGATATAAATAAGGAAAATGTAAACAACATCTTATTTAAGTTTAAGCACCTTAGTAACAGTTCCCAATGCCATTCTTTTAAATTTGGTATTTTAGACCAGGTAAAAGTCAATACCAGGGGTCGTGATTTTAAAATTTTACTTGATATTAAAGAGGTAAAATGGCAGTTGAAGTCATATGCCACCACCCACCTCCACCCCCAGTATTAATGAAATGAATTTGTACACACTTTTAGTTTTAAAGTCTCAGAGTTTTTTAACTTCTTCGTGGCTTGGCAGCTTCAGTTGTACCTTTTATAGTGTGCTCACTTTAAATCTCTTTAATTAAACAAATTAATTGTTTTATTGGTTGTGTTATATAAGTGCATGCTTTGTTTTTTCAGTGATTCTGATGAAGTCCATTGTTTTATTGGACTAAAGTGCTTAATCACAGTATTAAATAATAAGTCTTGTGTTTTACTTGGAAGTCCTTAAGACTGGTGCGATACTGTATTTGAATTTTGAACATCTATTGAGAAGGTGGAAACATTTGAGTTTTGTGAAGAAATTAGGATGTGAAAACAGATCAACACATCGCTGTTGACACCCCGCCCCCCCACATACACAGAACACACACTAGTATTAGTAATACTTATCAGGTCCTAGATAGACGTTTCTTGGAGAAAGATAAATATTCATTTTATTAATTTTGTTTAGCAATCACAGACTTAGAATGATGCTTTTACTAAAGCTGTCATTGTACCACTTTTACAAAAGGTTCAGTGACTAGCAGACACCTAATCAATGCCACCAATAAACAGCTAGCTGAGTTCCCATCCATAACACTATATCTTGAAAGTGGAGGTTAGGTATGGAGTTGCCATAAAGGAAGGGATGGCCATTATAAAAAAAGCACACAAAGTTACACAAAGTGTTGAGGTTCAGCGAAGTGACATAAACTGAAAGGCTTAGAAGTGCATGATTGTTCACAATGAGGAAGAAATGATGATATATGAATGAGGAATACATTTCAAATTAATGGCATTACTTAATCTCCTCACGTCTCACTTAGAATGTTTGGCATGGAGCACAGAGGAAGGTATAAGAAGAGAAGTTGAAGGGTGACTAACAGAGGTAGGCCAACAGAAAACATTGCAGAAAGGAGTGATAAAGTGCCAGACAGTAGAACTGCTTAAATGCCATTGAATAAATAGTATGAGGTGAGCTACAAGTCAGGAGGAAGGGCAGCAACGCAGCAGATTCTTGTGAATATTACTGACTCAAAAAACCTGTAGCATTGTAAGTACTAATGATGGTATTATAAACATCAGTGTTTTTTTCTTTCTTTCAGCTAGACATACAGAAAAGCATATTAACTGCTTGGCAGCATGATTTTGCAACAGTGTTGCCCAAGTATCTGATAAGGAAATAAGGGTTGGGGCAATCATGTTACTCTATGAATTTCATGTTTCCTTTCTTTCTTTCTTTCTTTCTTTCTTTCTTTCTTGTTCATACCTACCTGAATTGTCACAACACAGATAAACATTCAGCATCAGTACCTGTTAACATGTGCATCTACCAACACACTTGCTGAAAATACAGAGCTGCCTAAATTAAGCCAACATTAAAAAAAAGAAATAAATACTTTGTTTGATTATAAAATGTAAACAAGTTTCCAGCTATATCATAAATATACAAAAACACAAAGAACCTTGGCCATACTTACAAAAGTATGATTTACAAATGTCAATGTTTCTTAGGAGAGCCTTAACATACTGGTTGTGAGATAAAGAAATGCAAAGGAAAATACATTACTATATTGCAGTATACAAAAAAAGGCTAGTAATCATTAAACTCAGTTTCATGTGAAAGATAGTCCAAGAAGTTTAAATGTTTGAAGCTATCTTTTCTTTCACAAAATGTTTAACTTTATCAAATACGACATATTTATGATAAAAAACTAAAACACATGTGTTGATCTAACTCTATATGTAACAATTGTAGTGTGCCTTCTGACCTCAAATTAGCAGCACAACCACCCTGGCACTTGGCAGTCCAATAACAGGCAAAAGAAAAAGGGAAGTAAACTTAAAAAACTCCAAAGCACTTATAATATAAAACAAATAAATGTGGTTTAGCGCTTTCATTAGTACATTGACATCTTCAGCATCATAAAACAAAGTAAAAACTGGTTTAAATACTTTTTAAGTAAATGAACCCCACCCCCAATAATGAACCAATCAATGTGTAATAGACCAACCTCTAATAAAAGTAACATGCACAACTAAATGTTAGTTAAGAACAACAATATAAGAAAAGAACTTTTAAAGCACTAAATGATAGTAAAAATAACCATATACAAATTTGTAAAAAATCTCAACCTATATTGTGTCCTCTTTTAAGCCCTCCAAGCTACACGCTCTGGGGATCTAAACCTTGACACCACAATAAACAGGACATGCTGGAGGGATAGATTCCTGTCCCAGAGACTTCCCATACTCTGGAACAAGCTACCCATCTATGTTAAGCAAAGTTCCTCATTAGTACTCTTCAAGAAAAATCTTAATGAGTGGATGGAAAATAGGAAATACACCCCAGGGATAACTTCTGTGGCTCTGCTCAACAGTGCACAAGAAAATAACTTTCTTGGGTGGCATAAGCCAGGGAACATTGTTGGCTAGGCTTACTTAGGCCATTGGGCCGATAGCCTAGTACCTACCTATGAACCTATGAACCTATGGTGATGGAAACACTTTCATTTAAGCCTGTGGAATTGGTGGCATTTAATCTTAGTTGCCACACCATTTCCCTGATGCACAGGTTTGAGATTTTTTACAAATTTGTTTATGGTTATTTTTATTGGCATTTAGTGCTTTAAATGTTATTTTCTTATATTGTTGTTCTAAACCAACATTTAGTTGTGCATGTTACTTTTATTAGGGGTTGCTCTATTACACATTGATTGGTTCATTATTGGGGGTGGGGTTTATTTACTTAAAAAGTATTTAAACCCATTTTTACTTTGTTTTGTGGTTCTGAAGATGTCAATGTACTGACAGAAGCACTAAACCACATTTATTTGTTTTATATTAAAAGTGTTTGGGAGTTTTTTAAGTTTACTTTGCTTTTTCTTTTGCCTGCTATTGGACTGCCAAGTGCCAGGGTATTTGTGCTGTTTATTTTACTGACTTTTACACTCTCCGGTGATTTTCTTTTTTGGTATTTTGACCTCAAATTAGGTTATATTTAAAATTTTATAACTTTAGATTTCATTCTACATATTTCTACAAAGTACCATATTCACAGTTGTCATTTCTTTAACTTATCCGAGTATTTTTAAGTATATTTTGATAATGTTTTGTTTTCATTGTTATTAGTTTCATCTCTTATTCATAAATAACTGTGGTCACATTTTAATCAGAAAAGGAAGAGATAGATGATGAGTTCCAAAATGGTATTTTATAAGCTATGGTTAAGGTCCACCACAGAAGAGGCAACTGTTCTTTTTTAAAACAAGCAGGTGTAGGAGTATTAAAAAGAACAAAATGCTTTCATATTGCAAAATTATCCATCCACAATACTTGTACAAATATTTGAAATCTAGACCACAATTTTCTTAACACCTCATACTAGTATATATGCTGTTTTTTCAGCTTTTAGTTTTTTTAATTATATTTCCAACATGTCATTTTATTCTTCTTATAAGTTCATAGGTTTAGAGATAAGTACTAGGCTAGCTGACCTTGAGGACCATCTTATGGCTAGACAGTTTCCCTCTTTGTGCTTGAACTAACCTATCCCATTCCATTGTAGACCGGCCTTAGCTATCCTATGGTCAGTAATTATATATTACCCCAAATGACAATAACTGGGATTATACCACAAATAATTTGAGGTAACCCATGCATGGGATAAAGCATGTATGAGCTGCATCTCTTAGCACATGGGGCAGTCCTGGGGAAATGTTCTGTCTCCCATCCATAGATGTAAGTTGCTGCTGAAAATAGACAGGGATGAATTTTGTTTTATGTAGATGTGGAGTCTTTTCCATAGCAGTGGTATCCTCTGTGAAATATACCTGTCCCTTCAAACCATTCTATTGATATTGCAAAAGAGGTTTTAGATACCTAGACCAAGTATTTATGATGTCATGTGACTTGATGATATATTTATATATTATATATATCTTATATATTTTACCAACCTTCTGTAGTTTAAGAAAATGTTATGTATGAATTTCTACATAAATATCCCCCAAAGTAATGAACAGCATTTTTTAATTATTTTTAGCAGAACTCAAAATTATTTCTTTCTCTATTTTAGAGAAGGTAGGATAGTCAATTTGTTACACATATAACCAAAAAGATCAGTTTTATTATTAAGAATAATTTTACATTGGGCCAGATTACAAAAGAGTTGCTCTCAGTGCAAGTCTGCCCTGATTCTGGAAGACCTGCCCTCAGTGTGACTTACTTCTGTGTAAGGCCTGTCTACAAATAGGCTTACTATGAGGACCAGATTCCAAAACAGCTGCTCTCAGTATAAGTGGTCACTTACACTAACAAGTTTTTTGGAATCTGGACCATAGTTATCAAAGGGCATGTCTTTTTTGAAGTGCCAGTTACGGTGTTGTTCTTCAAATATGTCAGTTAAGTGTATTTTGATAATTCTGTTCAGTAAAATGTTGATTTTGATGAATGACAAATTGCTTTATGGACTGAATTAGCCTGTTTTCCTTTTCAGCATCATACCTACAAGTTATTTAATCTGTTTGATATGTTTTGGTTTCTTTTCAACAGTTAAACCAGTAAATTGGTTTTATTTGACTTAATATTTTCATTTTGCTTATGTAAAGCATATCTACACTTTCTGAAGTGAATGTTATAGGAAATAAAGGACAGATCCATTTAAGTGAGAGGTTTTATATACATAATTTTAATATATTTTTTATCTGTTGATACATGGTGATTCAGTAAGTGTAAAATAATAATAATTAAAATAATCCAACCCAACAAAATATGTTACAATGGTATAGTCAAACACAGAATAAGCCCAGTAAAGTAAAAGTACTTTATTGCAGAACCCATACACAACTGGTTTAGCACTTTTGTCAAGTTTAAAATCTTACTCAACTTCATCAGAATCTGTCTTACACAGGAAATGAATCATTTAAATAGTAAACTCACAGGAAATGAGGAAAGCAATGAGGAAGCCACGCCCAGCCGTACATGTAACATGAATAAAACATAAATACAATACTAACAGGGGCAGTGCTTCTGATAAACTAATTATCAACACAATCTTATAACAAGTGCAAACTACAAAATATATGAAATATATATATATATGTAGGACACAAACTACAGGGACAGGGCTTCCAGTCTCTTCTGGTAACTCTGATTCTAAGACCAGTGACTTTTTAAAATATGAGCCCCTGGGGATTTTCATGTTTGTTGCTATGTCAGAGGAATGTACCAAAGGGAATATTATATTCTGTAATGAGTGTTATCAGTGCTGAATATAAGTGAACAATATCACCTTTATATTTAGACGCAGTAGCTTTGGCTATTAGCTGTGCCATGTAGAAAGATTTCCTAACTCCAGTTGCCATGTAAAGATCAAGGATACTGTCAATCCAAGTGCCCAGGTTCTTGGCTACCTTTCTGTTTAGTAAGGGTAGGTTATCTATATTGTAATTTGTGGGTAATTTCTGTTTTCCGAAAGAAACAATGCTACACTTTTTAACATTCCATCTGAACCAGATATTAAATATGGTAAGCACTTTCTGTAGGGTACAGATATCTGAGGTGGTTTCAAGAATTACACCTAGTTTGCAGTCATCTGCAAACTCGGTTAACCAGAGGTCCTGGTTCATAGGATCAGTGGTACATAGATAAATATTAAACAGTCAGTCTGCAGACTATTACAAGCCTAGCCAAAAAACCCAATTCCAAAGTAGCATCTAGCCCCAAGGAAGACAAAACAGTCTAGACCATGGAAGAATTTGACATTGCCCATCCAGTTATCTAGGTTTATCTTTTCTGGTTTTCATTTTTGAGGTCAGAGAAGTAGATGCCACACAGATATAGGTTCATAGGTTCATAGGTAGGTGCTAGGCTATTGGCCCTAGGGCCTATGCAAGCCTAGCTAAAAATGTACACTTTCTTTCGCCACCCAAGAGAATTATTTTCCTGTGCCTCTGTCAAGCAGAACCACAGAAGTGATCCCTGGGGTGAATTTCCTATTACCCATCCAATCATCAAGATTTTTTTTGAAGAGTGCTAATGAGGAGCTCTGTTTGACATAGATAGGTAGTCTGTTCCAGTGTATGGGAAGTCTCTGGGACAGGAATCTATTCCTCCAGCATGTTCTGTTTATTGTGGTGACAAGGTTTAGGTCCCTAGAGCGTGTAGCTCGGAGGGATTGGGATTTCTTTAAGTGGAGCATGTCCAACAGCACTGGGTTTGACATAGCTTTGTATGTTAGGCAGAGATTGCCTCTGAGTAGGCGATATGCGATGGAGTAAAGCTGGAGTTTTTTGAGATGGTCTGCGTAAGGCATCTGTTTGAGGCCAGTAATCCTCTTTGTGAGGTATTTTTGCTGCCTTTCTAGTTGTTGTAGATGTCTTGTGAGGTACATACCAAAAGAGGCGTTGTACTCTATAATGGGTCTAATGAGTGATGAGTAGAGGGGAACAATGGCCTATTTTTTTCTGGATGAGAAACCTTTTGTGATGAGGTGTGCCACGTAAAAGAATTTCCTGACCACCTTGGCAATGTGATTATCAAAGGAGAGACTACTGTCCACCTGTGTCCCAAGGTCTCTTATCACACTTTTGGTGTTAAGTAGACTACCATCTATGTGGTAGTTCATGGGTACAGAATTTTTACCAAAGGGGATGACACTGCACTTTTTGGCATTGAGTTTGAGACCATGTCTTTGACACCAGGCATCTGTCTCAGTGAGGCCCTTTTGTAGGATGTCCACATCATTAGGAGTTTCAATTATGGCTCTTAGTTTGCAGTCATCTGCAAATTTAGTTATCCAAAAACCTTCTGTGTTAGCCTGTACTTCAGAGAAGTAGATATCAAACAGGAGAGGACCCAGGACTGAATTCTGCGGTACTCCACTTATCACTGGTCTGAAGTCTGATTTGGAGTCTGCTACTTTCACAGTGTGGGTTCGTTCAGTAAGACAGTTGGCAACCCATCTTGTGACATAGGGATTTATACCTAGTTTAGTGAGTTTATCTACAATTCCAGAGTGGGGGATGGTGTTGAACGCCTTGGAGAGATCTAGATAGGCTGTGTGAATCACATTACCCTCATCTATGGCTTTGGTGACTACTTCAAAGAAGTCTATCAGGTTTAGGAGACATGATCTGCCCTTTACAAACCCAAACTGTGTGGGGTCCAGGGTTTGGAGATCTCCAATGTCTTTGTTTATGAGTTCCATGATGATACATTCCATGGCCTTGCAGATGAGGCTCATCAGGCTAATGGGGTGGTAGTTCCCGGGGTCTGTTGTGGCCCCCCCTTTGTGGAGTGGGATAACTGTTGCGGTGTGCCATTCAATGGGCAAAAAGCCTGAGGTGAGGCTATGATTGAACATGGTACTTAGGTGGGGTGCCAGTTCATTCTGTAGTTCATGTAGAAGGCAGCCTGGGACATGGATGCTGTGTTCTTGGCTTTGGAGAGTGATGTTTTTACCTGTGCAGCCGTGATTACAGGAACTTTGCATTCTTCCAGTATAAAGATGGGCCCTTTAGGGGGTGAGAGGGGGGGTAAAGTTAGCATTGAACCTATCTGCCAGGATGTTGGTAATATCAGTTGGTTCTGTATATTTAGTGTCATTGTGCTGTAACTCAGAGCAGATCTGAGTGTTGCCATTGAGATTTTTGACATAGCTATAGAATGCTTTGTGGTTGTCTTTAAAATCGGTGGCAATTTTGTTTTCATAACTAGCTTTGGAGGATTTTATGAGGGATCTCAGCTTCTTACTGAGGCTGACCCGGGAGTTCCTCCAATCGTGGGATTTTACTCTTTTTTGCAACAGTTTCTTTCTTCCGTTGTAGAGTTTGTTTATGGCAGAAGACCACCAGATTGGCTTTCTTTTTTTGGAGGATAGCATCTTGGTTCTGTTAGGGATAGCACGATCCATGCACTTGTGTAAGTGCTTATAAAGTGCATTTATGTAGGATTCAGCAGTCGTGCCTCTATTGTCCATCTGCATGGGTGTCAAGAAGTTTGCCACTTCTGTCTTAAGAAGTGTGAAGTTGGCTTTGAAGAAATCTTTTACGGTTGTTTTCCTAATGGGGGGGTGGGAGGGGGATGTGGATGTCTAGGGTGAGTAGCCTGTGGTCGGATTTGACCAACGAGGAGCTGACCTCTGGTGTGTAACACCGGTCACCCATGTTGGTGATGACCAGGTCTAGGATATTGCTGCCTCTGGAGGGGGTGTGGATAAGTTGATCCAAAGCATTGGAATTGATGATTTCCAGAAAACATTGAGCAAAAGAGTTGCTACATGAGTAGTTTTCCCAGTTAATGGTAGGGTAGTTGAAATCACCCGTTATTAGAGTGTTGAGTTGTACCTTAATATTTTCCAGTGTATCAAGAAAAGAGGAGTGGGAATCCTGGGGCATGGTGGGGAGTCTGTAGCAAGCTACAATCTGGATTGCGGTTTTGCCCAGAGTTAGTTAAACTTGGATAATCTTGGATGCATTATGCTGAGCAACAAGCTTGGAGGTTCATAGGTTCATAGGTTCATACTAGGCTATCTGCCCTAGGGCATTTATAAGCCTAGCCAGAGTGTGTTTGGCTTTCGCCACCCATTTTAAATTAATTTTGCTATGCCCTTTTTCGAGGTTAGTATACTGTACCTCTGTCTAACAGTGACACAGAAGTGATACCTGGGGTAAACCTACGATCTCCCATCCACTCATCAAGATTCCAGTTGAAGAGAGTCAATGAGGGACTCTGCCTAACCTGGACTGGGATTTTATTTCAGAGTGAAGGGAGCCTCTGGGTTATGAATCTGTACCTCCAGCATGTCCTATTTATTTCATTGCTGAGGTTCAAGTCTCTTGAGCGTGTAGCTCGATGGGATTTGGATTTTCTGAGGTGCAGCATGTCCATTAATTCCGGGTTGGACATGGCTTTATACGTCAGGCACAGATCACCTCTGAGCAGGCGGTATGTCACTGAGTAGAGCTGGAGTTCTTTAACCGGGCAGCATATGGCATCTGTTTGAGCCCTTTGATCCTCTTGGTGAGGTACTTTTGGGGTCTTTCCAGTTGCTGCAGGTGTCTGGTAAGGTACATCCCAAAATGGGCATTGTACTCAATTATGGGCCTGATGAGGGATGAGTAAAGAGGCACAATGACCTCCCCTGATCTAGATGTGAATCCCTTCATGATTAGGTGGGCTATATAAAATGTTTCTCTAACCACTTTGGTCACGTGGTTGTCAAATGAGAGATTGCTATCAACTTGCTATCAACTTGGGTCGCCAGGTTTAATTACTTTTTCTGTACTTAATGGATTACCACCTATATGGTAATTTGTGGGCACTTTGTTTTTGCCAAAGGGGATGACTATACACTTTTTGGCATTTAGCTTGAGGCCATGGCTCTGGCACCAGTTGTCTGTTTCTATGAGGCCCTTTTGGAGGATGCTTGTGTCGGCTGGAGAGTCTATTATGGCGCCCAGTTTGCAGTCATCTGCGAACTTGATCAGCCACAGTCCTTCCGTGTTGGCCTGTACCTCCGAGAAATATATACTGAACAAGAGAGGTCCCAGGACTGAGCCTTGTGGGATGCCACTTGTAACTGGTTTGGAGTCTGACATGGCTCCAGCAATTCTAACCATGTGGGTTCTATCCTTGAGCCAGTTTGCAACCCATCTAGTGACAGAGGGGTTTATATTTAAGCTGGTGAGCTTATCTATAATGCCCGAGTGGGGTATTGTATCGAAGGCTTTTGCGAGGTCCAGGTAGGCTGTGTGGACCACCTTCCCCTCGTCAATGGCCTTGGTGACTGTTTCAAAGAAATCGACCAGGTTTAAGAGGCAGGATCTGCCCTTAACAAAGCCGAACTGGGTAGGATCCAGTGTCTGTAGGTCCCCAATATCTTTATTTATGAGGTCCATGATGATCCTTTCCATAGCTTTACAGACCAAGCTAGTCAGGCTTATGGGGCGATAGTTTCCAGGATCCGTTAAGGCACCACCTTTGTGGAGAGGGACCACTGTTGCTGAATGCCACTCTTTGGGTACATATCCTGTAGTAAGGCTGAGACTGAACAGTAGTTTTATGTTTGGGTTTAGCTCTTCTTGGAGTTCATGTAGGACGCAGCCCCGGACACCGTCTGGTCCCATTGATGCTGTGTTTTTTGCTTTGGAGAGGGTGGCTCTTACCTGAGCATCTGAGATGTCAGGGGGGGAAGCACTCTGCTGGGATAGATATTTGCCCTTTTGGTGGGGGAGGAGATGTTTATGCTGAACCTGTCAGCTAGGATGTTGGCAATGTCTGTGGGTTCGGTGTATTTTTTGTCATTTTGGACTAATTCTGAGCATATCTGGGAATTCCCACCCAGGTTCCTAACATAACTAAAGAGAGCCTTGTGATTATCCTTAGTGTCCTGTGCAATTTTTCTCTCGAAGCTGGCCTTAGACGATTTTATGAGTGCCCGTAATTTTTTGCTAATGCTGATCAGAGATACCTTCACTTTTTGGGATTTTGCTCCATCATGTAGTAGCTTCCTCCTTCTATTGTATAGTTTGTTTATGGCTGGGGTCCACCAGACAGGACGTCTACCTTTGGAGGATTAGGTCTTGGTTTAAATTGGGATTGCATGATTCATGCATTCCTGAAGGTGTTCATAGAATGCGTTTATAAAGGATTCTGCGGTCTGGGCCGTATTTTCCCCAGGCCCGGGGGCTTTGAAGGATTCCACCTCAGTTTTGAGGAGTGTGAAATTTGCTTTAGAGAAATTTTTCACTGTGGTTTTCTGGGCAGGGGGTGGGGTCAGGATGTGAATATCCAGTGAGATTAGTTTATGGTCTGATCTTACTAGTGAGGGATACACTTCTGGTCTGGAGCATAGAGTCCCCATGTTGGTGATGATCAGGTCCAGTATGTTTTCCCCTCTTGTGGGAGTGGTAACAAGTTGTTCCATAGCATTTGAGTTTATAAATTCTTGGAACCTTTGGGCTAGGGTGTTGGAGCTAGAGTAATGCTCCCAGTCTATGTTTGGGTAGTTGAAGTCACCCAATATAATGGTGTTTGGAGAGACCTTCATATTTTCCAGTGTTCTCAGGAAGGCTGAGTGGGGTTCCTGGGTTTGGGAGGGTGGTCTGTAGCAGGCTATAAACTGGAAGGCAGTTTTACCCACTGTTAGTTGCACATGGATAGTCTCTGATGCTTCGTGCTGTGCCACCAACCTGGAGGTGTGGGTATCTTTGACGAATATTGATACTCCCCCTCCTTTTGTGGTTTGGTCCAAGTTTTGGGGCCGAAAAGCATGGTATGAGGTATAACCTGGTAGTGCTGGGGTGCTCTCAGGAGCCTTGAACCAGGTTTCTGTTACTGCACAGATATCGATGTTCTCCATGCTAAGGAGAGTTTCGATTGCGTGCATCTTGAGGTTTAGACTTCTGGTGTTGAGTAGCATTACTCTTAGTTTCTTATCCCTTGTGATACCTATGGAGGTGGGTTTGTCTTTTGAGCCTTGCCTAAATAGGTACTATGGGGGTAGCAAGATCCTTTGCCAATATCCAAAAGCCCAGGGGTGACAGGTGCAAGCCGTCCCTAGCGAAGCATCGTGGCTTGTTGAGCATGTCATACCAGCCTGACAGGCATTGGATCCCCTTTGAATGACAAGCAATACTTAAGCCAATTGTTGAAATTGATCATCTTGTCTTCATATTGTGGCATCATTCTTGGTGAGGGTAAGATGCTACTCAAGGTCAGGGTCATACCGGCCTGGGCTACATGCTCAGAGAGCTCCTCTATGTCTCTTTTCATGTAGTCCAGGGAGGTACGTTTCAGGTCATTCACACCAGCATGGACAATGACCGAGTCATATTTGTACTTGCATTGGGGTGACCTGAGTGCTTGTGTTATGTGGCGGATCCTAGCGCCCGACAGGCAGCTCACCGTGACCTTATCCTTGTTCAGCCTGGTGAGTGGGACGTCAGTGTGCCTGACGATGGAGTTACCTATTACAAGTGTATCAGGTGTGTTGTTTAGCCTTAAGGGCGGTGGCTGTTCAGCACACTGGCTTTGTGAGCTATGTGTTGCATGTGTTTTGTTTTGGGGTAGCGGTTGCTTGGGTGTCTGCTTTGGAGGTTTCTGCTGCTTAGGCAGATTTTTATTTAGAGCCTCCGAGTATGTTTTTGTGTGTTTATGTGTTTGGTTTGCTATCGTGGTAGGTATATGTGAGACTGGAATTGTAGTGAGTATGGTTTCCTTCTCCTCCTGACTGGTTATGCCATTACTGAGTTGAGAGAGCTTAGCCTCCAGTTTGGCTATATGGTTGCATCTCTCACATATGTTGGAATTTGTTGGGAGGAGGAGAGGGTTTTCTGTGTACACGAGGCAGTTGTAACATTGCCTCAAGATTCCCAGATTCACCAGCTGGACCAGAGAGGAGATTGACAACTGACCTTTGGACATGCTAGAATAGTATTGGGAATTCCTTTATAATTGAAAAAAAGGGCCAGTGGGGAACAAGGTACTCAAGGGGAGTTTGTGAGGGTGTAGTACTTTTAATTTTTTAGTGCTGACTTAGTGAGCAAGTGCCAGGTAACTTAAATGCAATGTGTTGCATGTAACTTAAATGCAAAAATGACAAACAGTAACTTTCTTTCAAGTGAAACAAGGAATTAAGTACAGTAAGCAATGCAGATATCACTGGGGATCCACAGAAGCACTGAAAAGCCGCATTTTAGGTAGAATTAGCATTTCAGGGAAATAACAAGCAAACAAACAACAAGCATACAAACAAAGCTAGATTCAGCAGGCCTGGATCTAGTCTATGCTGCAGCAAACAAGGTGTAGCAATTTCAATAAGAAACAGTTCAAATATGCAGGCACTATAAGCCTTTAACCAGAAATTCCCAGCTCAGAAGGGCAGAGTCCAGCCTCTCCTCCCACAAGAGTGCAGACCACAAACCTTCTTAATGTAAAATAACTAGCCTGAAGCCCAAGTGCTTAAACCAGAACTAATACACTTTTAGAATAACAGACACTGAGCCCTCAATCAGCAGTTCCCAACTTAGAAGGATGTAAGCTACCTGTCCTGCCACCACAGTGCAGGCCACAAACCTTCCTAATGTAAAACAATTGGTCTGAAGCCCAAGTGCTTAATCCAAAAGACTTAGAATGATAGCTACACTTTAATCAAATTACTACCAAGCAGTAATAAATACAAGTGAATACTTTAAATAATGCCTGGATTAGTGCTCAAGTTATACAAACAAAGCTAGATTCAGCAGGCCTGGATATAGTCTATGCTACAGCAAGCAAGGTGTATCAATTTCAGTAAGAAGCAGTTCAAATATGCATGCACTATAAGCCTTTAACCAGAAATTCCCAGCTCAGAAGGGCAGAGTCCAGCCTCTCCTCCCACAAGAGTGCAGACCACAAACCCTCTTAATGTAAAATAACTGGCCTGAAGCCCAAGTGCTTAAACCAGAATAAATACACTTTTAGAATAACAGACACTGAGCCCTCAATCAGCAGTTCCCAACTTAGAAGGATGTAAGCTACCTGTTCTGCCACTACAGTGCAGACCACAAACCTTCTTAATGTAAAACAACTGGTCTGAAGCCCAAGTGCTTAAAATAAAAGGCTTAGAATGAGTAACACCAAGCAGTAATAAATACAATTGAGTACTTTTAAGATGACGCAAAAGCAAAATAAAGTAGGAAGAAACACAAATACAGTAAAAGCAGATACATTTTTTTTTATTATTATGTATTTATTTATTTATTTTTTAAGTGGAAAGAGAGACAGGAAAGAGAGAAAGGAGTAGCAGAAACTAAGCTGATTGGCCTTTTCAGATGTTCTCCCTCTACTGGGTAGAATGAGATAATGACACTAGACTGGGAGGATGGTCCCAGA
Source organism: Protopterus annectens (assembly GCF_019279795.1). Classification (NCBI taxonomy): domain Eukaryota; kingdom Metazoa; phylum Chordata; order Ceratodontiformes; family Protopteridae; genus Protopterus; species Protopterus annectens. The sequence continues at coordinate 236,840,438 of NC_056725.1, read as the reverse complement.
TCAAATTTACACTAGGGGTGGGCAACTGCAAAGCCACCAACTATAAAAAAACACTATACCAACAGGGAGGGAGGGTGGGAAACAAACTGCAGAAATGTTTCTCACAGCTGAAAAGCAGCAGTGAGCCTTTAAATGAAAGTTTTAAACAGCTAAAGGAGCCTCTAGAAAAAAGAGTTTAACTGCAACAAGTTATCAGAAACAAACAACCCAACAGATGCTTAATAAAAGTGGACAATTTCCAGTTAATACCTCACACACAGTGAAACTAGCTAGAAAAATACACAGTACACAAAGTGCTATTAATAACAAAGAAATAAAGAACAAAATAAACAAAAACAGGATACTTAAAGTTATATATTATAGCTCTGAGTTTCCTCAGTGTCCTTCCTTCAATCAGTTCATAATGAATATGGACACGCCTCCACCTTTAGTGTTTTGGTCCGTGTTTGGTGGCCGAAATGTGTGGTATGAATTATAGCCTGGTAATGCAGGGGTGCTCTCTGGAGCTTCGAACCAGGTATCTGTCACCACACAGATATCAATGTTCTCCATTTAAAGGAGTGCCTTGAGTGAGTGCATTTTGAGGTTTAGACTTCTAGCATTGAGTAGCATTACCCTCAGATTTTGCTTGCTTGTACCTGTTACGGTGGTGAATTTGTCATTTGAACATTGCCTAAAAAAAGGCACTAGAGGGGTGGCAAGAGCCTTTGCCAGTATCCGGAATCCCAAGGGTGACAGGTGCAGGCCATCTCTGGCAAAGCAGCGTGGTCTGACGATCATGTCATCCCAGGCAGACAGATACTGGATTCCCTTAGAATGACACCAGAAGCTTAGCCAATTGTTAAAGTCAATCATTTTGTCCTTGTACTGTGGTGTCATTCTGGGTGATGGCAGGATGCTACTCAGGGCTAGGGTCATACCGGCCTGGGCTACAAGGTCAGAAAGCTCCTCCATGTCTCTTTTCATGTAGTCCAGGGAGGTACATCTCAGGTCATTCACACCAACATGGACAATGACAGAGTCATATTTGTACTTGTTGTGGAGTGACCTGAGTGCATGCATTATGTGGCGGATCCTGGCACCTGACAGGCAGCTGACAGTAACTTTTTCCTTGTTTAGCCTGGTGAGTGGAACATCAGTGTGCCTGACTATAGAGTCACCTATGACTAGAGTGTTGGATATGTTATGCCTTATGGGCTGTAGTTGTGTGGCACACTGAGTATGTGGACTATGTGTCATTTGGGTTGTGTTGGGGGTGGAGGTTGCTTGCATTTCTGCTTTGGAGGTCTCTGTTGTTTGGGCAGATTAGTACAGAGAGCCTCCATGAATGTAGGTGTGTGTTTTGTGGTTCTGTGTGTGTGTTTTGGTGGTGTAGGTTTTGAGGGGACTATGTGATGAGTGTGGTGCGGTGCAAGTGTTTACCTTCTCCTCTTGACTGTCTAGTCCTGTCTTTGGTAAAGAGAGCTTTGCTTCCAGTTTGGCTATATAAGTGCATCTCTCACAGGTCGTAGTGTTGGGTGGTAGGAGGAGAGGGTTGTCTGTGTACATGAGGCAATTGCTGTATTGTCCCAAGATGCCCAGGTTCATCAGGTTACGAACAGAGCTTTCAGGTTAAACAACCCTTTATCAATGCATAACATCAGGTACATTAAAACACGCCTATTTATACACATTAACTATCATATGACCTACAGCCATAATCACATGATAGGTGAACCATATTAAACAAATACAAAATACAAAATGCAAAATATTTAAAACTATCTAAACTTTATGTTAAAATATTAAAATATATATCAAGTGCATATATCTGTTTTCACTTTGACCTAGTATGCTGTATCTTTGTCAAAACAGGTTTTATAGACACACTAGCATTTAGACCTGGGTCTACATCGGCTGCAAGTCTTACTATCCATTCATACTCTTTCAAATCTAGAAGGTTAGATAAATCACCTCCTCTAGTTGTTCCCATTACCTGCTCAATTATTCTAAACTTAAAAATATGATCAATCCCATGGCTTTGTATATGCTTATATAAAGCATTATTTTCATTGCATAGTCTAATGTTTGATTTATGTTCTATGATTCTCTCTTTGAATTTCCTTGTGGTTTTGCCCACATAAAATGATGGGCATATCTCACATGTTGCTAGATAGACTATATTGTTAGTGACACAAGTACCATGGCCATAGAATTTAAATATTCTCTTCGATATAGGGTGTATAAAATTATCTGTGTTTATTTGACAGGATTTATCACTTATATGTTTAAATATATCTCCGCAACAACTACAATTGTGGCAGGCATAAGTACCTGCTCTCAATACCAAACTCCGTATAGGTCTTATATTGTTAAAATCCTTGTACCCCAGTATATATTTTAGTGTTCTCATATTTCGATAGCTGAATTGGGGTCTATCCCCTACTATTAACTTAATTTCTTCCTGTGCTAGTAAAACCTTCCAATACTTAGTTACTATGTCTTTAAAGACATATGTCATCGGATTATATGACATAGTAAACCTTACAATGGAGTCAGTAGTAGTTGATGTCCTGGTTATATTTTCTTCATTAAATACTGTATAAAAAGTAGGTTTAAAAAGTGTGTCCCTATACGATATAACATATTGCTTAGTATTCTTAACCAAATTCTTCGAATACCCACTTTTTATAAAATCCTCCTGGATTTCATCAATCTGTTTTAAGAACATTTCATTGTTGGTATTAAGCCTACTAATTCTGGCCATTTGTGCTTTGACTATACCTTTAAAAACGTGCGGCGCATGCATACTGGTTCCATGCAGGTACCTACCAGATGCTACCTCTTTTTTAAAAACTGTAGTTTCTATGTTGTTATTGTATTTTTTGACTGTAATATCCAAAAAATGTACAGATTCATTTGATACTTCTATCTTGAACTTCAAGAACTCAGTAGTAGCATTTAAGTGTGCTATATATTTCATTAAATCAGGTAGGGACCCTTTCCAAAGGATAAAACAATCATCTACAAACCTCTGATAAAATATAAGATCTTCATTTAGATATTTTTCACCATCATTTACATGAAGCCTTTCCCATTGATAAAGCACAAGGTTGGCATATGTGTTAGCCACAGGTGTTCCCATTGCCACACCTGTTTGCTGCAAATAATAGTTATTATCAAAGAGGAAAATATTATTTTTCAAAACCAGATCTAACAGCATACAAATATTCTCAGTGTGTCTTACTGTAAATTGTGAGGAACTTGTTAAAAAACTTCTAATAGAGTCTATACCATAATCATTAGGTATAACTGTGAACAACGAATTAATATCCATAACAACCATATATAAATCATTAATGTTCACATTTAACTCAGTTATGTTCAAATAGCATTGTCTCAACTTAATCAAAAAATCAGAGCTATCCTTAAGTACTGTTTTACATTTAGACAATAGTGGTTGTAACTGCTTTTGTAAATAAAGAGAGACTGGTTCAGTTATCCAGCCCTTTCCAGAGACGATCGGTCTCATTGGAGGATTGTCTCTTGATTTATGTACTTTAGGGACTCCATATAATTGTGGTATAATGGGGCATGGTACAGTGAAGAAGTGAAACAAGTCTAATGTAATGTCATTTGAAAGCTGTAAATCATATATGCACATATTTACATAACTGATACATTTCTTAACCTCTAATATAGACACTTGTTTAAATGCTGTTTCATCCCTGAGTAATAACATAACTGACTGTATGTATGCAGATTTATCCATAATAACTATGGAGCCCCCCTTGTCTGCCTTCTTAATAATAATATCAGGGTTATCTTTTAATTCACTCATTGCCTTATGTTCCGATTGTGAGGTATTATAAGCCATACTAATTTTCTCACGACCATAAATATCTCTAATGTCTGCCTCACACAAATTGTTAAATGCTAATAACACTGGTGGATAGCAAGGAATAAATGTACTGCGTCTTTTACATGCATCATTATCATAATTGTCATTTTTAAAAATCAATTTTAATGCTATCAATCTGACAAAAAGTTTTAAGTCCGTTAGTATCTTTACCATGTCTTCTTTGTGTGTTGGTATAAATCCCATTCCTTTCCCTAGTATGGCGATGTGTTCCGTGGTTAGAGGAAATGTGGACAAATTAATTATGCCTGCCATTAGCGTCTGGCTAACTTCGACTGTTTTGGTGGACTATCATTTTTACGTTTAGACTCCATTACCATGTTTACGCTTCTAAACTTCGTTCTTCCTCTTGAAGCTGACCTGGTCGTATCCCTCTTCTCTTTATCTTTTACGAATTCCGCTTGTTGTAATTGAAACGGCTTCGTAAAGAAATTCGCTATGGTCTTATGGGAGATTTGTGGCGATGGATTTATTGTCCCCTCTTTACCTACTTTAGTATAGTTATCCACACCAGCCAGTTCTGCGTCTTGTATTGTTTCACGCGCTTCGGGTGTCTTGCGTGAGCCATTGGTCTCCAAATCAGACGTCACGTCATGTTCGTCACTTGCCGGTGGATTTAAAGGCATATTTACCAGTATGGGGAAATCATCTAGTGAATCTAAATTTATTTTAGCCGGTTGCCGTTCTACTACAGCTGCTGTTTCCTTTCTCACCTCAGTAGCCATTGCATTCCCACAATCTAATTGTTTATAGTTCACTTCATTTCTGGGCCAAGAAAAAATATGCCCTACTTGGTAATCGCCCATGTCTCTCAGTAGTTTTCTCTTTTTTACCAACTTCAAGCCGGTCATCTAGTGATCTCACCCTATCCATCATGGATTCATATAGTTGTTGTTTATTAGCAACGTCAGAAACGGATAGTAGCTCATCTTCCATCACGATAATTTCTGTTTTCAATTCTTCCTCTATTTTACCGAAGAATTTGTTCATTAGTAACATGTAATCCTTGCTTAACTGCAAGTTTAAGCATTGCCATTGTTTGAGCAGCTCAGGATACGTGTTGCCATATGATGGCATTTTCTGTATTCTTAAGCCACGAGGTGCTATGCCTTGCTTTATATAGGCATCAAAACTAAAGCGCTGCCATTGCAGTCGCTTAAATGCTCCCATTTTTCTCTCCAATATTTGTATCTGGCGCTCAAAATCAACAGTTTGTATCGTTGGAACAGATTCCATATTCATAGTTACCATGTTGCTTGGAGTTAGTTGTAAGAGAGGATTAGTTTCTTTCTCAAAAAGAAACTTAAGGCGATTTTGAAAATCCATTATTCACTGTTCACTGTATTAAACAAATACAAAATACAAAATGCAAAATATTTAAAACTATCTAAACTTTATGTTAAAATATTTTTTAAAAATGACAATTATGATAATGATGCATGTAAAAGACGCAGTACATTTATTCCTTGCTATCCACCAGTGTTATTAGCATTTAACAATTTGTGTGAGGCAGACATTAGAGATATTTATGGTCGTGAGAAAATTAGTATGGCTTATAATACCTCACAATCGGAACATAAGGCAATGAGTGAATTAAAAGATAACCCTGATATTATTATTAAGAAGGCAGACAAGGGGGGCTCCTTAGTTATTATGGATAAATCTACATATATACAGTCAGTTATGTTATTACTCAGTGATGAAACAGCATTTAAACAAGTGTCTATATTAGAGGTCAAGAAATGTATCAGTTATGTAAATATGTGCATATATGATTTACAGCTTTCAAATGACATTACATTAGACTTGTTTCACTTCTTCACTGTACCATGCCCCATTATACCACAATTATATGGAGTCCCTAAAGTACATAAATCAAGAGACAATCCTCCAATGAGACCGATCGTCTCTGGAAAGGGCTGGATAACTGAACCAGTCTCTCTTTATTTACAAAAGCAGTTACAACCACTATTGTCTAAATGTAAAACAGTACTTAAGGATAGCTCTGATTTTTTGATTAAGTTGAGACAATGCTATTTGAACATAACTGAGTTAAATGTGAACATTAATGATTTATATATGGTTGTTATGGATATTAATTGTTCACAGTTATACCTAATGATTATGGTATAGACTCTATTAGAAGTTTTTTAACAAGTTCCTCACAATTTACAGTAAGACACACTGAGAATATTTGTATGCTGTTAGATCTGGTTTTGAAAAATAATATTTTCCTCTTTGATAATAACTATTATTTGCAGCAAACAGGTGTGGCAATGGGAACACCTGTAACACATATGCCAACCTTGTGCTTTATCAATGGGAAAGGCTTCATGTAAATGATGGTGAAAAATATCTAAATGAAGATCTTATATTTTATCAGAGGTTTGTAGATGATTGTTTTATCCTTTGGAAAGGGTCCCTACCTGATTTAATGAAATATATAGCACATTTAAATGCTACTACTGAGTTCTTGAAGTTCAAGATAGAAGTATCAAATGAATCTGTACATTTTTTGGATATTACAGTCAAAAAATACAATAACAACATAGAAACTACAGTTTTTAAAAAAGAGGTAGCATCTGGTAGGTACCTGCATGGAACCAGTATGCATGCGCCGCACGTTTTTAAAGGTATAGTCAAAGCACAAATGGCCAGAATTAGTAGGCTTAATACCAACAATGAAATGTTCTTAAAACAGATTGATGAAATCCAGGAGGATTTTATAAAAAGTGGGTATTCGAAGAATTTGGTTAAGAATACTAAGCAATATGTTATATCGTATAGACACTTTTAAACCTACTTTTATACAGTATTTAATGAAGAAAATATAACCAGGACATCAACTACTACTGACTCCATTGTAAGGTTTACTATGTCATATAATCCGATGACATATGTCTTTAAAGACATAGTAACTAAGTATTGGAAGGTTTTACTAGCACAGGAAGAAATTAAGTTAATAGTAGGATAGACCCCAATTCAGCTATCAAATATGAGAACACTAAAATATATACTGGGGTACAAGGATTTTAACAATATAAGACCTATACGGAGTTTGGTATTGAGAGCAGGTACTTATGCCACAATTGTAGTTGTTATGGATATATTTAAACATATAAGTGATAAATCCTGTCAAATAAACACAGATAATTTTATACACCCTATATCGAGAATATTTAAATTCTATGGCCATGGTACTTGTGTCACTAACAATATAGTCTATCTAGCAACATGAGATATGCCCATCATTTTATGTGGGCAAAACCACAAGGAAATTCAAAGAGAGAATCATAGAACATAAATCAAACATTAGACTATGCAATGAAAATAATGCTTTATATAAGCACATACAAAGCCATGGGACTGATCATATTTTTAAGTTTAGAATAATTGAGCAGGTAATGGGAACAACTAGAGGAGGTGATTTATCTAACCTTCTAGATTTGAAAGAGTATGAATGGATAGTAAGACTTGCAGCCGATGTAGACCCAGGTCTAAATGCTAGTGTGTCTATAAAACCTGTTTTGACAAAGATACAGCATACTAGGTTAAAGTGAAAACAGATATATGCACTTGATATATATTTTAATATTTTAACATAAAGTTTAGATAGTTTTAAATATTTTGCATTTTGTATTTTGTATTTGTTTAATATGGTTCACCTATCATGTGATTATGGCTGTAGGTCATATGATAGTTAATGTGTATAAATAGGCGTGTTTTAATGTACCTGATGTTATGCATTGATAAAGGGTTGTTTAACCTGAAAGCTTTGTTCGTATATAAAGGTTTTTACTCAACAAACGTGTTTTTTTTGGATTTATCTGGTTCTACTTCTGCATTTTGACAGGTTCATCAGGTTGACAGGAGAAAACACGGGGAGCTGAACTTTAGACATGCCTAAATAGGTGCTTATTTATTAAGTACTAAAAACTGTTTTCCTCTAGACAACTGAGGAAAGTTGAGTGCTGTAGTAATTTGTAACTTATTTAGTGCTCACAATGAGTTCTGAACAAGTGCTGAGATCAATGAAACAGATGAGTGCTAAAACTAAAAAGCTGGCTAGTTGCAAGGGAAATTTTGAAAAACAGACTTTATGGCACCAGGAATAGTTTTACCCCAGTTAAGTGTGGGGGGGTGGGTTAGGAGCTCACAAACAGTCCTGGACACAGAAAATCCATATCTGAACTGCCACAGGAAAGGTGGGAAGCAAGCTTAGAATTTTTCTTTCCAGTAAAGTGGAAATGGAGAAAGCTGGAACAGAAGTTAATTCAATGTTAAGAATCTGAGTGGGTTGGCCTTCGCAAATGTTATCTATTAGATTGAGTGAACTAATGACACTAGACTGGTAGGAGTGTCACAGATCAAATATACAGTATGGGCGGGCAGCTGCAAAGCCACCAAGTATAATAACACACAACACTAGGGAGGGTGGGTGGGGAAAAAATACAATTCTTAGCTGTAGCCACTAAATGAAAGTTTTAAACAGATCAAGGAGCAGACTAGAGAAAGCTTTTAACAGACAAAAATGCACAGAAAAGTTTGGATAGTGCAATCACAAACAGAAAATATAACTCTCCGTATGAAAAAGCAGTTTACAGTTAAGTAAAGTTAAAACTGTTTGAAATAGTACATAAATGCAGTGAAATAATAAAAAAAGCTTTATAACAGTGCGAAAATATAGTAGATCAACTGTATATCACAATTATAAGCATTTCAGCAGTGCAACTCAGTGAAATAAGTGTAAGAAATAACTTAGCCTGCTCTTGGAATCTTAAGGAATTTCCAGTTTATGCAATGCAATCCAGAGCCTGACAATACAAGCAGAGCCTTTATAAGACACAGGGTTTATATAGCAGTAAGAACAGAAGAGTTGGGAAGATCAGATTACTCCTCAGCACATGCTATTACCCAACCACTCGTACTACAGAAGGTCAGGAGGCCTTCTTACTCTCAATAATGAAGACAGTCAGCAGAAAATGGCTGCCAGAAACACAAACAAAACTTCCAGCCTACACAGCATGCCTCTATCAAGATTATGCCACCTGAGCAGAACACAGAAACCTCACTTTAAAAGCATAGAAATAATACCCACAAGGAAAAAATCCAAGTCTCAGTATGAAAAAGCAGTTTACAATTTAGTAATTTAAATAAAAAAACAATTATACTAATGCACACTATTACAGTTCCTAGTTGTAGCCACTAAATGAAAGTTTTAAACAGATCAAGGAGCAGACTAGAGAATGCTTTTAACAGACAAAAATGCACAGAAAAGTTTGGATAGTGCAATCACAAACAGAAAATACAACTCTCAGTATGAAAAAGCAGTTTACAGTTAAGTAATGTTAAAACAGTTTAAAACAGTACATAAATGCAGTGAAACAATAAATAAAGCTTTATAACAGTGCAAAAACATAGTAGGTCAATTTTATAGCACAATTATAAGCTTTTCAGAAGTGCAATTCAATGAAATAAGTGTAAGATATAACTTAGCCTGCTCTTGGAATCTTAAGGAATTTCCACTTATGCAATGCAATCCAGAGCCTGACAATACAAGCAGAGCCTTTAAAAGACACAGCGTTTATATAGCAGTAAGAATGAAAGAGTTGGGAAGATCAGATAACTTTGCAGCCCCTGCTATTACCCAATCACTCGTACTACAAAAGGTCAGGAGGCCTTGTTACTCTCAATAATGAAGACAATAAGCAGAAAATGGCTGCCAGAAACACAAACAAAACTTCCAGCCTACACAACAGGCCTCTATAAGATTATGCCACCTGAGCAAAACACATAAACCTCACTTTAAAAGCATAGAAAGAACACCCACAAGGAGAAAATCCAAGTCTCAGTATGAAAAAGAAGTTTGCAATTTAGTAATTTAAATAAAAAAAAAACAATTATAGTAATGCACACTACTACAGTTCCTAGCTGTAGCCACTAAATGAAAGTTTTAAACATATCAAGGAGCAGACTAGAGAATGCTTTTAACAGACAGAAATGCACAGAAAAGTTTCGATAGTGCAATCACAAACAGGAAATAGAACTCTCAGTATGAAAAAGCAGTTTACAGTTAAGTAATGTTAAAACAGTTTAAAACAGTACTTAAATGCAGTGAAACAATAAAAAAGTTTTATAACAGTGCAAAAATATAGTAGATCAACTGTATAGCACAATTATAAGCTTTTCAGAAGTGCAATTCAGTGAAATAAGTGTAAGAAATAACTTAGCCTGCTCTTGGAATCTTAAAGAATTTCCACTTATGGAATGCAATCCAGAGCCTGACAATACAAGCAGAGCCTTTATAAGACACAGGGCTTATATAGCAGGAAGAATGGAAGAGTTGGGAAGATCAGATTACTCAACAGCTCCTGCTATTACCCAATCACTCGTACTACTGAAGGTCAGGAGGCCTTGTTACTCTCAATAATGACAATCAGCAGAAAAGGGCTGCCAGAAACACAAACAAAACTTCCAGCCTACACAACAGGCCTCTATCAAGATTATGCCACCTGAGCAGAACACAGAAACCTCACTTTAAAAGCATAGAAAGAACACCCACAGGGAGAAAATCCAAGTCTCAGTATGAAAAAGCAGTTTACAATTTAGTAATTTAAATAAAAAAAAAACAATTATAGTAATGCACACTATTACAATTCCTGGCTGTAGCCACTAAATGAAAGTTTTAAAAAGATCAAGGAGCAGACTAGAAAATGCTTTTAACAGACAAAAATGCACAGAAAAGTTTGGATAGTGCAATCACAAACAGAAAATACAACTTTCAGTATGAAAAAGCAGTTTACAGTTAAGTAATGTTAAAACAGTTTAAAACAGTACATAAATGCAGTGAAACAATAAAAAAAGCTTTATAACAGTGCAAAAATATAGTAGATCAACTGTATAGCACAATTATAAGCATTTCAGAAGTGCAATTCAGTGAAATAATTGTAAGAAATAACTTAGCCTGCTCTTGGAATCTTAAGGAATTTCCACTTATGCAATGCAATCCAGAGCCTGACAATACAAGCAGAGCCTTTATAAGACACAGGGTTTATATAGCAGTAAGAATGGAAGAGTTGGGATGATCAGATTACTCCTCAGCCTCTGCTAATACCCAATCACTGTTACTACAGAAGGTCAGGAGGCCTTGTTACTCTCAATAATGAAGACAATCAGCAGAAAATGGCTGCCAGAAACACAAACAAAACTTCCAGCCTACACAACAGGCCTCTATCAAGATTATGCCACCTGAGCAGAACACAGAAACCTCACTTTAAAAGCATAGAAAGAACACCCACAAGGAGAAAACCCAAGTCTCAGTATGAAAAAGCAGTTTACAATTTAGTAATTTAAATAAAAATATATATATATAGTAATGCACACTGTTACAATTCCTAGCTGTAACCACTAAATAAAAGTTTTGAACAGATCAAGGAGCAGACTAGAGAATGCTTTTAACAGACAAAAATGCACAGAAAAGTTTGGATAGTGCAATCACAAATAGAAAATACAACTCTCGGTATGAAAAAGCAGTTTACAGTTAAGTAATGTTAAAACAGTTTAAAATAGTACATAAATGCAGTGAAATAATAAAAAAAGCTTTATAACAGTGTGAAAATATAGTTGATCAACTGTATATCACAATTATAAGCATTTCAGAAGTGCAATTCAGTGAAATAAGTGTAAGAAATAACTTAGCCTGCTCTTGGAATCTTAAGGAATTTCCACTTATGCAATGCAATCCAGAGCCTGACAATACAAGCAGAGCCTTTATAAGACACAGGGTTTATATAGCAGTAAGAATGGAAGAGTTGGGAAGATCAGATTACTCCTCAGCCCCTGCTATTACCCAATCACTCATACTACAGAAGGTCAGGAGGCCTTGTTACTCTCAATAATGAAGACAATCAGCAGAAAATGGCTGCCAGAAACACAAACAAAACTTCCAGCCTACACAACAGGCCTCTATCAAGATTATGCCACCTGAGCAGAACACAGAAACCTCACTTTAAAAGCATAGAAAGAACACCCACAAAGAGAAAATCCAAGTCTCAGTATGAAAAAGCAGTTTACAATGTAGTAATTTAAATAAATATATATATATATATATATATATATATATATATATAGTAATGCACACTATTACAGTTCCTAGCTGTAGCTACTAATTGAAAGTTTTGAACAGATCAAGGAGCAGACTAGAGAATGCTTTTAACAGACAAAAATGCACAGAAAAGTTTGGATATTGCAATCACAAACAGAAAATACAACTCTCAGTATGAAAAAGCAGTTTACAGTTAAGTAATGTTAAAACAGTTTAAAACAGTACATAAATGCAGTGAAACAATAAAAAAAGCTTTATAACAGTGAAAAATATAGTAGATCAACTGTATAGCACAATTATAAGCGTTTCAGAAGTGCAATTCAGTGAAATAAGTGTAAGAAATAACTTAGCCTGCTCTTGGAATCTTAAGGAATTTCCACTTATGCAATGCAATCCAGAGCCTGGCAATACAAGCAGAGCCTTTATAAGACACAGGGTTTATATATCAGTAAGAATGGAAGAGTTGGGAAGATCAGATTACTCCTCAGCCCCTGCTATTACCCAATCACTCGTACTACAGAAGGTCAGGAGGCCTTGTTACTCTCAATAATGAAGACAATCAGCAGAAAATGGCTGCCAGAAACACAAACAAAACTTCCAGCCTACACAACAGGCCTCTATCAAGATTATGCCACCTGAGCAGAACACAGAAACCTCACTTTAAAAGCATAGAAAGAACACCCACAAAGAGAAAATCCAAGTCTAAGTATGAAAAAGCAGTTTACAATTTAGTAATTTAAATAAAAAAAACAATTATAGCAATGCATACTATTACAGTTCCTAGCTGTAGCCACTAAACGAAAGTTTTAAACAGATCAAGGAGCAGACTAGATAATGCTTTTAACAGACAAAATGCACAGAAAAGTTTGGATAGAGCAATCACAAACAGAAAATACAACTCTCAGTATGAAAAAGCAGTTTACAGTTAAGTAAAGTTAAAACAGTTTAAAACAGTACATAAATGCAGTGAAACAATAAAAAGCTTTATAACAGTGCAAAAATATAGTAGATCAACTGTATATCACAATTATAAGCATTTCAGAAGTGCAATTCAGTGAAATAAGTGTAAGAAATAACTTAGCCTGCTCTTGGAATCTTAAGGAATTTCCACTTATGCAATGCAATCCAGAGCCTGACAATACAAGCAGAGCCTTTATAAGACACAGGGTTTATATAGCAGCAAGAATGGAAGAGTTGGGAAGATCAGATTACTCCTCAGCCCCTGCTATTACCCAATCACTCATACTACAGAAGGTCAGGAGGCCTTGTTACTCTCAATAATGAAGACAATCAGCAGAAAATGGCTGCCAGAAACACAAACAAAACTTCCAGCCTACACAACAGGCCTCTGTCAAGATTATGCCATCTGAGCAGAACACAGAAACCTCACTTTAAAAGCATAGAAAGAACACCCACAAAGAGAAAATCCAAGTCTCAGTATGAAAAAGCAGTTTACAATTTAGTAATTTAAATTAAAAAAAACAATTATAGTAATGCACACTATTACAGTTCCTAGCTGTAGCCAATAAATAAAAGTTTTAAACAGATCAAGGAGCAGACTAGAGAATGCTTTTAACTGACATAAATGCACAGAAAAATTTGGATAGTGCAATCACAAACAGAAAATACAACTCTCAGTATGAAAAAGCAGTTTACACTTAAGTAATGTTAAACAGTACATAAATGCAGTGAAACAATAAAACAAAGCTTTATAACATTGCAAAAATATAGTAGATCAACTGTATAGCACAATTATAAGCATTTCAGAAGTGCAATTCAGTGAAATAAGTGTAAGAAATAACTTAGCCTGCTCTTGGAATCTTAAGGAATTTCCACTTATGCAATGCAATCCAGAGCCTGACAATACAAGCAGAGCATTTATAAGACACAGGGTTTATATAGCAGTAAGAATGGAAGAGTTGGGAAGATCAGATTACTCCTCAGCCCCTGCTATTACCCATTCACTCATACTACAGAAGGTCAGGAGGCCTTGTTACTCTCAATAATTAAGACAGTCAGCAGAAAATGGCTGCCAGAAACACAAACAAAACTTCCAGCCTACACAGCAGGCCTCTATCAAGATTATGCCACCTGAGCAGAACACAGAAACCTCACTTTAAAAGCATAGAAAGAACACCCACTAGGAGAAAATCCAAGTCTCAGTATGAAAAAGCAGTTTACAATGTAGTAATTTAAATAAATATATATATATATATATATATATATAGTAATGCACACTATTACAGTTCCTAGCTGTAGCTACTAATTGAAAGTTTTGAACAGATCAAGGAGCAGACTAGAGAATGCTTTTAACAGACAAAAATGCACAGAAAAGTTTGGATAGTGCAATCACAAATAGAAAATACAACTCTCAGTATGAAAACGCAGTTTACAGTTAAGTAATGTTAAAACAGTTTAAAACAATACATAAATGCAGTGAAACAATAAAACAAAGCTTTATAACAGTGCAAAAATATAGTAGATCAACTGTATAGCACAATTATAAGCATTTCAGAAGTGCAATTCAGTGAAATAAGTGTAAAAAATAACTTAGCCTGCTCTTGGAGTCTTAAGGAATTTCCACTTATGCAATGCAATCCAGAGCCTATCAATACAAGCAGAACCTTTATAAGACACAGGGTTTATATAGCAGAAAGAATGGAAGAGTTGGGAAGATCAGATTACTCCTCAGCCCCTGCTATTACCCAATCACTCGTACTACAGAAGGTCAGGAGGCCTTGTTACTCTCAATAATGAAGACAATCAGCAGAAAATGGCTGCCAGAAACACAAACAAAACTTCCAGCATACACTACAGGCCTCTATCAAGATTATGCCACCTGAGCAGAACACAGAAACCTCACTTTAAAACCATAGAAGGAACACCCACAAGGAGAAAATCCAAGTATCAGTATGAAAAGCAGTTTACAATTTAGTAATTCAAATAAAAAAAAACAATTATAGTAATGCATACTATTGCAGTTCCTAGGTGTAGCCACTAAATGAAAGTTTTAAACAGATCAAGGAGCAGACTAGAAGATGCTTTTAACAGACAAAAATGCACAGAAAAGTTTGGATAGTGCAATCACAAACAGAAAATACAACTTTTAGTATGAAAAAGCAGTTTACAGTTAAGTAAAGTTAAAACAGTTTAAAACAGTACATAAATGCAGTGAAACAATAAAAAAGCTTTATAACAGTGCAAAAATATAGTAGATCAACTGTATAGCACAATTATAAGCATTTCAGAAGTGCAATTCAGTGAAATAATTGTAAGAAATAACTTAGCCTGCTCTTGGAATATTAAGGAATTTCCACTTATGCAATGCAATCCAGAGCCTGACAATACAAGCAGAGCCTTTATAAGACACAGGGTTTATATAGCAGTAAGAATGGAAGAGTTGGGATGATCAGATTACTCCTCAGCCTCTGCTAATACCCAATCACTGTTACTACAGAAGGTCAGGAGGCCTTGTTACTCTCAATAATGAAGACAATCAGCAGAAAATGGCTGCCAGACACACAGACAAAACTTCCAGCCTACACAACAGGCCTCTACCAAGATTATGCCACCTGAGCAGAACACAGAAACCTCACTTTAAAAGCATAGAAAGAACACCCACAAGGAGAAAACCCAAGTCTCAGTATGAAAAGGCAGTTTACAATTTAGTAATTTAAATAAAAATATATATATATAGTAATGCACACTGTTACAATTCCTAGCTGTAACCACTAAATAAAAGTTTTGAACAGATCAAGGAGCAGACTAGAGAATGCTTTTAACAGACAAAAATGCACAGAAAAGTTTGGATAGTGCAATCACAAATAGAAAATACAACTCTCGGTATGAAAAAGCAGTTTACAGTTAAGTAATGTTAAAACAGTTTAAAACAGTACATAAATGCAGTGAAACAATAAATAAAACTTTATAACAGTGCAAAAATATAGTAGATCAACTGTATAGCACAATTATAAGCTTTTCAGAAGTGCAATTCAGTGAAATAAGTGTAAAAAATAACTTAGCCTGCTCTTGGAATCTTAAGGAATTTCCACTTATGCAATACAATCCAGAGCCTGACAATACAAGCAGAGCCTTTATAATACACAGGGTTTATATATCAGTAAGAATGGAAGAGTTGGGAAGATCAGATTACTCCTCAGCCCCTGCTATTACCCAATCACTCGTACTACAGAAGGTCAGGAGGCCTTGTTACTCTCAATAATGAAGACAATCAGCAGAAAATGGCTGCCAGAAACACAAACAAAACTTCCAGCATACACAACAGGCCTCTATCAAGATTATGCCACCTGAGCAGAACACAGAAACCTCACTATAAAAGCATAGAAGGAACACCCACAAGGAGAAAATCCAAGTATCAGTATGAAAAAGCAGTTTACAATTTAGTAATTCAAATAAAAAAAAACAATTATAGTAATGCATACTATTACAGTTCCTAGGTGTAGCCACTAAATGAAAGTTTTAAACAGATCAAGGAGCAGACTAGAAAATGCTTTTAACATACAAAAATTTGAAGAAAAGTTTGGATATTGCAATCACAAACAGAAAATACAACTCTCCGTATGAAAAAGCAGTTTACAGTTAAGTAAAGTTAAAACAGTTTAAAATAGTACATAAATACAGTGAAATAATAAAAAAAGCTTTATAACAGTGTGAAAATATAGTTGATCAACTGTATATCACAATTATAAGCATTTCAGAAGTGCAATTCAGTGAAATAAGTGTAAGAAATAACTTAGCCTGCTCTTGGAATCTTAAGGAATTTCCAGTTTATGCAATGCAATCCAGAGCCTGACAATACAAGCAGAGCATTTATAAGACACAGGGTTTATATAGCAGCAAGAATGGAAGAGTTGGGAAGATCAGATTACTCCTCAGCCCCTGCTATTACCCATTCACTCATACTACAGGAGGTCAGGAGGCCTTGTTACTCTCAATAATGAAGACAGTCAGCAGAAAATGGCTGCCAGAAACACAAACAAAACTTCCAGCCTACACAACAGGTCTCTGTCAAGATTATGCCACCTGAGCAGAACACAGAAACCTCATTTTAAAAGCAGAGAAATAACACCCACAAGGAGAAAATCCAAGTCTCAGTATGAAAAAGCAGTTTACAATTTAGTAATTTAAATTAAAAAAAAACAATTATAATAATGCACATTATTGCAGTTCCTAGCTGTAGCCGCTAAATGAAAGTTTTGAACAGATCAAGGAGCAGACTAGAGAATGTTTTTAACAGACAAAAATGCACAGAAAAGTTTGGACAGTGCAATCACAAACAGAAAATACAACTCTCAGTATGAAAAAGCAGTTTACTGTTAAGTAATGTTAAAACAGTTTAAAACAGTACATAAATGCAGTGAAATAATAAAAAGCTTTATAACAGTGCAAAAATATAGTAGATCAACTGTATAGCACAATTATAAGCATTTCAGAAGTGCAATTCAATGAAATAAGTGTAAGAAATAACTTAGTCTGCTCTTGGAATCTTAAGGAATTTCCACTTATGCAATACAATCCAGAGCCTGACAATACAAGCAGAGCCTTTGTAAGACACAGGGTTTATATAGCAGTAAGAATGGAAGAGTTGGGAAGATCAGATTACTCCTCAGCCCCTGCTATTACCCATTCACTGTTACTACAGAAGGTCAGGAGGCCTTGTTACTCTCAATAATGAAGACACTCAGCAGAAAATGGCTGCCTGATACACAAACAAAACTTCCAGCCTACACAGCAGGCCTCTATCAAGATTATGCCACCTGAGTAGAACACAGAAACCTCACTTTAAAAGCATAGAAAGAACACCCACTAGGAGAAAATCCAAGTCTCAGTATGAAAAAGCAGTTTACAATGTAGTAATTTAAATAAAAAAAATATATATATATATATAGTTATGCACACTATTACAGTTCCTAGCTTTAGCTACTAATTGAAAGTTTGAACAGATCAAGGAGCAGACTAGAGAATGCTTTTAACAGACAAAAATGCACAGAAAAGTTTGGATAGTGCAATCACAAATAGAAAATACAACTCTCAGTATGAAAACGCAGTTTACAGTTAAGTAATGTTAAAACAGTTTAAAACAATACATAAATGCAGTGAAACAATGAAACAAAGCTTTATAACAGTGCGAAAATATAGTAGATCAACTGTATAGCGCAGTTATAAGCATTTCAGAAGTGCAATTCAGTGAAATAAGTGTAAAAAATAACTTAGCCTGCTCTTGGAGTCTTAAGGAATTTCCACTTATGCAATGCAATCCAGAGCCTATCAATACAAGCAGAACCTTTATAAGACACAGGGTTTATATAGCAGA
The DNA here is from genome assembly GCF_019279795.1 of Protopterus annectens. Lineage (NCBI taxonomy): Eukaryota > Metazoa > Chordata > Ceratodontiformes > Protopteridae > Protopterus > Protopterus annectens. The sequence goes on along the minus strand of NC_056725.1, from coordinate 236,822,102 downwards.
AAGAATGGAAGAGTTGGGAAGATCAGATTACTCCTCAGCCCCTGCTATTACCCAATCACTCATAATACAGAAGGTCAGGAGGCCTTGTTACTCTCAATAATGAAGAAAAATCGGCAGAAAATGGCTGCCAGTCACACAGACAAAACTTCCAGCCTACACAACATGCCTCTATCAAGATTATGCCACCTGAGCAGAACACAGAAACCTCACTTTAAAAGCATAGAAAGAACACCCACAAGGAGAAAATCCATGTCTCAGTATGAAAAAGCAGTTTACAATTTAGTAATTTAAATAAAAAAAAACAATTATAGTAATGCACACCATTACATTTACTAGCTGTAGCCACTAAATAAAAGTTTTAAACAGATCAAGGAACAGACTAGAGAATGCTTTTAACAGGCAAAAATGCACCGGAAAGTTTGGATAGTGCAATCACAACCAGAAAATACAACTCTCAGTATGAAAAAGCAGTTTACAGTTAAGTAATGTTAAAACAGTTCAAAACAGTACTTAAATGCAGTTAAACAATAAAAAAAGCTTTATAACAGTGCAAAAATATAGTAGATCAACTGTATAGCACAATTATAAGTGTTTCAGAAGTGCAATTCAGTGAAATAAGTGTAAGAAATAACTTAGCCTGCTCTTGGAATCTTAAGGAATTTCCACTTATGCAATGCAATCCAGAGCCTGACAATACAATATGCCTGTACAGACCCTTGGAGGGAATCCAGTGGTCAACTTAGAATAAATTAAATAGATACCTTCCAAATGAACTATATGAAATTTGTATTTCAACTGGCTATGTATCTTATCTCAAAAGTATCTATGTCTAAGGTGGTTTCCTTACATTTTTGAAATGGGGTATGATATTGAACGTTTTGGCCAGACTGAGATAAGCTGTATTAACAGTAGGATCACTGTCGGCAGCTTGTTTATCTATCTTAAAAAAAACAAAAAAACCCCATGATCTTTCCCTCAATGAAGTTAAATTATTGGGTGTCAATTTTAATGAGATATGGTATTATTAATGAGATAATTTATGATATGCTCCATAGCTTTACAGCTCAGACATGTAAGGTTGATTAGCTTGTTACTTCCAGGGCCCATGTTATCACCTCAGCACTACACCGGTAGGCCTGAACATAACCTGTGGCTAGGATCATTTTTGACAATTTCAGGTGATGTTCAACAAGAGCCTTTCTAATGCTTCTTAATAAGCACATAGGAATGTTTTCAGGGCCCCTGGAAGAATATATTTTTTTGTTTTTTAATAGCACCTTAAGAACATGTTCCTTTGAAATGCTAGGGGATTAAATGATTCTGGGATGAAAGGTAAATGAATGGGAATTTCAGCGATGAGGATTATGAAGAACTTATTTGCTACTATATTCACAATGTCATTGGGGACAAAGTGTCGGGTCCTTTTAATGCAAAGCTCAAAGCAATGTTGAGTGTTATTTCTTACATTTTCTAATATGGCTAAAGAAGGATAGGTTGTTGCTTCAGAACCAAATATCTGTTCATGTTAGCTTTACCATTCCTTGTAGAGCTTTACAATTTCTTGGTAATATTTTTATATAATTCTTACTGTACAGTTTAAGGATTTTTTTCTCTTATCATGAAATTTGTTTATGTCAGTTGACTTCAAAGGTGGTTTGTTTTTAAACGTCCCATTGTATTTGATTTTAGTTGAGACTGCTAAAGCAATGCATTTGTCCAGATGGGCATAAAACTCCTTATTGAAGCTGGCTGCTGTGTTCCATAATTGTATAAGGCTCAACATTTAGAAATCCTTAAATAAGGAGATGTTGGGTATAGAGACCTAACAGATCTGAGAATAAATGTAATAAGTTTGTGGTTCAACATATCTCGAGAAGGACAGACTTTGCAAGTTGAACAGGTAGAGGCAATGTTAGTGGGGAACAGAGTTAGAATATTTGACCCTGTGAATTCCTTCTTATGAACTCTAAAAATGTCTATGCATACCTACATTATTTATTTATTTATTTATTTATTTATATTTGTATAACAGGGATGTTTGACTGCGCTAGTAGCCCTTTTTCAGTGGAGGCCCAGACAGAAAAGCTCCACATGTATAAAAAAATTACAGTTTCATTTATATAAGAAATAATAATAAAAGAACAGAAAAACATCACCTGTATGAAAAATAATGGTTCCACATATATAGGAAAACGTAAAAATAGAAAAATAACAGTTTCACATATAACAAAGAAATAATGCAACAAGAGAAGATGTTGGTACACCAAGAGAACATGTTTGTAAAAATACACATGTGCATACATATGAGGTAATATTGCATAATTTGAGATCTTAAGTTGCGTCAGCAGTAGAATTCTCTTAACAATGTATAGAATACTTTTATACCTGAAGTCAGGTTCAAGATACACAGTTTGAGGACAAAAGAAAAGCAAATATGCAATGATTATGAGGAACATTTTGATTGTTGCTAATTAGGTGAGTGTCCAGGGCATGTAGCAACAAATTAGGATTTAGATAATGTCAATGTTCCATGCATCATTAGGTAGATCTGAGATGGAATGAGGTTGGGAGAAACAATTAGAGATGTGGTAGTGAGAAAGAGTGGAGTGAGAGGAGATGGAATGAGAGAGAGCTGTAGAAAGTGAGTAAGTCGTCCGAGGATAGGAAGACTCAGATTATATTGATGAGGCAGTGGTTCATCCTGGGAATGAGCAGGAGTTTAGCCAGTTATTGATCAAATGTGTTTTGAGTAGTTTTTTGAATGTAGTAGGGAAGCTGGGGTTGATAAGGTGTTTAGGGATTAGAAGTATAGGTGCTGCAGTCTATGGCTGGGTGATAGAAGTTATCTAGGATTCTAGAGTTATTGCATATTGCAATTTCTTCAAAAATTTCCAGGAATCTAATCTGATCATCTGGAGACATGGAGTGGTTTCTGTAGCATTCTATAGGCTGATAGATGGTCTTGCCCATGGTAAACTGAAGTTCTGAGATATGGGTATATATCAGCTAGAGAATAGGTCACATAGAATCAAGTTACTAGATCTCACTCAGGTTAAAGGAGGCTGTAAGTAGCATGCCATATTATAGCGTTTTCATAAGTGTCACTGAAACCTGACAGGAAAGAAAAGTGAGGCCATTGCTGATGACACAATATTATGCAAAGGGACTAAATCACAAGAAACTGTAAAAAGGTAACATAACAGGACTGCATTTCGGAATCAAAACTCCTGAGATGCTCTATACTTTTGGAGGGAAAAACAACAGTTGTTAGGTGGGACTTAGAATGTCATTTGTCAAATGATATGACATTAAATAAGTAGTGTAAGAAAGTAAAGAGAAGGATTTTGGTATACGAGCATGTATTGAAAGGGAAACAGTAGCAGATGATATGAAATTTTTGTCACATGATGCAAACATTAATTCTCCATTTTGCAATATTTTGTATTAAAGACAGAGCAGATTATGGAGGAAAATTCTACTACAAAAACCTGCTTCTTAATTCCCCTAACATATCTACTAGTCATCACAAGAGGTCAACTAGACAAATCCCTTGAAAAACAACAAATATTATGATTTTCTGCAGGAGTCAAGCACCTTTGCTTGCACTTTCCATGTGGAAGTCTTCACCCTTACATCCCACCTTACTTATATAAATTAACTCCATGGTCATGCAACCTCAAGAAAAAGAGAAACACATAGCAAAGGAGAAATCTGTTATGGTATCAGCACTGCTCTCGGCTTGCCTTTGGAAAAAAAAATTGAATGACAGAACGGGAGAAGTGACATTAATAGAAATGACAGTTAGGGAAACATAGCATAAATGAGTTGTAACTCTGCCAGCAACAGCACATTAGGATGCACTTTATCAACATGTATGGAAGTTGTGGAGGTCAGTAGGTGTGGTGAACTGTTTGCAACAGCAATTGTATGTAGATGAGAATAACTTAGAAATTATGATCTGGAATAATGCATGTGAGGGGAGAACACAACAGAGCAATTTAGTTATCTTAAAGAAAGGTAACAGGCAATTTTAATATTATCTTTCAAATGAGGGGAAAATAGTGTCTGAATATATAAAGTGGATAGCTTTGAGACACACATGGAATTATCATTTCAGATTGTGAGATGGATGAAATAGATGACTGGAACAGTCTTCTTGAAGGCAAAGTAAGGCCAAAGCCAAAACTAATAAAACTGTATAATATATGGGACAGCCACAAGTCATCAAAGATATAATAAAAGGATTAAACTATAGTTTAAAAAGCACCTGAAGTTACTGAATTGATAGACCAATATGGGTACTACATGGGCTAAGTGGTCCTTACTTGCTGTCAAAGTGTGCTTATATCCATCTAATGGAGGTAAAGTATTTGTGAAGCTCAAATGTGGTTTGAAATTTCTCCCTGTTTCTGTTGTGATCAGCAGTTGAAGACAAATGTTGATAAGTGTCAAGGCAGCAAGGTTTCAAGGTGTACAATCAAGAAGTGCTACATTATGGCTACAGTGATACCAGTCAGTTTAGAACTTCATTTTTGACCTTTTCTATATGAAGTGATCACAAGTGTAAGACCCTTGCTGCTTTGTATTACTGTTTTTGTACATCCCAATAGAATAATAAAACAATAACACTAATATTCATTGCTGCAAGTGTACAATATAAATAATGATGTATCTACCTGTTGTCATCATTTTAAAGTGTGTGAAGATTTTATCTGTGTGAAGGGAAAGCTCAGGTCATGTTTTACTAATCTCCATTATATTTTTTCCATGCAACCTGAAATGAAGTCATTGTAGTTCTTAAGTTATAGTTAATGACAATAGCCTGTTTTAAAAGTAATCAGTTCCATTGCTTAATAAATGCTGACATTTAGCTTCTCTTAAATACTAGTAAACTGTATGTAATGAAGATTTTATCTGTGTGAAGGGAAAGCTCAGGCCATGTTTTACTAATCTCCATTATATTTTTTTCATGCAACCTGAAATGAAGTCATTGTAGTTCTTAAGTTATAGTTAATGACAATAGCCTGTTTTAAAAGTAATCAGTTCCATTGCTTAATAAATGCTGGCATTTAGCTTCTCTTAAATACTAGTAAACTGTATGTAATGTTTAGTATTTGAAGCCATTCTATACATATTGCATAGGAAGGGAATGTTAATTGTTTTCTGCATATGAAGAAACAGAGTGTTTATGGTAAGAGGCTTATAATATTATGTATTATTCAGGCTGAGGTTTAATAGTAATGATGGTGATTATGATGATGATGATGATAATAATAATAATCTGTTTTCCCTCTTAGACAATGTTTTTGTTGACAAAACTTCAACAAAGTCTGCCTCAATAGACAAAGAACAGATGACAATTATCCCCGTTCATCAAGTCATCGACAAGGTCAAGGATTATTGTTCTGTGCGCTCTGATAACTTTTATAAAAATATTATTATGTCAGACAGTTTCAGCCACAGTACAAAGTTCTGAAATCTGTTAAGTGATAAAGCAGCCAGCAGTGGTTACAAATACTGCATGACACTGTTAGAAAGCTAAAAAAGAGACAGTGGCCACCTATAACTGTGAAAAATTGACTTACAGGATGAAGAAACTGGGACGAAAAGGGATCTGCTGTCTAAAAATCTATAGAAAAGGTCATAAACTTGGATATTACTTATGATATTTATGATGTGAACTGTGCACTTATTAACATATTTGTGATATCTTGCTAATACACTGTTATGATCTCAAGATAGACATTTCTGATACTGAATTTCTTTATAGTCTACAGGCAGTCATTTATTGACCGGTTAAACCAAAAGCAAGGGCAGCCTGAAAAGCTCCTCATTAACCAACAATAGCAGAAAAGCAAATTCCCTGGGGAAGTATCAAATGTATGAAAACTTACCTTCTGTTTCAGAGGATAAAACAGAAATTATATATGTTAATGTGACATATATAGTGTGTGTGTGCCTATATATATATATATATATATATATATATATATATATATATATATATATGTGTGTGTGTGTGTGTGTGTGTGTGTGTGTGTGTGTATGTGTGTGTGTGTATGGGTATGTGCTTATGTGCTTAGTTGTATTGACACATACACACACACACACACACACACACACACACACACACACACACACTCACACACAAATATTCAAGCTTATCAGTTAGGTTTTATTGTTAAAGAACTCAATGTATTGCCTGTCACATTAGTGTAGACCACATGACAATGTTTTATAGCTCAAATATTTGAGGCAAGAGGGATAATATGCTTTAACACCAGCCACATAGAATCTTGTCAGATGATATACACTCCTCACTTTATAGTTAGTAAAATCAAACATAGTGATGCGAACACAGACTGCCTTTATATGTGATATTTATATGTGCAGTGACCTTCAGACTTACATCATAAATAAACAGCACAAGTCTTCTAATATAAACTCCAGTGGCTTTATTTATGTGTTTTATTTTCATAGTAGTCAAAAACTCTTGCATGTACTCACAGGCCATATAACCATATTCATAAAACAACAGTGTTGAAGCAGTAACTTTTAATTTAATGGAATTTCATTCCCATGGTTCATATATAACTGTTTTGCAGTACAATTAGTGGTGTTTGTTATGCTTCCCTTTCCAGTCATGATGTACATTTGCACCACCTCCAGCTGTTATGCTGATTCAGGGCACTTTACTGTATATTTGTGTGTGTGTGTGTGTGTGTGTGTGTGTGTGTGTGTGTGTGTGTGTGTGTGTGTGTGTGTGTGTGCGAGCGTGTGTGTGTTTAAGAGGAACAGAGTGTGACAATAGTAACTATTAACTGATCAGTGCATTCAACATACTGTGCTTAACCAATGATTCTATCATAAATGCATCTATCATATAGGTCTGTGATGAAGATTCATTTTTATAACTGCTTTGACTAAAGACTTTTACAAGGTCCACTGTGAATAATCACGATTAATTGTGATACGATTTTTGGAACACAAGCATTTAAAACCTTTGGAGGTTGCTAGTAAAACAAGCAACAGTCCCATGGCTACAAAGCATAACAAACTAAAATTTTTTTTTTTTTTTTTTGCAGGGTGCAAGCCACCATGCCAAAATCCACACACTCCAATATATATATATATATATATATATATATATATATACATATATATGTATATATATATATATATATATATATATATATATATGTATACATAGAGAGAAAAAGAGAGATGCTGAGTCTGAGATCACACAAACTCAAGAGGGGGGAAAAAGTGAAGAAAAACTATTACTCAGTTTCTCATTTTTCTCTGACTCTAGCCACCATAATAGGTCACTAGTGATGCTTTAGGTTTGACATTCTGAGCATCTTTCAACTATGTAGTGGCATATAGTAGGGATCCTTTCTTTAAGGAATAAAGAATTGCAGACCATTATTTTCTTCAGCTTTGTATTCCTCTTTGTTAATATACATTTAAAGTAAATATGGAATATAATAAAATATTTTTGATATACATAAGCAGAGTGCAATGTGCCTACAAGTATCTGTTTAAGGAAATAGTTCTTGATACAAGGATGAAGGTTTCAGAATATTAACACTCAGTCATGTACAGTACACACATACCTTTAAAGTGTTAATGAGCTTTGTGTTCATATTCTTTTATCAGTGAGACATCCCAAGCTTATTTCAAAGCTAGTATGGTAACATGTTCAGTTGCTGAGAAACAACAATTGGTGGTACAGATAATGGAATCGTTGGTTTACCCAGTGTGGCTATAGCCTACTCTTTTAGGATAAACTGTAGCTGCAGTATAATCACCAGCAGTCCTCTTCAACCTGCACTGGTTCAGTTTTATGCTTACCTTATATAAATGTGAAACCTCTGTGATTCAAAACACTGCTTCACAAGACAGTCCCAAACATTTTACTCAGTGTACGTGAAAATATTTTCTCTGGTTTCTTCCAGAGCCTTTCGCTCTTCAGTTTTTAATGTTGTTCTCCTTTTACTTTTATTTATTTAAGAAACGTTGTATTTTTGGTGGCGTATTATGTTAAAATATGTATTATTTAGTTGTGTTCTTTCTGTTCTCAAGCTAGTTTTACAGTCTGTGTTTATGCATTACTGCCTCTTGTCTTGTTAATTATATCCAAGCTATCAGTATCTCTGTATTCGAATGTTTGTTTTTAAGTTACAACCAGAACTACGAATGAGGGTGGGAAATTACTGTTTTATTTATGCACAAGAGTGAAGTTTTTTTTTCTGCTGGCTGTTTCACATCCAATGCATTTTGACTTTCCCATCTCGCACTTCTAACTTCTGTAGCTGCTAGCTGCAATTTACAAAATCTAACAGGATGCATTAAGCCTCTTTCTTTCTTTCTTTCTCTTTTTACAAATATTTCAACTTTCATTGTATGCATTTGCAATAAATTACTTTATGTTTTTCAAACTAGAAAATATTTATATCAGATAAAGTATGTACAATTCAATGAAAATGCACATGCATACTGAACATTGTATGATGCGTCATTTCCTATTGTGTTTATTTAGTCAGTCCCTTATTATTAGCAGCACACTTACAGACCCATACTGCTACATAAATGTCCGTAATATAGAAAAGAGGTGACCAGTAGGTATTGGTTTTTTGCATATGCAGATGCGTGTTGACCCAGCATTTCAGTTTATAGTTCATTTGATGAAAAATGTCCTTCCAGGCTGTTGATATTAACTTCCAATGTTGAAAAGTGAGAGGAATCACTGTCAGACCAAAGTTATATACCCAACAGCAGTCATTCATTTCGGACCAGAGTTATGTGTCCAACAGTAGTCACTCATGTCCTGCTGAACACGAAGGGGTTTGATACTAAAAGGTCAGAATTTAAATGTCTGTTTCATCTGGAGAGAGCTATTAATGATGGCAACTATACCTCATATCACAGCTTGCCACAATGGTTGTGCTCTTGAACATGTCTATACTAAATGTAAATAATTAGCATTCATCTGTCCACATCTCCATGCAAAGTTGTCCATGCCTGACTTCATGTTTTCATGCGCTCTATTATGTCAGAATTGCTTAAAGCCTGGATACTTTCTACAAAAGCACTTCCTCCTGTATAAATTACAATATGATTTTCATTTTTGAAATACACTAAATGGAAGTGAACCCAGGAAAAGAAAAAAATGAACCCTTCTGGTGATTTCTGCTTCCTTCAACTAAACAAGGTTCTGTTTTGCTGTCTAGTCTTTTATCAGAAAACAATCTTTTTTTTTTCAAAAAAATACCTTTTCCTAAACTCCAGAAATGTTAATTGTATTATTGTATTATCAGCAATTAAGTATTATTTCAGACATGCATCATATACACCATACAGCTGACCTTCCCTGATCTGTTGCCAGTTACAATGAATTCAGATTTGCTTGATATTACCTTTCAGCTTTTAATTGATAACAGACAGTACTAAAATGGTTAATTATGAAACAGTTCTTGTGGCAGCATGTGGAACACTCACTAGCTAACACCAAATACTACAAGCAGCATTAGAATATACTGCTCATTGGAAGTTAAGCATACCAGTCCTTGGAGCAACACACCACCACTTAGTCTACTTTACTTAGTAACCACCCAAAGGAAGGAAAGATGGAACAGAAGACAGGTTCCTCTTACCAAAAATGAACCTCTCTTACTCCATCTACCAGCCTGTACTGAAAGCAGGCTGTTCAGCCTTTTCACAATTTTCTAGAACAACAATATTTGCAAGATTTTTAAAAACTAATAAGAAGTACATTAAAAAATCTAGACCCAAATCATTCACGTGGAAGCCCTCAGACCTATCCTATGTAAATGTCATTAAAATCTCTATGATCTAACACTAACAAATCAAGTTTAGCAGCAACTCTTGCCAGTCTGTGAATAACAAAACATTTGACCATGCCAATCCCTTTAAATTTAAAGGTCTGTCTCCATAATAATGTACGGATTATCTCTGATCAACCCACTAAAGTTTGAGGAGATCTATGCTTCAACCCCATTAAATCCCACACAATCTCTGCCAACAATTTTTTCTTAGGTACAGATCCTAAATTACTCCTCCCAGGTGAATTACAATGATATAAGGCGTGTCCATCCCTGCCTGTTTACAGGTTCATAATTAATTGCTAGGTTAATTGTTCTGGTGAGTCATTTTTAAGCCTATCCAAAACCCTATACTTTGTGTCTGTGAGATAAACTTTTTAACCATTACACCAACTGCCAACCCCCATCTCCTCTGTAGATTAACAATTGATGCCAGCACATTCATCTAAAACCACAGCAAATGATATCCCACTTTCCAGGGTCAATACCCCAGAATCCTCCCCAGGTCTTACCAATGCTCTCTTTGCTGCCTAAAACACAATATACTATCCCAAACTGGGGATCTTGATGCAATCTAGAAAACAAACAACATAAATAACCATGAGTACTTAAAAGTCTTAACTGCAGTTATCTAATGTAAGACAAGAATGTGCCCAGTGACTCCCTCCCCACCCTGTACACCCTTTTTTTCAACTTAGTGGATCTCCCTTCTGCTATGTCAGATGATTTGCTTATGTGAAAAGAATGAGATGAAAATCTATCAGCCCAACTACCGTCAGATGGTCTGCTTATGTGCAACGAATGAAAAGAAATTCTATCAGCCCAAATACCATCAGATGGTCTGCTTATGTGCAATAAATGATAAGAAATTCTATCAGCCCAAATACTGTCAGATGGTCTGCTTATGTGCAACGAATGAAAAGAAATTCTATCAGCCCAAATACTGTCAGATGGTCTGCTTATGTGCAACAAATGATAAGGCATTCTGTCAGCCCAAATACCTTCAGATGGTCTGCTTATTTGCAACAAATGAGATGAAAATCTGTCAGCCCACATACCTTAATTCTCCAAAGCTTTCCTTAACACTGTGCTAAACTGAGCTGCTCATTGGCCTACCTGTGGGGGGTCTGACAAAAGAATTTATTAATATTAAAAATAGCCAGCTTCTTTCAATGAAGAGACCACAAACCTGGACAAAAGCTTTGCTCTGAATCCCTACACAGCATCACCTGTTGCCCTTGCCCTTTCTGGTTAGCCTTAGACCTACCTATCCAAATCACAGCTGCTGAATCTGTCATGGGCACATTTTTCCAATACAAATTCCCTAACAGCTCTCTAACTCTAAAAGTCTCTACATATAAGGAGAATGACAGTGTTACCCCCATGGAATAAGACCAAAAAGCTGAAGCCTGAGCACAGAGCCCTTTCAACAGCACTCCCTGTAACTGTAACTGCTTGCTTAATGTGATTCTCCCATTCTCCATCACACTACTCCTCTTCCAAACTTTCAGCATCCTGCCAATTTCCTAATCGTTAGAGACATCCCTCAAACCTACCAACCATGCCACTGTATTAACTGCAATCTAGTGAACTCTCACTGCACAAACTGCCTCACCCAAATCCCATCTATAGACCAAATGCTAAAGCACCAAGCCAACAGACCAAACCCAATCATACATTGGTAAACCCACTATGATGGAGAACAATGGCACCAATGCAGAGCTGTATACTGGCCGCATAGCCCTTGACCAGGACTTCTGCACTAACCAGGTTGCTACAGCCTGCCAATTAAATACATATTTTAGAAATGCATCATATTTATAGCATACAATAGTAACTGAGTAGGAGTGTCATTTAAAATGGGGGAATGGATTTAAAATGGAGCAATAGCATACACTAGGATATACATTACTGTGTGGAGATAGTAGAAATCCTTACATTAAGTAATGCTTGAGGCAAAGCCATGTGGTTTAGGTAGCTCTATGTATACCAATGTCTCATCAGAGTGTATACACTGAAATACTTTAGATTATAAATTATATTTAAGATTTGTTATGATGTGTGAAGAACATTAAAGCATTCATCATAATGAAAAAAATGATGCTGCCGTTATATGCAAAGTTTTATGAAGTTCATTGAAAGACTTTTAACACAGCTAAGTTCTTATAACTAATCTCAGTTTTAAAAGCATTTCAGAAGTGTGAAAAGAGTTAAGTATAAAATAATGCATTTTTATTACTTGACTTAGCCTATCCTTTTTCCCCTTTGGGTCTGCATTCTTATTGTCGTCTAATCATTTTATATCCTATTTTATGTTCACAATGACAAATTCTTATTCTCGTGGAATTGCTGATTTCAAGCTTTGCTCCAAGTGCGCATGCAGAATATGTGCTATTGCTTTTGACAGAACTCATCTCGTGGGACTGTCACTTTTTTCTTTAATAGTGTAGTTTGAACAGTGTAAATTGTCGAGTAAACAAGAGTAAAGGGTTAGGAATCCTTCACTGTCATCAAAGAAGTGCCATAAACTGACCATAAGACTTGTAACACTTTACTTACCTTTCGATTATGTTTGTATATATGAGCACATTATGAGAACAAATAATGCATAGCTTTTTAATGTAAAAGAATTTTAGCTTTAAGACCTAATGGGAGGTTACATTATCAAGGTACCTGAAATATTTATGACATGTGACGAAAACATAATATTGATTCCAAACAGAAGAGGTTAGTAGTCTTGGAATGCAGCTGAATTTAAATATTATCAGTGAACAGTATTTAACAATACTGGCTGCTGTAATTTCTTTACTTTTAATAATGTGCCATTATATCACAGCTATGCAGCCATGTATCTCTCTGCTTCACTTGTATCCATAGTCTTCCAGTGCTGAATAAAGAAGCAATCATTACACTTCACAGAGTAGCAGAAGAACATAAAAACTAAAATGATTTGCTAAATCCTAATTTAATATTTTATGCTTCTACTCTGACTTATAAGTCAAATAACACATGGATCAAACTACTTAAACCGATTTCCTCGTATATCCCTCGGTATCAGAGGCTTGTAAACTCGAAGGCGTGACATTATGCAGCAGAGGGCATTTTTAATGAAATCTTAGGTTTCATCTTATCAGTCCATGTATTGATCAAGGTCAATTATCTCAAATTGTTTTGAAGTGAGTTATCATTCTGAGATGCACATCTTAGGGATTTTGTTTATTTACAAAATTAATTGATTTCCTTTTACACTGTGTAGGTGGGGGTTAGCGTAATGGTTAAGGTGTTTACTGCAGAAACTCATTCTAAAGTGCTTGATTCTCACCTTTGAGGGAGAATTGGCTCTTCTTAAAATGACTCACAAGGGCAGTTAGCCTAGTACCAGCCTATTAACTTATTAATCCTAAAATGGGATCCCATACGGCCAAGGAATGTGTAAAGAGATAGTACACTGTCAGATGATATCACCTAGTCAGCATCATTTAAAACTGATTTTTGCCATTATAAAATGATTTCTAAAAAAGGGCAATATTTAATAGTGTTCTCTATGACTGGCAATTACTTCACTAGTAATGTTTCATATGTGTGCCCGTATATCCATTTTATAAGCTTTTGCTGTTTAGCAGAATCCAGTTTAGTAACCTCAGTGTACTAGAATCCCTGTAAGCTACAAATCAGAAAAAAAATCTTCCTTTTCATATACGAACAAGCTTTTGGTATATTGTAGCATTTAATGTCTGTTATTTTATCTACTTTTCTTCATTTTTACTGCCTGTTATAAACTGCTGACCCACTTTACCCCAAAGTACAGCAATCAGTTCTTCTTAAAAAAAAACATAAAGACCAGACTTATCTGTTTTTAGGACAAAAACAGCACTTCTGCCTTCCTTTCATCATTACATGGAAAAATATTAAACTGATCAATGTCTTAAACAGGGATTGTCAAAATATCAAATGTAGTTTTGCAACTGGCTACAACATGGCACTTTTTGATAAAAACTAAGGCAATTCTGACTGTTTTGTAATGTTTTAAGTTACCCTTCATTTTAGAACTTTTATTTAAAATATGATATAGTCCTCACTAACAGCCTTTGAAAAAATACATTTTTAGGTCAGGAATACACTCATTATGCCAGCCGACATTGCTTTTATGGAAATAGGTGAGCATGTGTGAATTTATGTGTGCGTGCATGCATGCAAGTGTATGTATGATACACTATACATATGCATAGTGTCACTTAAATGCTGATATGACTACTTCCTAATATATGTTGCTAATATTTTTCTTGACTCTTTAAAACTGAGTAAGGTTATAAAAAAAGTTATAGTAGAGTCACAAGAAAAACAACATTTTCAAAAGCTATGTACATTACACACATTGTTTATCATTGTTTAGCTGGACCATGTTCAGTCTGAAGCCCAACCATTCATTCATTCTAAAGTCTGGACTCTTTAACATAGCTATAATTTTAGAATTATTCTGGGTATTCAAAAGCCCATTCCTGCCTCACACATATTTTCTATTACCTCTTCCCAGAAAGTTGCAGAATGTTTGATTTTGCATGTCTTTTCAATTGAGTTCCACCACACTTATTACTACTTCTTTGCAGAAACATCCCCCCCCTCTCTCTCTCTCTATATATATATATATATATATATATATATATATATATATATATATATATGTGTATATATATATATATATATATATATATATATATATATATATATATATATTACATAGGTTTACTATGATATATTCGAATTCACTGCGTTCAAATGTTCAGATGTCCAAACAACAGGTTCGAAAATCAGAACACCGAACACAGTAAATTCCGAAGTAAGCATTTCAGTAAAGTCGAATGTCGAACATGCCGACTTTACTGAAATGCTCACATCCGCTCAGCATTAAAACACACATTTTGTGGGGGGGCAAACCCCTCAACACCCCCCCCTACTTATATATACAAACTCTGAGATTGCACTACAGTGAAGGAAAGGGTACATTTCCCATCCCAACTTTAGTGAATTTGCTATTACAACGTTCAACATTGTGGTGCTAGCGTTTTCAGTTATGCAAATCAGGTTTTGCACATATGTCAATCGCACAAAGTGCGATCAACTATGTAATAGTAAATCTATATATATATATATATATATATATATATATATATATATATATATATGTGTGTGTGTGTGTGTGTGTGTGTGTAAAGAATATTAAAACATTTCAGCTAGTTGTTCCTTATTAAATTTTTGTCGCCATTATATCCTACTTTTTTATTCCGGAAAAAACATAAAATTACACGTTGTATAAAAACTGCAACTAATAAATCATAAGCTTGCATGTGATTATTGGCGTCAGTTTTCCATAGTGACACTTTTTATGTTTGAGGTCATACCTTGTATGTTGCCTTGTGGTAATTAGGAAAACTATCATTAGAAATTTCTTGGTGATTTTTGACACACTTCTTAAGAAACACAGGTAGGAAAAAGACTAGAACAAATACATGTGGGAGAGCTGCTTTTCATCAATTTCTGTTTTCCCCAAGAGTTTAGCTGATGAGGGTGTATTGTATAATGTAACAGTTGTCAGCTAAAGTTATAGCAAACTTATGTTTAGTTAGATATCACATGTTAATGTGTGACTTACTTTGGTCATGTATGTGCAGCAGTAGAATACGGAAAGGTGTGTAGAGGCAGAGGTCGCCATATAAGTGTTTATTTTTTGTGTAAGCTCTGTATATATCTGAGATAGGAAGTTGACTGCGGACATGGACGAGGTTTAGAAGCTCTGCTTTTGTTTGTTTTTAGTAAGTAAGAAAGTATATTGTTATTTTCCATTTATGTTTTCAGCTGTACAGCATCAGTAGTAGATGGTGCAAAGTGTAGCTAGTTTAGTTTTAGTGCATAACCAAATGTATCACTTGGAGGAAACCCTTAAAGGCTCCTTGCTGGCATAGGATTTCAGCAAATATGTGGTTTCAGCAAGAAAAAATTTTACCTGATCAGCCACATCCCAAAATAATCTTGTCTAGCTCTCTGAAAATGATTTATTCCTTTGTAAAAAAAATGTCCAACTAACCGACATTTAAGTATGAAACTCATTTGGGGGCCTTGTACAGTGATGGGCCAGAGTCTTCTTTCTACTAGTGATGGGCATCCACAACATTGTCATGGTTGTTGGCATGAGTTCTTTGGACATCTCCCACTACCTAAGTTTGTCAATAAACATCCATAGTAGACAAATTGTTTTTCAATTGGGAATTACCAAATCTAGTTGTGGTAAGCATTATTTTGCAAAAGTGTTTCCCTGTCTGAGAGTCACTTTTGATCAATCCAAAATTGTACCTTTTCTTGTTTGAAAGCTTGGGGAAAGACATGTTTTTTCCATTTGCATGGCACTGTGTAGTCACATCAATGTTCTGGTACTGCTATAATGGATACATGTGCAGTATACCATAAACCATAGACTAGATTATATTAATTAGTAAGTGTAAGACCACTTCAAGTTGTCCATGCAACACACACACACACACACGCGCATGCACACACACACACACACACACACACACACACACACACACACACACACAGATGCAAACAAATGCATATACTCCCCCATGCAAGCAGATACTTTTACAAACATAAACATATATATGCTCATGTATACAAGCACTCACATGCACTGCTCTCCCCAACACACACTTACTCACAGACTCATACATACACACCTAGGAGCAAAATGAATGGTCAGTCAAATGCCCATTTTGCAGGTTCAGCTAATTCACCTGCTGGCATCTTTAGACTCTTCTATCTAAAATCTTGCAGTGCTTTTATGTTGGTGTCTTGTTTTAAACCTGATGGGGTGATTGCCATGAACTTTGTAAGACATTACACCAGCTAACGATTGGTGATATAATAAAGACAGTAAAGACAGTAAGCTCTTTTGATACTAGTTACAGTCAAGCCCACAACAATTGTGCTCTGATACAAGGGGACTGGATCTATTGTCTTGCTCATGTTTACAATAATGATGGTTTACTGAATTCAGCATGTTAATGTCCATACCAAATCACAGGAGACCAGACTATGTACTTTGCTCAAGGCTAGTGCTTAAATATGTTTTGAAGTAATAAGACATTTGTAAAAGTGACATATTGAAAAGCAATATAACTGATACAATGAAACAGACATCAGAAAATATTCAGTTGTTTATATGAAACTGGAAGACTGTTTCCGTGATAATGGCATTTGGGATGTACATTCTATATTCAAGTAGATTTTTTGCCACATGCTATGCCTTAGATTAAAAAAAAAGATGGTGGCAAAGTGAAATGTGATGAGGGTCTGGTTTTAGTTCGCTCTTAGTCATGTTCACCTCATTCTGCCGAATGTTCCTTTAATGTCTGTGATGACTGCATTCACTGCTTATTCTACTTTTTATAATGTTCATGTATTTTTGAAGATGTAACAGTAAAATCAGTACTCAAGCTGCATTCTAAAATGATGTAATGATATTTACATCATAATACTCTACTGTATTCATTTAAGACAGCACTGTATTACACGACATGGTTAACAAGCTCTTCTTAGTAAAACTGATTGCCGAATATAAACAGATCTTCATGGAGAGCAGTAACATACGAACAACACAGTGTTTCATTTTAAAAGTGAGCAATATCTCCATAAGAATTTGGAGTTAAATGCCAACAATGATGTGCTGCTGTTTAAATTGATATCGTTTACAAGTGCAGACAAGATACAACATTCAGAAAAGGAGTTCAGTCATAGTCAAAAACCGATGCAATGGTATGCAGTGATGTTTTAGAGCATAGTTTCTTAAAATGTGTAATTGCCTGTAGTAATCTCAATGTTGAGTCATTGCTGTCATCTGTGCTGTCTTTTTTACATCATTGTGTTTCTATGGCCTCATTTGATGATATGTGAGTATTTAAGTACTTACACCCATTCTACCCTTAAGGGCTGGTTTTATCAATGCATTTTGCAGTCACATTTAAAAGTAACTTCATATTTTACACTGCAGTGTGATTCCAGTACTGACCATATTTAACATAATACAATATCTGCTTTGTACAAAAGATATGTTCTACATGAATGCAGGGTTTTTGCAAGGCTAGTATGTTTTAAAAAAAATAAATGTGATAAATCTTCAGCTTTAGTGTTTACAGAATATTCACATAGTTTTTGTTTCCTTTAGCATGGCAGGGAACTTAGGTGGTAGCTGCTTGCAAAATACCTGCCAAACTTATGTTCTTTTTCATTTTACATAATGTTTCCAAGCCATGGAAATAGCAGCAGAGTAGTTATACTTAAGTATTAAAAGCACAAACTTCTGTTGAATAACTATAATGTTGTTATAATCTCTTGATAATTCAACGATTTCAGAATCACCTAAGGACACATTCATAAAACAAGATGTCTGTTCTGACACTTTGAAATTGTGTCTTTACTATGTGCCTCTTTATTTATAGCACCAAGGAAGTCACAATACCAAGAGCTATTTTCCTGTTTGTTTTCACCAGTTTGCAGCAAACTTGGGTACAGACCATTAAGTGTTCTGGAGAATAAACAACAATTAATTAAACTGTAAAACAAGAAGGATTTTACCCATTCAATGATTTATATAGTTTAATTTCTCATACGATCACAGAAGTCTGTACTAAGATTGCATTAAAAGTGAATATTTTTGTATATATGTCATTTCCCATTTATTTCCATGGTTTGCTTTGAATTACAGTGAAGGAGTTCTGCTAATGCCATCTCAGTACTGTTTGTGAATAGAGTTCTCCATTTTTACTACCATGTAGTAGAATGTTAATGCACACCTTTCACCGTAATATGTGTTTATGTGTCATCTTTAACTTAAACTGTTGCCTTAAGCTTAATTTGCAACTGTCTTAGTTACCTTTGTATATAAATTATTTATTTTAGTGTCACATGTTTGAAATAGGTCAAATGTAAGTGTAGTGTGTTAAAATTTGCTTTTTTCTTGATATTCTGTTAAACGATTTTCAACATATACTGTTTTGCTTTTATTTTGTCCTTTTCATGTATTTCAGAAAGTAATTAGTGAGACAACGTTCTGTAATTTCTAATTCTTTAATGCTCATGGAATATGTGAATTTGATTTTTAACATGTCAGCTGTTTTTATGTGTAATTGCATTATTACTAGAGAAAATACAGATTGTTTAAATAAATACCTATGCAAACACGAGTTTTATTGTTTGCTGTCAATAAGGTACATTCTCACAAGGCAAATACTTTGCTAGCATTCAACAGTGAAATATACAGAAATGGAATGAAAATATGTGGCTAATATTAGTTTATCAGCATGGCCTGGTATGCCCACTGAAATTAATATAGTCTTTTACTCTGTTACTCATTCTATTTCTTTAAGCTTTTTTATCCAGTCTAAACAAACATGTCATTTAGCTGAATTAAATGTACTGGCATCTGTAGTAAGCCTTAAGTTATGAAAATCACTTGGCACCACAGGACCCGGAAGCACGTAAACAAAGGCTTTCAAAATAAGCAGATGAAGAAATCAAACAGCTGCTAGGTCTCCAAAAAGATCCTTTAATGTAACCAGGCAAAGTAAAAATCCACAATATCTTCCAAGCGCTTTCACTCGACCACATGCGAGCTTTCTCAAGGCAAACAACATTGCTGGAAGTTCATTCACATTAAATACTTCCAGAATCATCACATGACTTCCTGTGAACCTTTCCCAACAGGAAAATCACCATATAAGGAAATTCTAAAATACATTCTTGTTATCATTAAAAATAATTCATTTTCTAAAAATAATTTATTTTCTAAAAATGTCTTGGAGACTGAATAGCATAATGGACTTAAAATTAAATACAAACTATTAAAATGTGTCATAAAACAATTCTGTAAAATGTTTTTATAGTTTTATAATACAAATAAGTGCAGTAACCCCTTTTAACCATTGGGGGTGAGATCAAAACTCCAATTTAAAACCTAGAGTTACTAACTGGCATTGTAAAACATTTCTTATCTGAGTTGCCAATGTATAACATTGCATATATCATATTATAAAATCTTATGGATTCAAAAGTGAATAAAACAATAGATGTCATGTTCTGCTAAACCATGTTATAGACGAGCTTGTCTCAATTTCAAAACACTAGTGATGTTGAGGGTGTCATTCAGACCTGGGTATCTAGTAGCGTCTAACCGGAGCTGCCAAAATAGCTCACGGTATTCTAATTTTGACTCCCAACTACCCCCTTTTATATCCGGTTGTACCTGTTCCAACACCATAAACTTTATGTCCATGTCCTTACACGTCAAGGAGTGTTTATAAAAGGCATTACTTTCCTTCCTTACATTGATGTCATTGAAGTGTTCGTAAACCCTTCTCCTAAACACCCTTTCGGTTTTCCCAATGTAAAAAGCATGGCACGTAACACAGCAGCCAAGATAGACCACACCCTTGGATCCACAGTTAAAATGTTTGTTGGAACGGAACTTAAATCTTCTAGAGGGAAGGTAGTAGGGCACCGAATTTAGCATAGCGTGACATTACTTGCACATCCCACAGGGATAAGTGCCTAATTTCTTTCTATTGTGATTCTGTGGATCCTCTAACCTAATATCTAAAAGTTCTTTCAAATTCCTCAAAGCCTTAAGTTATACTCCCTACAGGTTTTGAAGTTAAAATATCCTTCCCACTGTTCATTATATATTCCTGCACTGAAACTCATCTACCAGCTTCACCAGTGCCTGCATCCCATAATAGGGCTGTCAAACTCTTACAGTTATGGTACCCAGAGGCATGGGTAAAGACCTTGTGGTTGCTGATTCCCACTTGGATAAAATGTGCATTGGATGAATGTGGTTATCACAGTTGCAGTTTGCCTATACTACAATGTGCAATGGATGAATGAGGTTGTCGCAGTCACAGTTTGCCTTTATTACAATGTGCATTGGATGAATGGGGGGTTGTCACAGTTGCAGTTTGCCTTTATGACATTGTGCATTGGATGAATGAGGTTGTTACAATTGCAGTTTGCCTTTACTACAATGTGCATTGGATGAATGAGGTTGTCACAGTTGCAGTTTGCATTTACGACAATGTACATTGAATAAACGAGGTTGTCACAGATGCAGTTTGCCTTTACGATAATGTGCATTGGATGAATGAGGTTGTCACAGTTGCAGTTTGCATTTACGACAATGTACATTGGATAAATGAGGTTGCCACAGATGCAGTTTGCCTTTACGACAATGTGTGTTGGATGAATGAGGTTATTGCAGTTGCAGTTTACTTTTACTACAATGTGCATTGGATGAATGAGGTTGTCACAGTTGCAGTTTGCATTTACGACAATGTACATTGGATAAATGAGGTTGCCACAGATGCAGTTTGCCTTTACAACAATGTGTGTTGGATGAATGAGGTTATTGCAGTTGCAGTTTGCTTTCACTACAATGTGCATTGGATGAATGAGGTTGTCACAGTTGCAGTTTGCATTTACGACAATGTACATTGAATAAACGAGGTTGTCACAGATGCAGTTTGCCTTTACGATAATGTGTATTGGATGAATGAGGTTGTCACAGTTGCAGTTTGCATTTACGACAATGTACATTGGATAAATGAGGTTGCCACAGATGCAGTTTGCCTTTACGACAATGTGCGTTGGATGAATGAGGTTATTGCAGTTGCAGTTTGCTTTTACTACAATGTGCATTGGATGAATGAGATTATTGCGGTTGCAGTTTGCTTTTACTACAATGTGCATTGGATGAATGAGGTTGTCAAAGTTGCAGTTTGTCTTTACTATAATGTGCATTGGATAAATGAGGTTGTCACAGTTGCAGTTTGCCTTTATGACAATGTGCATTGGATGAATGAGGTTGTTACTGTTCCATTTTGTCTTTATGACAATGTGCATTGGATGAATGAAGTTATTGCGGTTGCAATTTGTCTTTATGACAATGTACATTGGATGAATGAGGTTTTTGTGGTTGCAGATTGTCATTACTACAGTGTGCATTGGATGAATGAGTTTATCTCAGTCGCAATTTGCTTTTACGACAATGTGCATTGGATGAATGAGGTTGTCACAGTTGCAGTTTGCATTTATGACAATGCACATTGGATGAATGAGGTTGTCACAGCTGCAGTTTACCTTTACTACAATGCACCTCAGAGTTGAAGTGCAAGGTGCTGGAACTGTGAAACATCCTCTGACCAGGAACAAAACATATTCTGAAAAATAGCATCATTTATGATTTTTCAATCTGTCTTTGCTTTTGATAAAGATGTTATTCATTTTCTGCCATGAAATTATCAACATTTGTTTACTGTCTAACAGGGCTAATAAATGAGGATTTACCTAGAAGATACTTCTCAACCATATAAAGCAACATAGCAGTTTAGTACCCATGTATACTGCACTTCATAGTCTTTAAGTAACAATGCATTATTTCATTTTGTTCTTTTCTTTTACAGACCAAGTAGCATGTAACTAAGAATCAAAAAAGCCTGACCAGTGAAATTAGGTATGCTGTGTAGCTGCACTGATCAGAATACCTCGCCACATCTTGTCTGTTGAGCCCCACATTCTTTGTTAATGAGTGAGGGAGTACAGTTGGTATGACAATCTCAGTTGTTGGCTCTCCTCCTCTGAAGGAAAAATGACAATTAGGATGAGGCCTTTTTTCTACTACCCAAGCTTATGTATCATGCAACGACTGCAGCTATGAAAAGAAGGTCTTTCAGCTGCTATGGTATTCTGTTATCACACATACAGATACATGCTTAAATTTAAGATTAATTCACAATCAGATCAAGTTTATCTCAGAGAAAGGAGTGATGTCTTATTCTTTAGCTGTTAAAATTGTTTCTTTGAAGGAAGACCAGACAATCATAAGAGCAATACTTTTATCACCTATTTTTTTAGTATAGCCTACACTCTGCTGAATTAGGGACAGTCAGACACAGTAAATATTTTGTTTCATAGGTTGATAGGTTCATGGGTAGGTACTAAGCTATCTGACTGAGGGCATTTTTAAGCCTAGCCAGAGTGTGTCGGCTTTCGCCGCCCCATTGATTAATTAACTGGGTCTCTGTCAAGCAGAGCCAATGAAGTGACCCCAGGGGTGTATTTTCTGTTACCCATCCACTCGTCAAGGCTTCTCTTGAAGAGTGTTAGTGAGGGGCTCTGCCTAATGCAGTTAGGAATTTTGTTCCAAAGCATGGGGAGTCTCTGTGACAGGAATCTATCCCTCCAGCATGTTCTATTTATTGTTGTGGTGAGGTTTAGCTCACTAGAGCATGCGGCTCGCAGTGACTTGGATTTCTTTAGGTGGAGCATGTCCATCAATTCTGAGTTGGACATGGCTTTGTAAGTCAGGCAGAGATCACCTCTGAGTAAGCGATATGCCACTGAGTACAGCTGTAGTTTTTTCAGCCGGGCTGCATAGGACATATGTTTGAAGCCAGTAATCCTCTTGGTGAGGTGCTTTTGTGGTCTTTCCAGCTATTGGAAGTGTCTTGTGAGGTACATCCCAAATGGAGCATTGTATTCTATGATGGGTCTGATGAGTGACAAGTAGAGGGGCACTATAACCTCTTTATTTCTAGATGCAAACCCCTTAGTAATTAGATGGGCCACATAGAAGGATTTCCTAACTACTTTGGCAATATGATTGCCAAAGGAGAGATTACTATCTACCTGGGTCCCCAGATCTCTTATTACCTCTTCTGTATTAAGGGAGCTGCCACCTATGTGGTAATTTGTGGGTGTTTTGTTTTCCCCAAACGGGATGACTATGCATTTTTAGGCATTTAGCTTGAGGCTATGACTTTGACACCAGGAGTCTGTCTCAGTAAGGCCTTTTTGAAGGATGTTCATGTCAGCCGGAGAGTGAATTATGGCTCCCAGTTTGCAGTCATCGATCGGCAAACTTGGTTAGCCATAGTCCTCCTGTGTTTGCCTGTACTTCTATGAAATATATGCCGAACAGTAGGGGTCCCAGAACCAAGCCTTGTGGGACACCACTTGTTTAGAGTCGGACCTAGAGCCCGCTATTCTTACCGTGTGAGTTCTGTCTGTAAGCCAGTTGGCAACCCATCTTGTGACATAGGGGTTTATGTTCAGGCTGGTGAGTTTTTCTATAATACCCGAGTGAGGAATGGTGTTGAATGCCTTGGCGAGATCAAGGTAGGCTGTGTGAACCACCTTTCCCTCGTATATGGCCTCGGTGACTGTCTCGAAGAAGTCAACCAGGTTTAGTAGGCATGGTCTGCCCTTAACAAAGCTGAACTGGGTTACCAGGGTCAGTTGTGGCCCCTTCTTTGTGGAGTGGAATAACCATTGCTGTGCACCATTCTATGGGCATGTAGCCTGTGGAGAGGCTGAGATTGAACAGCGTGTTTAGGTGGGGGGTTAGTTCTTTCTGCAGTTCGTGCAAGACGCAGCCTGGGACACCATCTGGCCCCATTGATGCTGTGTTTTTGGCTTTTGAAAGGGCTGTTTTCACCTGTGCTTCTGTGATTTCCGGGACACTGCACTTTTCCAGTATTGTTGTGGGCCCTTTTGAAGGTGAGAGGGAGGTGAAGTTTGCACTGAATCTATCTGCCAGGATGTTGGCAATATCAGTAGGTTCAGTATATTTTGTGCTATTTTGCACTAACTCAGAGCATATCTGCGAGTTGCCACTTAGATTCTTGACATAGCTAAAGAAGGCTTTGTGGTTATCTTTCGAATCCTTGGCTATTTTTCTTTCGAAGTTAGCCTTGGATGATTTTATGAGGGACCTTAGTCTCTTACTGATACTCATCAGGGATGTCTTTCCTTCTTGGGATTTGCTTTTTTCTGCACTAATTTCCTCTTTCTGTTGTATAACCTGTTTATGGCAGGGGTCCACCAGACTGGTTTCCTTCTCTTAGTGGAGTGAGTCTTGGTCTTGCTAGGGATGGCATGATCCATGCATCCTTGTAGGTGCTCATAGAGTGCAATTGTAAAGGATTTTGCATCTTGGGCAGTGATATCCTTTAGCGTGGGGGCTGTGAAACCTTCCACCTCTGCCTTAAGTAAGGTGAAGTTTGCTTTAGAAAAGTTTTTCACTGTGGTTTCCTTGGTTGGGGGTGGTGGTGGGGTGTGGACATCCAGGGTGATTAGTTTATGGTCTGATCTAACCAGTGATGGGCTGACCTCCATTATGGAACACCTGTAGCCCATGTTGGTGATGATCAGGTTCAATATGTTGTGGCCTCTGGTAGGGGAGTTTACCAGCTGGTCCAGGGCATTTGAGTTGATAAATTCCAGGAAGAGCTGAGCCTGGGAGTTTGTACTCAAGTAGTTTTCCCAGTTAATGGTAGGGTAATTGAAATCGCCCAATATCAGGGTGTTTGGTAGGACCTTCATGTTTTCCAGTGTCTCCAGAAAGGTGGAGTGGTGTTCCTGGGTCATGGAGGGTGATCTGTAGCAGGCCACAATTTGCATTGCAGATTTGCCCGATGTTAGTTGCACATGGATGATCTCAGAGGTATTATGCTGCGCCACTAACCTGGAGGTGTGAGTATCCTTGATGAATATGGATACATCCCCCTCCTTTTCTGTTTCGGTCCATGTTCTGTGGCTGAAATGTGTGGTATGAGTTGTAGCCCAGCAGTGCTGGAGTGCTCTTTGGAGCCTTGAACCAGGTTTCAGTTACTGCACAGATGTCAACATTCTCCATACTTAGGAGTGCTTCGAGCGCATGCATTTTGAGATTTAAACTCCTGGTGTTGAGTAGCATAACCCTCACTTTTTTACTTGTGCTGTTTATGGTGGTGGGTTTGAATTTTGAGCCTTGCCTAAAAAGGCACTATGGGGGCAGCAAGAGCCTTGGTTAGTATTCGAAAGCCAAGGGGTGACAGGTGCAAGCCGTCTCTTGTGAAGCAACGTGGCTAGTCAAGCATGTCATCCCAGGCTGACAGGCACTGTATCCCCTTTGAATGACACCAGAAGCTTAGCCAATTGTTGAAATTGATCATTTTTTTTTATACTGAGATATCATTCTTGGTGAGGGCAGGATGCTACTTAGGGTCAGGGTCATACCCGCCTGGGCTACATGATCAGAGAGCTCTTCCATGTCTCTTTTCATGTAGTCCAGGGAGGTACATTTCAGGTCATTCACACCAACATGAACAATGACAGAGTCATATTTGTACTTGTTCTGGAGTGACCTGAGTGCTTATGTTATGTGGCGGATTCTGGCTCCCGATAGGCAGCTAACAGTAACCTTCTCCTTGTCCAGCCTAGTGAGTGGGGCATCAGTGTGCCTGACTATTGCGTCACCTATTACTACTGTGTTAGGTATGTTATTTCACCTAAAGGGCTGTGATTGTGCGACACATTGATTTTCTGTTTTATGTGTTGTCTGGCTTGTGACGAGAGGTGCAAGTTTTGTGGGCATCTGCTTTGGAGAGCTCTGATGCTTTTGCATGTTTTTATTTAGAGCCTCCAAGTATGATTTTGTGTATTTATGTGTATTTTTTGCCAGTGCTGGTTTAGTAGGTCTATGTGAGGCTGGAGATGTGGTGCAAATGTTAACCTTCTCCTCGTGACTGTTTGTTCCAGTCTTGGGTGGAGAGACCTTAGCCTCCAGTTTGGCTGTATAATTGCAACTCTCGCATATGTTAGTGTTTTGTGGTAGGAGGAGAGGGCTGTCTGTGTACATGAGGCAGTTGTAACATTGCCTCAGGATACCCAGATTCACCAGTTGGACTGGTGAGTACACCTGAAGTTGTCCTTTGGTCATGCCTGAACAGTAGGGTGAACTGCTTAGTCGCTTGGTTGGTGAGGGGTGGATAAAGAGCCTTGCCCTGCTGGGCAGTCAAGTGTCGGGGTATATTAGTGCTTGCTATTAGGTCTGATCAAGTGCTGGACTGTAGGATGCTTTTTGAGTGCTTAGGTTGAGAGTTAGACTAGTTTCAAGTGAAACTGAAGAGGAGACTTAGTGGAGCCGAGAATAATTTAACCCTAGCTAACTAGTGCTGCCCGGTGCATAAAACCATGCAAACACTGTTTTTAAACTACTAACTTCTGGGCTGGAACCACTCCTCCAGGGACAGATGCTCAAAGTTCCCCTCTCTCACAGGTAAACAGAGAAACTTCCCTCTGTCCAAGTAAGGTATGGGTAACTCAGAAACTTGTAACACAGCCCTGAATTCAGCACTAGCCTGAAAACTGGACTATACTAGCTTAGAAAGGTGGGAAACAAGAATTTTTTTTTAAAAGATAAGGCAAAAACAGTAAAAAGTACACTTAAAACATCTTTAAACGACTACAAGCGATCAGAAAAGGCTATCGCACTTTAGTGTGTATCCTACAACAGTTAAACAATTTATTTAAACAAAAAACAACTTTTTTAAAAGTGCAGGCAGTCAAATAAGTACAATATGTGAAAAAAACAAGCTTTTAAATCACAATAGGTGGAAAACAGTTAAGTACAGCAAGAAAATACAGAAAACTGATACTCAATCACTCCAAAGCCTCTCTTTTAAGCTAGAAGGCTTGTATCAGTTTAAGGCTTTCTAGTGCTTTCCGGTAGGTTAGTTAAAGGAAAGATGGGAAAGAAGCGCAGATGTGTTCTTTTAACCCAGAAAGTTGAAAGAGATGGACAGCTTCCCGAATGATCAATAAACTACAATTCCTGGGCCAAGAACCACTCCTCTTGTGGTAGACAGGCTACCTAGTACTTACCACTCCCACTGATAAGCTAGAAGGCTGCACTCCAACACAAAGGCTTGGGGGGCTCAGAAGCTTACAAACAGTCCTGGATACAGATAATCTGTACCTGGACTAGACTAGTTACAGGAAAGGTGGGGATCAAGCTCCAACATGGGCTTTAAAACCAGAAAGTTGAGAGAGATGGAAAAAACTGCCCAAACGGCCAATAAACTACAATTTCTGGGCAAGAACCACTCCTCTTGTGGTAGATAGTCTACCTAGTGCTTACCACTCCCACTGATAAGCTAGAAGGCTTCCCTCCAACACAGAAAGGCTTGCGGGGCTCAGAAGCTTACCAACAGTCCTGGATACAGTAACTGTGTATCTGGACTAGGCTAGTAACAGGAAAGGTGGGAAACAGCGCAAGTGCGGCTTTTAAACCATAAAGTTGAAAGTGACTGCACTGCACATAAAATAATGCAACATGATGGTTTGGGACCTTGTTAACCTGTAGTTTTGGATTGTCAAGTCTCACTAGTTAGTTTATTTGATGTCTTCATCCTCAGAAGGGAGCGGGAAAGGTGTTCAGTGTTATATGACAGTGCCATAGATTATCTAGTGTTTGAAGTACTGATTCTGGGGAAGGCTGGATATGCTAAGTTAACATGCACCTCCTTCTCTCCCTAAAACCCTAAAAGTCAAATATGCTCAGAACTGATTAAAATAAATGAACCATTGAACAAGTATTATCAACTCAAATAACAAAAGGGTAAGAAAAAAAACTGCAAAAATCAGAGGTCAAACTTAAGAAAAGGCTGGCTAAGTATGAAACTACTCAAGAAGAGATGTTTCAAAAAATGGTAGAATTAGAGGACAAATGACATAGGAAAAATCTGAGAAGGAACAGACTGTATTGATTTTATGCAGGGACGGCCTTGGGTCAACTGGTTCCCTAAGCAAAAGGGGCTCCACAGCACTCCCCCCCACACACCACCAGGTGCCCCCATCCTGGTCTTCCTACATCATCCAAATTCCTGGAAAGAGCTCCACTACTAGAGTGGCACCCTAGGCGGTCGCCTAGTTGGCCTATGCCTAAGGCAGGCTATGATTTTATGAAGGCACAAATAAGCAACTGGACTAGTATTCCACAGTAGGATCTCTTAATTGAAAAGGTACCTTGTGTGTATGCTCCTAACCTGGCCACAAGAAAGGAACTGAGACCTGTATTATTAAAGATGCAATTGTACCATAAAAAAGAGTTAATCCTGATAAAATTGTGGCAAAAAGTATTAAAAGTTGGAGATAGTAGAATGTTTGTGGACAATTATTATTCACTGTATACCAGGCAGAAAAGAAGCAAATTTATTCCAGCAATCAGAGAATTTAGGAGGCAGATTTGAGATTCAAGCTGCTTTATCCAGCTGCCTTCAGAATATTTTTTCCTGGAAGATCAAAGTCATTTTTGGTGCTGAACAGGCTAAGGAGGAAAGACAAAAGATTGTCCAACAAAAATTTAGCCATCAATCAGAAGGGGACTCTGCTTCTCATTCCTTTGATAATAAAGGACATGGAGAGACTTTGCCAGTGAAAGCTTTTGCAATGTTCCAAAGGAAAATGCTTGAGAGACAGAGAAAAGCATAGGGGCTGACTAGAAGAATTGGAAGTACCTTGGAATTGAACCATAGTCTGGAGCTGGGAGATGGAGATGAACAGGAAGAAGACTAGCAACATAGAAACTAGTGACTAAATTTGAGATTTCAAAGCATCACTTGCACTTTTGAAATATGGCTATAGAGGAATAAGTGGAAAGAATGGACTTTTGTGTATTTTGCTAAACTTGCAGGGAACTGAAAGGCATTTTCTTTACTTCAGGTCATTAATGTTTGGAGGGACACTAAGGGAACTGGAGGAGGAAGAAAAAGGGTATCTATAAGTAAAACAATTTCTGTTGGCTTTCAGGCCAGTTATTTTACATTAAGAGGGTTCGTGGTCTGCACTCTTGTGGGAGGAGAGGCTGGACTCTGTCCTTCTGAGTTGGGAATTTCTGGTTAAAGGCTTATAGTGCATGCATATCTGAACTGCTTCTTACTGAAATTGGTATACCTTGTTTGCTGTAGCATAGACTAGATCCAGGCCTGCTGAATCTAGCTTTGTTTGTATAACTTGAGCACTAATCCAGGCATTCTTTAAAGTATTCAATTGTATTTATTACTGCTTGGTAGTAACTTGATTAAAGTGTAGCTATCATTCTAAGTCTTTTGGATTAAGCACTTGGGCTTCAGACCAGTTGTTTTACATTAGGAAGGTTTGTGGCATGCACTGTGGTGGCAGGACAGGTAGCTTTCATCCCTCTAAGTTGGGAACTGCTGATTGAGAGCTCAGTGTCTGTTATTCTTAAAGTGTATTAGTTCTGGTTTAAGCACTTGGGCTTCAGGCCAGTTATTTTATATTAAGAAGGTTCATGGTCTGCACTCTTGTGGGAGGAGAGGCTGGACTCTGACCTTCTGATCTGGGAATTTCTGGTTAAAGGTTTATAGTGTCTGCATATTTGAACTGTTTCTTACTGAAATTGGTACACCTTGTTTGCTGTAGCATAGACTAGATCCAGGCCTGCTGAATCTAGCTTTGTTTGTATGCTTGTTGTTTGTTTGCTTGTTATTTCCCTGGAATGCTAATTCCACCCAAAACGCGGCTTCTCAGCGCTTCTGTGGATCCCTAGTGATATCTGCATTGCTTACTGTACTTATTTCCTTGTTTCACTTGAAAGAAAGTTACTGTTTGTCATTTTTGCATTTAAGTTACCTGTAACACATTGCACTTAAGTTACCTGGCACTTGCTCACTAAAGCAATTATATAAGTCAGCACTAAAAATTAAAAGCACTACACCCTCACTCCCCATTGGCCCTTGTTTTCAATTATAAAGGAATTCCCAATATTATTCTAGCATGTCCAAAGGTCAGTTGTCAATCTCCTCTCCAGTCCAGCTGGTGAATCTGGGAATCTTGAGGCAATGTTACAACTGCCTCATGTACACAGACAACCCTCTCCTCCTCCCAACAAATTCCAACACATGTGAGAGATGCAACCATATAGCCATACTAGAGGCTAACCTCTCTCAACTCAGTACTGGCATAACCAGTCAGGAGGAGAAGGAAACCACACTCACTACAATTCCAGTCTCACATAGACCTACCACGACAGCAAACCAAACACATAATCACACAAAAACATACTCGGAGGCTCTAACTAAAAATCTCCCTAAGCAGCAGAGACCTCCAAAGCAGACACCCAAGCAACCGCTACCCCAAAACAAAACACGTGCAACATATATCTCACAAAGCCAGTGTGCCGAACAGTCACAGCCCTTAAGGCTAAACAACATACCTGATACACTTGTAATAGGTGACTCTATCGTCAGGCACACTGACGTCCCGCTCACCAGGCTGAACAAGGAGAAGGTCATGGTGAGCAGCCTGTCGGGCGCTAGGATCCGCCACATAACACAAGCACTCAGGTCACTCCAAGGCAAGTACAAATATGACTCAGTCATTGTCCATGCTGGTGTGAATGACCTAAGACGTACCTCGCTGGACTACATGAAAAGAGACATAGAGGAGCTCTCTGAGCATGTAGCCCAGGCCGGTATGACCCTGACCTTGAGTAGCATCTTACCCTCACCAAGAATGATGCCACAATATGAAGATAAGATGATCAATTTCAACAATTAAGTACTGGTGTCATTCAAAGGGGATCCAATGCCTGTCAGCCTGGGATGATATGCTCGACAAGCCACGATACTTCGCTAGGGATGGCTTGCACCTGTCACCCCTGGGCTTTCGGATATTGGCAAAGGCTCTTGCTACCCCCATAGTGCCTTTTTTATGCAAGGCTCAAAAGACAAACTCACCTCCATAGGTATCACAAGGGATAAGAAACTAAGAGTAATGCTACTCAACACCAGAAGTCTAAACCTCAAGATGCACTTTTCGAAACTCTCCTTAGCATGGAGAACATCGATATCTGTGCAGTAACAGAAACCTGGTTCAGGGCTCCCGAGAGCACCCCAGCACTACCAGGTTATACCTCATACCATGCTTTTCGGCCCCAAAACTTGGACCGAACCACAAAAGGAGGGGGAGTATCGATATTCATCAAAGATACCCACACCTCCAGGTTGGTGGCAAAGCACGAAGCATCAGAGACTATCCATGTGCAACTAACAGTGGGTAAAACTGCCTTCCAGTTTATAGCCTGCTACAGACCACCCTCCCAAACCCAGGAACCCCACTCGGCCTTCCTGAGAACACTGGAAAATATGAATGTCTCTCCAAACACCATTATATTGGGCGACTTCAACTACCCAAGCATAGACTGGGAGCATTACTCTAGCTCCAACACCCGAGCCCAAGGGTTCCTAGAATTCATATACTCAAATGCTATGGAACAACTTGTTACCACTCCCACAAGAGGGGAAAACATACTGGACCTGATCATCACCAACATGGGGACTCTATGCTCCAGACCAGAAGTGTATCCCTCACTGGTAAGATCAGACCATAAACTGATCTCACTGGATATTCACATCCCGACCCCACCCCCTGCCCAGAAAAACCACAGTGAAAAACTTCTCTAAAGCAAATTTCACACTCCTCAAAACCAAGGTGGAATCCTTCAAAGCCCCCGGGCCTGTGGAAAATACGGCCCAGACCGCGGAATTCTTTATAAATGCATTCTATGAACACCTTCAGGAATGCATGGATCATGCAATCCCAAATAAAACCAAGACCCAATCTTCCAAAGGCAGATGTCCTGTCTGGTTGGACCCCAGCCATAAACAAACTATACAATAGAAGGAGGAAGCTACTACATGATAGAGCAAAATCCCAAAAAGGGAAGGCATCTCTAATCAGTATTAGCAAAAAACTAATGGCACTCATAAAATCGTCTAAGGCCAGCTTCGAGAGAAAAATTGCACAGGACACTAAGGATAATCACAAGGCTTTCTTTAGTTATGTTAGGAACCTGGGTGGGAATTCCCAGATATGCTCAGAATTAGTCCAAAATAACAAAAAGTACACCAAACCCACAGACATTGCCAACATCCTAGCTGACAGGTTCAGCGCAAACTTCTCCCCCCCCACCAAAAGGGCAAATATCTATCCCAGCAGAGTGCTGCCCCGCTGACATCTCAGATGCTCAGGTAAGAGCCGCCCTCTCCAAAGCAAAAAACACAGCATCAATGGGACCAGACGGTGTCCCAGGCTGCATCCTACATGAACTCCAAGAAGAGCTAAACCCAAACATAAAACTACTGTTCAATCTCAGCCTTACTACAGGATATGTACCCAAAGAGTGGCGTACAGCAACAGTGGTCCCTCTCCACAAAGGTGGTGCCTCATTGGACCCTGAAAACTATCGCCCCATAAGCCCCATAAGCCTGACTAGCTTGGTCTGCAAAGCTATGGAAAGGATCATCATGGACCTCATAAATAAAGATATTGGGGACCTACAGACACTGGATCCTACACAGTTCGGCTTTGTTAAGGGCAGATCCTGCCTCTTAAACCTTGTTGACTTCTTTGAAACAGTCACCAAGGCCATTGACGAAGGGAAGGTGGTCCACACAGCATACCTGGACCTCGCAAAAGCCTTCGATACAATACCCCACTCGGGCATTATAGATAAGCTCACCAGCTTAAATATAAACCCCTATGTCACTAGATGGGTTGCAAACTGGCTCAAGGACAGAACCCACATGGTTAGAATTGCTGGAGCCATGTCAGACTCCAAACCAGTTACAAGTGGCATCCCACAAGGCTCAGTCCTGGGATCTCTCCTGTTCGGTATATATTTCTCGGAGGTACAGACCAACACAGAAGGACTGTGGCTGACCAAATTCGCAGATGACTGCAAACTGGGTGCCATAATCGACTCTCCAGCTGACACAAGCATCCTCCAAAAGGGCCTCATAGAAACAGACAACTGGTGCCAGAGCCATGGCCTCAAACTAAACACCAAAAAGTGTATAGTCATCCCTTTTGGCAAAAACAAAGTGCCCACAAATTACCACATAGGTGGTAATCCATTAAGTACAGAAGAAGTAATTAGGGACCTGGGGACCCAAGTTGATAGCAATCTCTCATTTGACAACCACGTGGCCAAAGTGGTTAGAAAAACATTTTACATAGCCCACCTAATCATGAAGGGATTCACATCTAGATTAGCGGAGGTCATCGTGCCTCTTTACTCATCCCTCATCGGGCCCATAATCAAGTACAATGCCCCTTTTGGGATGTACCTTACCAAACACCTGCAGCAACTGGAAAGACCCCAAAAGTACCTCACCAAGAGGATCAAAGGGCTCAAACAGATGCCATATGCTGCCCGGTTAAAGAAACTCCAGCTCTACTCAGTGGCATACCGCCTGCTCAGAGGCGACCTGTGCCTGACGTATAAAGCCATGTCCAACCCGGAATTAAGGGACATGCTGCACCTCAAAAAATCCAAATCCCATCGAGCTACATGCTTGAGAGACTTTAACCTCAGCACTGAAATAAATAGGACATGCTGGAGGGACAGATTCATAACCCAGAGGCTCCCTTCACTCTGAAATAAAATCTCAGTCCAGGTTAGGCAGAGTCCCTCATTGACTCTCTTCAAGAGGAATCTTGATGAGTGGATGGGCAATCGTAGGTTTACCCCAGGTATCACTTCTGTGTGACTGTTAGACAGAGGCACAGTATACTAACCTCGAAAAAGGGAATAGCAAAATTAATTTAAAATGGGTGGCGAAAGCCAAACATACTCTGGCTAGGCTTATAAATGCCCTAGGGCAGATAACCTAGTATGAACCTATGAACCTATGACCTATGTTCCTAACAGTATTTCTATAAAAATTGTATGTGTAAGATACTAAAGTAAACAGATATCTGTATTTTTATTTTCTTTCTTTCTTTTTTCAGTTTTAAGACATGTAGGCATTACAATGCAAAAAAGAAAAAAGTCTACAAAAAGCATGTTTATATTAATAGGTTGTAATCTTGGGTTGTTGTGGTGGGGTGGGGTGCAAAAGTACATAGATAATAGTATATGTAGAGCTGATATGGTTTCTCTTACGTTTGCATACATGAATATCTGGATTAAGACCTTTGCCTTAATCTAATAACAAGCTTTAAGAAGAAACAAGCAATTTTTTTTTTCAAAACAGGTTTATTGTTTTAACATACAAGAGAAATATCATAACAATTTTATACAAGTAATTAAAAATAGATATGATTATAACATTCAACAAAACAACTAAAGTATTTACAAAGACATCCACTGCAATCAGATCAATTAATTAAACTAAAATACCATGCTATTGAAATTAGGATTTTTTTAACAAATTTTGTAAATTATCCCATACAATATAATAAGATGTTTTTCTAGTTGTTCTTGACCTAATTGTGTTTATTTCCATATGGCACACTATATTCATAACATTCTTAAATTCATTGAACGAAGGAGGTGTATCTGAAATCCAATTTCTGGTTATTATTTTCCTAGCCACTGCTAGAATAGACCATAACAAGGGAAGCTTAACCTTTTAACACTTTGAGGTACAGGTGTGTTGAATAATATAAGAGATTTAGAAATAATGAAATTATCTGTAAAAAGAGCCTGCAAAAATTCATTAATTGACTTCCAGTATTCTTTCAGTTTTATACAGTCATAAAACATATGAGCCCAGTCAGCATTAATTTCTACATTACATCTCTTACATAGATTATCTTTATTTATTTTATTCATCATCAAAGGTGTATAAAAAGATCTATGTAAAAATTTCCATGTATAAAGTCTCCAGACAATGGAAGACGTAGTTCTATAGGCAGATTCCAATATATATATTGTTTATCTTGTTGATTTGGTGGGTCCCCATTAATAGAAGTGAAATAATTCCAGTATGAATCTACACTGTAAAAAGTTTCTTGTCTGATAATTTTATGTATATATGAAAGTTTACCTTTATCAGAAACTTTATGTTGTAAATTTAATATCAAGTAATCAATCAGTGTTGGAATAGATTCTTTAACTGTTATAGACATTAGATCTATTTTATTAATGAGATGTTGTCTAAAGGTCTGAACCTCTAACCAGCAAGTTTCTCTTAGATCAAATTCTTGTTTTAAGAAATCTAGATTTTTAACTTTATTATCAGATATCAACTGATACCAGTACTTTAGATCATTATCTATAGCTAAATGAGTTCTTTCAGAAGTAGATGACAAAAGCATACCCTGAGTATACATTATAGGGAATATAATAAAATTCCATTCCCTATACTTAGGGTGCATGAATATAAAGTTACGATAGCTAATAATAATATTTAATGGGTAACAAACCATATGTTTAGGTGTAATAGGTGAAGTACAAAATTCCTTTAGTAACCATAACATGGAGTTATTTACAATCATATTTTTATGTGTTAAGGAGATTTTCATGAAGTGCATACTAATTAGCTCCCAATAATCTTTCCATTTTGCAACATATGACTGATCTATTAATAAAGTAATAACTTTTACAATAGAAGAGATAGTATATAAATTAAAGTCTGGAAAAGAAATACCCCTTGAGACCAGCTATTAGTATGTTTCTTTAATGCAATCCTAGGTCTATTAGGTGCCCATAGGAAATTTAACATTAGTGTATTCAGTTTCTTGATAATTATTTTTGTAGGTGGAAGTATTATTGATTGTATTAAGTATAAAATCTTGGGGAATATTATCATTTTAATAATTGTAAGTCTCTCCTCCATAGTAAAAACATATTATTCCAGGTATTAAAAAGGTTTTGTATATTAAGAAAACAGGTATTATAATTATTATATATAATAGATTTAATATCTTTAGATAGTATTATACCTAAATAAGTTATCTGAGCTGAATTGGGTACATATTTAGTAAAATCACTAATGAGAATATTTTTTCGTGTATATATAGGTAGTATTTTAGTTTTTTCTTCATTGAATATTAAACCAGAAATACTTTTAAAATTCATCATTTTATTAAATAGAGACTGCATAGAAGAATTAGATCCTGCTGATGTAATTAGAGCATCATCTGCAAAAAGTTGAATTTTGGATGTTGTATTTTCATCTATTTCAAAACCCTCTATGTCAGTACTGTTTCTGATCAAATTAGCCCAAGGCTCCATTACTAAAGTGAATAATAGTGGAGAAAGTGGACATCCTTATTTTGTACCTTTAAAAATGGGTATTTTTTGTGAAACATATGTTCCTACCTTAATATAAGCCAATGTTCCTTTGTATAAATGCTCAATTAGATTTACAAATGCATCTTTGAAGTTTGTGCACTTCAGTAAGGTAAACAGATAGTCCCAACTTACTGAATCAAATGCTGAACTTATATCAAGACTAATAAGTGTTAAATCTTTCTTTTTCCTATTTGCAAAATCAATTAATGTTAAAGCTCTTCTTATATTATCAAAAGTATTTCTATTTACAATGAAGCCTGTCTGATCTATATCTATAATGCCGGGGATGATTGTCTTCAATCTATCAGCAAAAATACTCATAAACATTTTATAATCAACATTAAGTAATGAGATGGGCCGATATGAAGTACATCTAGTAGGATCTTTATTAGGTTTTAAAATTGGCGAAATAAATGTATATTGCCAAGATGGGGGGGGGTTATTAACTCAGTTTGGGCCAAAATAAAAACCTTATGTATTAATGAATATGTACTTTTAGAAAGGATTTTATATATCTCTGGTATAATACCATCATTACCCGGTGCTTTGTTTGATTTAAGCTTATTTATTTGGGTAATAACCTCTGTATATGAAATACTCTTGTCCAATAGTTTAATCTGTTGTTTATTAAGCTTTTTATTCATGTTTGTGGTTATAAACTCCTTTATTTTATCTTTAGGTTCCATGTTAATGTTATTGTGGTTCATTTTGTGAAAGTGATTTCTAAATTCATCTAGTATTTCTGGTATACTAGAAACATTCTTCTTTTTCCTTAGAGAAAAGATTTCTTTGATATGGTTTTGTTTATTCAACCTTTTTGTTTTATTTTTAAGTCTATGTAAGTATTTGGGGCTTATTGAATAAGACAAAAACTTGTATTTCTCTAAAGTTATTTTAACTTTATGAGTTAAAATTTCTTTGTATTTCTCATTTAGTTTGTTTATTTCTTCAATAACTTTCTTGTCCATAATATTTTCTTTATTATTATGTTTATAAGAGTCTAATTTACTTTGAATATCTAACAATTCCTTATCCCAAGATTTCCTTTTATTATTATACCATCTGATACTTTGTCCATATAGATATGATTTTAAGGCATCCCAAACATAGACAATGGAGACTTCAGGAGTATTATTTATGTCTAAAAATGTTTTACTTCTGAAAGTATATATTCTTTATAGTCTTTTAGTTGAGTTAAGTATGCTGGTATCCTTTTGATCTGAACATTATGAGTATTTTTTATCATGAATTCAAAAACAATTGAATTATGATCAGATATAGGACATGAAATGATTTTGGAATTAATTAAATCTGTTACCATCTGGTTAGAAATAAAGACCCTATCTATTTTTGAATAAGTTTTGTATCTGTTAGAAAAAAAGGTGTATGGTAATGATTTTGAATCTATCTGATTATTAATATCATTCAAATGATAAGAATTAGCAAAATCATTTAAATGTTTTGCATTAGATGTAATTCTTCTTTTTCCTATAGTGGTAGTATCACTTTCATGTAGTATACAATTAAAGTCACCAACTAAAATAATATCTCCTATAGAGAATGATATGATCTTATCAAGATGATGTTTCACTGTATTAATACCAATTCCAGGTATCCAATATACATTAATTAAAGTGTAAGTCTTCCCATTAATTTGTACTGTAACCATACAAAACATTCCTTTGTCATCCTGATAAGACTTAATGGTTTTAGGAATGGGCATACTTTTATTCCATAAAATAGCCACTCCTCTTTTTTTCTGAGTGTGCTCTGAACTAACCAATACTGTATATTTGTTTGTGGCTAGTTTATCAATATCTTTTGTCAAGAGATGGGTTTCTTGCAGGAAGACTAAGTTGGCCTTATTTAAATTAATGTATCTTATTAGGCTTGCCCTTTTACACTGATTATTCAATCCATTAATGTTTAAAGAAATTCCTTTTAAAGATGTCATTTGGCATTTTTAAAACTTAAGAATCTTATGATCAAAATAACAAATAACAACATAAGTAATGTTACATCTCCTCCTTTAGGTGTACCTTTAAATATAGCTGTATTTATTGAATCTCTTATGGGATTTTGTATAGGATTCAATTTTGTTTGTAGTGACAATGAGTGTACAAAATATATTGTGGATGTCAAAACTATATACATATAACAATGAACAAGTGAAAATAATGTAAGGATTAAACCTTGCATCCAGCCTGGAGTTAAAAACTTCAACTTAGAGTAGTATTTACCACTCAAGTTAACCCCCTACCCTAAGCATCAGTACCTCAGCTACCACCTTATCAATTTAATACTGGTTATATTTAACTTAAATTAACAGCTTTCAATTCAATTATCTAGCAAGACAAGACTACACATTTGGTAAAACAGCATCATATAAACTAAAATAAACTTTTTTTTTTTTTTAAACTATTCATACTACTATATACATCTATGTAATATAATACACTTGTATTCAAATAGCATTCAAATAATCTTGATATTAGGAACCAAGAGGAGAGAGAGAAATAAAAGACATGAAAGAGGGGGAGAGACTGAAAGAAAGAAAAAAAAAAAAAAAAAAAAGGAAGGCATATTTACATATTAATTTATTCAAAGTATGTAAAAATAAGTTCTAACATTCATTTAAATCAAAAACTTTGGCTAATATGGTTCAGACATTACATATATTAAGATGCATCTATTTTCTGTCATGTAAATGCAGTCAACAGCTTCCAAAAAAACCTTGAATTGCTTGTATATGAGCATTTTACTCATACTCATTATTGTCAATAGAATAAAATATTATATTTATAGAAATTGTTATAAATTATACTGCATAGTTATGCAAATTCTCAGAAACACTTGCATTATTGTAAAAAAAGTCATCTGTATTTTGTATGTCTATACTACTGCTTTAAAATATATCACATGACAATTTCTTCCAGAATAGAGTTATAAAGTTATTTATGCTTGTCAATCAGATGAATTAAATGAGTTATAGTAATGTATATGTTTGAAACATAAGTTTTTAACACAGATTAGTATGCTGCAGTCAAGTAGATTTTCAAAAACACTTGAATAAATGTTTCATTTTCTATGCCTTCTAAAATAAGACATTTACTTACTACAAGAAACTGCATCATTTAAAATCATTATAACTGACATATTTTATGAATTATAACATAGATATTTAAGTAATTATATAAAATAACTCACATTTAGATGTTAAAGAGTTCATTTTCCTTCACATAGTCGCATTTGCATCAGTTCTACTTCCTGGTAGAGTGTTATTCCTGAATCTGCAATGTGTCAGTATGATATCTGGGTCAAAGGTCAGATTGACTGCTTTCAGCTTCTCTGTGAGAATTCTGAGAGTTGAAGCTTTTAAAACAACTCGAGGACACTGTTCATGAGGTAGCCCACATCCCAGATTGTCTCCCTTAACATTTTAGCGGGAAACTTGTTAAAAACTAGTGACAAGCATTCATTTAGCAGTGTAAATGCATCTAAACATGACAAAACCTTCGCAATGTATTTTACAGGTTATTACAGCCTCTTTGTAAGTGAAATTAAGCCCAAAGTTATTAATAAGTAATAAAACTCAATATTTTTGTCCCAACTCAATTTTTATGCAAATCTTATTATTTACTGTGTCTATATGATCAAAAGCATTTCTATATATTAATATGAGAAAAAAAATAAAGAGAATGAATAAAGAAAAGAAAAAGAGAGTAGAAAATAAAAGAGTGTAAGGCAGAAATAAAAAAAATGTAAGAGAAAGCTATAAGAAGTATATACAATGGAATATTACTTACTGTTTATATTAATAGAGTTAAAAATAAAACATATTATTTACTATTATTTAGTTCTAATTATTTTTAGTTAAAGCATGACAGATTATTTACAAGCAAGCATAAGCAGTATAATCAAGAAAGTATAATTAGGAATAGCATTTGAAGAACATATAAACTTTTTACAAGGAATAAATATGTTATTATTCTATTAATCATATTTTCATTACTCTTCTCTCCCTGCCCTCCCCCACCCTTTACCCACTACATAATCTAAATAGAATGTCATTGTTTAAACAAAGAAAAGAAGAAAAGGAGAAAAAAAGAGAAAAAAATGTATCAAATTACTGACCTTACTTCTCTTTTTCAGAAAGAGAAACAAATTGAATAATAGCTTG
The DNA here is from genome assembly GCF_019279795.1 of Protopterus annectens. Classification (NCBI taxonomy): domain Eukaryota; kingdom Metazoa; phylum Chordata; order Ceratodontiformes; family Protopteridae; genus Protopterus; species Protopterus annectens. The sequence continues at coordinate 236,781,109 of NC_056725.1, read as the reverse complement.
TTATTAGTTCCTCAGATATTTTGACTGGTTATGAAACAAAACATTTCTTTGCACACAGAGAATAACTTTGATTAAATCTTTGTCAGAACATTTGTGGCTTTCTGGAAATGCAGGAACTATATTTAAAAAGATTAATAATGAAGTAAAATGATGAGAGAAAAAAAGAAAAAAAACATAGAACAAATCATTTGTTTTTTAGTCTCTTCTTCTTCTCTGAAGTCTTCCACAAAGTTTCAGTTGCCAGTCTCTTTAATGAAGGACTAGCCCATTCCATTTCCTCTATTTTATCCAAAATCTTATTTTTTGTAAACAGTAAAGCAGAGTCTAAGTCATCAAAAATTTTAGGACCATCAGGAAGGAAGATTTTTAGCTTGGCAGGAAACAGAAGGTATGTTTTAAACTGTGTTTTTTTAAGCTCCCTTATTAGTGGTAGAAAAACTTTTCTTTTAGCTATTACCAAGGAAGAATAGTCACTGTCAAAATGCTCAGTTGTCTCATTAATCTTAACAGGAGCTTTAGCCCAAGCAGATTTAAGAACCATCTCTTTATCAAAAGATGATGGAAATCTAACTATAACTGATCTAGGATAGTTTTTGTTAGAGTTAGTATTGGCTATAGATCTATGTGCTCTTTCGATACCAAAAGAGAATGCTTCTGGTAAGTCTAAAGTTTTAGGGAGCCATGTTGTTAAAAAAGAAGTAATATTGTTACCTTCAATATTTTCTGGCAGTCCAAAAATCCTAATGTTATTGCGCCTAGATCTATTTTCCAGGTCATCCAGCTTTGTTTGTAAATGTGTATTTTGTTTCAGCAGAAACTCAATGTTGATTTCCTCTTCTTGGATTCTATTTTCCATGTCATTCACAGCTTCTTCTATGCCTGTCATCTGGATCTTCTGTTGTTGCAGGTCTATATGTAACAAGTCTATTTGTTTTGTAGTTTTTTCTATGAAGGTATCTATTTTAGTATCCATTTTATCCATCTTAGCAGTAAGTTGCTGGATTATAGTTATCAGAGACTGAAGTTCTTTCTTGATGCTGGAGTCTTGAGAATTTGTCTTACTGGAACTCATTTCAGACTGATAAACTGACAGGAAAATTTCCAAAGTGATCTCTGACAGGAATATTGTTAAAATTTCCTTTCTTTTTTAGATATAGTTCAAGAACTATATAAAACAAGCATATTTAGAAAGAAAATTACTTCAAAAATTAATTTTTTAAGTAATTAATTCCTGTCAGTGTAATGAAATTGGTGGAGCTGAAGAAATCTGCTGCTATCCTGTGTTCATCCTTGGCCACCAGAAAAAAGCAAATTTGAGAACACTGTACTGAAATATTTTTCTTTAGCAGTAAATGTGTTACCTTGTCTTTAGAAGCCTAGAGGTGAGGGTTAGATTTTTTTCTTACATTTGCATGGAGACAAGCTGACTCTAGGGCAATAAAAAGTCAAAGCACTGGTTTCTTCAAGGCTAATAGTTAATATTTTCTGAAAGCATGCAAGTTTTTCAAATCTGTGATGAGAATAAAGATAAACACACCAGTTAGTGTAAGTAGAAACATTGGCGGTGACATGCATCTTAGCATGGAAAACCTCAACTTACCATAGATAACACTTGTGTTTGCAGCTGTCTGTTTTGGACAATTGTTACTTTTAGGAGGGTTAAACTTCATTATTTGATGGTGTACATAGTTTTGTGTGTTTATTTTAAGTTAACAGGTTCTGACGGTATTCTGGGCTTGTGTTTACATTTCCTTTGAGGGTTTTTATTAAACAAAAAAACCTGTAAACTGTGACATAGGTTCAAATGGAGATGTTAAGAAAAAAGAAAAAAAAACTTTGTAATGGATCAAACTTCCAAACATTAGTGGGCATGTATCAAAAAAAATCTGGGCATAGATATTTAAAAAAACTGTCATTTATAATATTTGGGAATAATGACTTCTTATCATAATGGTGAAAATGACCATATTATTTTGGAATATGAATGGTCTTACAGCTATAGAAAAAAAGGAAAGACTATTTAATGATATTAAGAAAGGCAGTGTGCAAATAGCAATGCTACAGGAGACACATTTGGCAATAAATGAGCATGTTAATTTGATAAAGAAAGGATTTCAGGATGGATATTCAGCAGAATATTGGGGCAAATGAAAAGAGAAGTACTTATATTAATAGCTGAAATACTGCTATAAGAGAAAAAAATAATAGTAGATTTGTCAGTAAGGGGCTACTGATGAGGGATGAGGATCACACTGACATGTCTTTATATTACACCTAAAACTTCTGTCATGGAGCTTAAGAAAATTTGGGAGAAATAATAAGCTTTCAAGAGGGAACATAACTTATAGCCTGGGCCTGGAATTTGATTTGCAACAATGTGGATGCATCTGGAGGCCTAGAAGGGAAAATATAAAAAAAGATACATTTCTGAAGACATTTATGAAAGTTATTGTTAAGGAAGACTTGAATTCAATAGTAGGAACTTAGAGAGAACTTACACATTATTCCCAAGGTACAATTACTGGGCTATATTTCACAGGAATATGTGCATTTAATTGAGGACTTTGACACACATCTAGTAACTATTTCAGATTATGGACCAATAATAACTAAGATAAAAATGCAGGGTAATGAAGTAAAAATGAGATACTGGTGCTTCCCCGCCTACCTGTTATAAAGAAATGAATTTAAGGAATAGGTAGTGGTAATTATTCTAGAGTTATTAGTGAATATAGAAAGTACTCCAAATGTTATAGCTAGTGAGTGAGATGAAATGAAAGTGGATTTTAAAAACAGGGTAGAAATAAAAGAAAAATAAATATGGTTAAGAAGTAAAAAAAAAATATTTAGTGGGTTTGACAAAAGTTAAAGTATTACAGAATAAGGAGAATCTCACAGAACAAGAAGAGGTGCAACTACAGAGTGCTAAAGTGAAAATAAGGGAATACCTAGATAATATGCATCACTTTAGAATGGTTGCAGTCAAGCAACCATTGTTTGGTAATAACTCCAGGGCAGAAAAAACTTTTAACACAATAATTTAGGCAACAGAAAATAGAAAGAGTTGCTGCCAGACTTAGGTTCATAGGTGGTTACTGGGCCACTGTCCCGAAGGTCTTTACAAGCCTAGCCATGTGTACCCAGTATAATATTAGAGACACCCAATATAAAGGATCTTGCCTAAACTTGAGATTTTAATTAGCAATGACTGCCTATATCTAGGAAGCTCTTGAGTGAAATCTCCAGCAGGAATTTATGATTTCCCATCCAGCTATCCAGACTGCACTTAATCAGGGTCATAGAGAAGCTTTGTTTGATGTGGGCTCATAGCCTATTCCAGATGAGTGGCAAACTCTGAAAAACATATCTCTGTCTCTCCAGCAGGTCCTATTTATGTTGAAGACCAGTTTAAGGTCCCTGGGATGGTGACCCTTGTCCCATTTGACTTGAGGATAGGCTGCATTTCCATTAGGTTTGGATCCAAGATTGCTCTGTAGGCCAGGTACAAGTCTCCTCTAAGTAGTCTGTACACTACTGAGTACAGTGACAGTGACTTCAGTCTGTCAATGTGTGACTTTGTTGGAGACCCTGAATTTGCTTGGTTAGAAATCTCTGAGGTCTCTCAAGTTGCTGCAGCTGCCTGGTAAGGTACATACCAAAGGGAGCATTGTATTCAATTACTGGCCTGATGAGGGTCGAATACAGGGCTGTTATGACTTCAGTCTTGAGGCAATGCCTTTGCTAATGAGGTGTGCGATGTACAATGCCTTCCTTACCACGGCAGATACATGGTGGTCAAAGTTTAGACTACAGTCAACTTGCGTTTCCAAGTCTCTCACTACTGAGTTGTTACTGTGGATATTATTATTTATATGATAGTCTGCAGGGATATCATTTTTATTAAATGGGATGATAATGCATTTTTTATTGAGTTTGAGTCCATGGCTTTGGCACCAATCATTGATTTGTGTTAGTCCCTCATGAAGTATATTGAGATTTCAGGATTCAATGATTGCACCTAATTTGCAGTCATCAGCAAACTTTGTCAGCCACAGCCCCTCTGTTTTGGCCTAAACTTCTGAAAAGTATATTCCAAACAACAGGGGGTCCAGTACTGACCCCTGTGGAACCCTACTGGTGACAGATCTGTTGGTTAAGGTAAAGTACCCATCTTTGACTGAATGTGTTCTGTCAGTGAGCCAGTTAGCTACCCACCTGATGACATAAGGGTTGATATTCAACTGGGACATTTTATTAATGATGCAGAAATGTGGGATTGTGTAGAAGGCCTTGGGTAAGTCAAGGTAGGCTGTATGCATAGACTTGCCTTTGTCTATGACTATGATGTTTTCAGAGAAGTCCACCAGGTTTAATGACATGACCTGCCTTTGACAAAACCAAACTTTGTCAGATCAAGGGTTTGGAGATCATCTATATTCTTATTTATAATGTCCATGATGACTTATTCCATGGCCTTACAGATAGGGCTGATTAAGCTAATGGATCTGTAGTTCCCTGGGTCTGCTGCTGTACACCCTTTATGAAGGGGATGATGGTTGCTGTTTTCTATTCATCAGGGACAAAACTAGTACTCAGATTTTGGTTGAAGAGAGTACCTAGCGGAGTTGCCAACTCATGTTTTAGACCCTTTAAAATACAACCTGGGATGCCATCCATAGAGGCTGTGTTTTTGGCCTTGGAGAGAGCATGAATGGCTTGTTCTCTGGAGATGAAAGGTGGGGAGATGTAGAGGGAATGCTTTGTGGAATGTCTGGAGGGGACAGGGGGTGAAATTTTCGCCAAATCTGTCAACTAATAGGTTAGCTATTTTTGCAGGATCAGTGTGTGTGTGTTATTAATACAAATGCTCTGGAACAGATAGTCTGCACCCCACAAGGGTCTCAAAGTTTCCAGACTTAGTACTCACCAACATAGGGGTTTTCTGTACTGCTGCCTGTGTGTTGCCCTCCCTGCTGATCATAAATCAGTCTCATTCGAAGTAATGATCATAGACGACCCCTTTCAAGAGCAAAACAGATGAAAATTTCTCCAAAGCAAACTATAGCCTAAGTGATGGCATAAAAGTTTCAACCCCACCCTGCTACCACTGTCAACAATGAGTTCTATACAGAGGTGTACACAAATACTCTTTTTAACCACCTATACAAATGTATAGATTCAGCTGTACCTGAACAGATCAAAACAAGGTCCTCACAAAAAAAAAAAAAAACAAGTTACCCTGGTGGACATCAAGCATAAATAGGTTATACAACAAGAGGAAGAAACTAATGTCCAGGAACAAGAGAGAAATGACTCAGCAGAAGAAAGACACCCTCCACAGCTTGAACAAGCAAGTTAGATGTCGTGTAAAGTCCTCTAAAGACAATTAAAAATCTAAACTAGCATCCCTAGCTAAGGATTATCACAAGGCATTCTTTAGGTACATCAGAAATCTAAAAGGGAGGCTCAGCTTTGTGCTGAACTAGGCGTGAATGGTACCACTCATACTGACCCTGAGGATATTGCCAACCCGCTAGCAGACAGATTTGGTGCAAGCTTCACTCCTCTGTCCCCACCAGACACATACCTCTCAACCAAGTCACAAATAATGGGGAGACAAAAGCCCAAAAATAGTGACTCTTTTTAAATATTGCTCTTACAAAGTTAGAAAGTTGATAGAATAATAGGTTTTGCATTTACATGAATTTTCTGAAGGAAATAAGGTTAGAAACTCAAATGTCTTTCATTATTTTATGACTTCAACCCTCAATGATTTGCCAGAAAACCATGATTTAATGAGAAACAGACCAATAAAATGAGACAAAAATCTGGACATTCTGTGAAAATTTGTACAGTTGACAGGTAGGCATAACCCAAAGCATACGTATCACCAGTCCTTTATCTAGTATCTCCAAAGAACAGGTCATAACCGCACTCTCTATGGCCAAATAAACCGCCTCCATGCGACTGGATAGCATCCCAGGCTGCCTGCTAAATGGACTAAAACAGGACTTAGTAAAACCACTTGGCACTCTCTTCAACCACAGTTGAAGTACTGTATTTGTCCCACCAGAGTAGAAAACAGCAACAGTAATTTCCTTGCACAAAGGGGGTCCATCAACCGACCCTGGGAACTATAGACCAATAAGCCTAACCAACCTTATCTGCAAGACCATGGAGAGAATCAACATGGACCTTATCAACAAAAACAGGTTACCTTCATACTCTTAACCTGACCCAATTTGGCTTTGTTATGGGTAGATCATGCTTATTAAACCTGATGTTGACATACTACAAAAAGGGCTTACAAAGACAAATGATTGGTGTCAAAGCCACTGACTTAAACTAAACACAAAAAAAGAGTTATCATCTCTTTCTACAAAAGGGAAGTCCCTACAAATCACAATATTAACAGTACCCCCCTTAGCTCAAACCTTGTGATGAGAGATTTGGGAAAACAGGTTGATAGCAGCCTAACTTTGATCACCATGTGTCCATGGTGGTAAGGAAGGGCTTCTGTGTTGCACATCTCATAAGTAAGGGCATTGCATCCAGAGCAAAGGATGTTATAACTCCCCTGTACTCATCCCTCATCAGACCACTAATAGAGTACAATGCTCCCTTCTGTATGTACCTCACCAGAAACCTGTAGCAGTTGGAGATAACCTCAGATGTTTCTCACCAAGAAAATTCAGGGCCTTCAACACATGACCTACATGGACAGACTGAAGGCCCTGTCACTGTACTCTGTATCTTATAGGCAGCTGAAAGGCAACTTGTGCCTGGGCTAAAGAGCAGTCTCGGACCCTGCCCTAATGGAAATGCTGCACATTCACAAGTCAAATGGTACAAAATTCACTCGCTCTAGGGATCTTAACCTAGCCTGCAACAATAACAGGACATGCTGGAGAGAGAGAGATGCGTCTCCCAGAGAGTGCCACTTCTCTGGAATAAACTCTGAATTCACTTAAAGCAGAGCTCATCAATGACCCTATTTAAGTATAACTTGGATAACTGGATGGGAGACCATATATTTATCCCATGGGTTTCACCTGTGTCCTTCTTGGATAAGGGTAGTCGGTGTTGATCATAGATTTACACTGCAAATATAGACCATATAACTTGGTCAATATAAATTCCCTAGGGTCAATAGCCTAGTAACCTCCTATGAACCTATGAACCTGTGAGGCAATGCACAGCTAGTTCAGCACATGTCTGGGTCCTACCTTTTAGGTTATGGATATAGCCGAAGAATGTCTTATGGTTATCCTTAGCTATGGCTGCTAATTTTTTTTTGTAGTTGTCCTTAGAGGATTTTACAAGTTGTCTTATTTGTTTGTTCAAACAAAGGAGGGTGTTCTTCCACTGCTGGGACCTGTCTTTCTTGTTTTTAGACAGCAACTTCTTCCTCTTAAACACGAAAACACACTGTAAACCAAATAACTTTGTACAAAAAATGAAATCAGCTTCAACCCAAACGCCAATTATGAGACTCCACAAGTTGTTTTAGTGCTTTCATTCACGTTTAATATTCTGTGAACTTCCTCAGGAAGTTCACAGAATATTAAACGTGAATGAAAGCACTAAAACAACTTGTGGAGTCTCATAATTGGCGTTTGGGTTGAAGCTGATTTCATTTTTTGTACAAACATCTTCCTCTTGTTGTATAACTTATTAATGCTAGATGTTCACCAGGGGGGCTTGTTTTTTCTTGAGGATCTTGTTTTGATCCTGTCAGGTACAGCTGTGTCAATACATTTGTGTATACCTAAGTATAGTTGTCAATGCCATCTGTGGGAACAACAGCTTGAAAATTATTTATATGCCATCACTTAGGAGGGTATAAATTAGCTTTGGTGAAATGTTTTAGCCTGATTTCACTTAAGCGGGGTTCAGGTGTTATAGCTGCTTAAAATATGACTGATCTGTGATCAGATTTAACCAGTGAAGGTCCTATACTTGTGGTGATGCAACAGTCACCCATGTTGGTGAGGACCAGGTCGAGAATATTTGAACCCCTTGTGGGGTTGCATACTATTTGTTCCAGGGCATTAGTGTTAACAAAGTCCAGGAACCTTTGTGCAAGCATGTTGGTGCTCATATAAGTTTCCCAATCAATAGAGGGTTAGTTAAAAATGCTCATAAGTACAGTGTTTGGTTGTTATTTGATTGACTCAAGTAGGATCAAATAAACAGTGTGGATATCTTGGTTTATTGAAGTGGGCCTATAGCTAACAATGACTTGAAGGGAAGTCTTACCCACAGTTAATTGAAGTTGGAGTAACTCCATGAAGTCTTCCTGTCTAACCAATCTAGAGGTGTATTTATCTTTGATGAAGATAGATACCCCTCCTCCTTTGGCTTTCACATGTTCATTTTGCAGTCTAAAAGTGTGGAAGGCATTGGAGTCTTGCAAGGTTGGGGTATTCAATGTGGCCCTGAACTAAGTTTCTGTGACTGCACAGAAGTCAACATCCTCCAACGAAAGGAGTGCTTCCAAAGAATGCAGTTTCTGATTTAAACTCCTAACATTTAACAACCTAACCTTTAATTTATTTGTGAGTGATATTGTCACATCATTAATTTTGTTCTTGAGACCTTGACTAAAAAAGGCACTATGGGGGAGGTAAGTGCCTTAGCCAATAACCAAAATCCTAGAAGTGACAAGTGAAGACAATCTCTGGCAAAGCAGCATGGTCTATCAACCATGTCATCCCAGGCTGACAGGAACTGGATTCCCTTAGAATAACCCAGAAATTAAGCCAATTGTTGAAGTCAATCATTTTTTGTTTATATTGTGGCATCATCCTTGGTGAGGGTAGAATACTGCTCAAGGCTAGGGACATACCTGTCTTGGACACATATTCATGGAGCTCAATCATGTCTCTCTTCATATAGTCCAGTGAGGTACATCTCAAGTCATTCACACCAACATGAGCTATGACAGATTTATAACAGTACTTGTTGAGAGACATGAGTCCATGTGTAACCTGATTGATCCGGTACCCAATAGACAGCTGACTGTAACCTTCTCCTTGTCCAGCCTGGTGAGTGAGACATCTGTGTGTCGCAGAATGGAGTCACCTATGACTAAAAAATTTGTTTTTTCGCACTGGTAGAGCTGATGTCATCATGTGTGCAATGACGTCAGCTCTGTCAGGGCTACCAGCCTGTCAGAATTGAGCTCAAGGAGCTGATGCATTTCCAGCTGGCCTGGCTGCTCAAATGCAAGCAGGAACAGCAACAAACAGTTGCTGTTACAGCGGAACATGGATCATTATCAGAATGAATACTGTTTCAAATGCGATTACTGTTACAGCACTATATGTTAGCAGGAACGGAGACTAAAGAAACTAACTCTGCAGTGGAATGAAGTAAGGAAACTAACTTTCAGAGTGTATATGTATGTGTGTGTGTGTGTGTGAAAATCCCCCCCCCCCCATTTAATACTCTTAGTGGCTGGAGGTACTCAGGTTCAAACCCTGTACCTTGGGTAGAGTGTAAAAAGAGCCTAAAGTCCCTAGCCACCACCACTTGTGAGCTTTGCCCAGATTTTTGTGCTAAGAGGTTAAGAGCTGTGGTGAGAAATTAGAAATTAATTCACTAAATGCTAGCCATTAAGTTTCAGTCTTCCTGTTCTTTAGGAAGCTGCTGATATGGTATAGTAGTTTGTTGCTCTGACTTTAGTGCATAGGGTCTTGGGTTCAAGACATGCTAGTGAAATGCATGGTGGTAACACAACATTTTATTCTAGCAACTTTACAAAATTATATAAGCAATGTTTAAAATGTGCCCCTGGTAAGTCCCTAGCCACCACCACTTGTGAGCTTTGTCCAGTTTTTTTTGTGCTAAGAGTTGAGAGCTATGGTGAGAAGTGAGAACTGAATTTGTATTCCCCCATTATTGGCTTTGCCCAGTTTTTTTGTGCTAAGAGGTTGAGAGCTATGGTGTGAAGTGAGAAATGAATTCACTAAATGATAGCTATTAAGTTTCAGTCTTCCTATTTTTCAGGAAGCTGCTGATTTGGCATAGTGGTATGTTGCTCTGACTGTAGTGCATAGGGTCCTGGGTTCAAGACTTGCCAGTGAATGTATGGTGGTAACACAACATTTTATTCTAGAAACTTTACAAAATTATACAAGCAATGTTTAAAATGTGTCTCTGGTGTTTGTCCTTTTGCCCCCCCCCCCAAAAAATGAAATTGAAAATAAGTGTGAGAAGCTGTGCAAGATGCCTATGGCTTACACTACTGTCATTCTATTTATAGTGTGGCTGTGGCAGTAGACTTTTATGATGGAAATGTTCTGAATTGGGCAGTTTTGTCATTATTGGTTTGTGCATTTTGTTTCATTGCCTACAGTACAGCCTACTGGAAAAATGTTCAAACAATACATTTAAATGTGCTCTGTCTAACAAGTGTGTTGTATTATACAAGGAATATAATTTAATAAAGTCAGGAAGGTGTAGCAAAAAAAAAAGAACACATGTATGTTTCTTGTTTTGTGTGCAAGGGGCCAATGATTTGAAAATAGCTCAAAGGTAATCTTTATCCACCACTGGCCAGATGCATTTTCTTTGGATGTGGTATGGGTTTCAGTGCTGTTTCAAAGAATGTGAGTTTCAAGGGCAGAGAAGTTTTAATGCCAAGTCTATTTTCATTGTGAGACAGTATTGCTTTGTTTACCAGATGTCTATTAGTGTTTGTGCATTGTTTTGCTGTAAAATGTAAAAAATAAAATCCAAATAATCATTGTAGACATACAGCAGTATGCACACGTTAGTGTTTATGGTAAATGGGGTGAAATAGCCAGGTAAAGAGACATTGGAATGGCTGCAGGGGGACTCTGGTGCTATATTTTAGTTGTCTGTTCTTCAGTTTGTGTTTGAAAGTTGGTATCCCACAATTCCATTCAAGTGGGTGGGGTTATATAATTATGTATGCAAATTAGATGTTAATCAGTGTACACATTTGTACCTATTTTTCATGGGCCTTGTCCAGATTTCTGATGTTTTCAGTTTGAGTGGTATGGGTGAGACACTGGTGTTTATGTTTTTATGTGTATTGAGTGATGTAGCTGCTGTATTAGGTGTAGCATGTTTGTGTTTGGAAGGTGTCTGATGTTTAGGTAGGTTTCTGGTGAGTACCTCTGCATATGATGCTTTATATGTTGAGTGCATGGTTTTTGTAGGAGGAGTAATCTGTGAGTTGACAACCTGTTCAGTGTTAGTGTTCTGTGTGAAGAGAGAACAAGGATTTCAGATTCTTAATGTAGAGGCATCTTTCACAAATTGTACTTGGATGTTATAAGAGCAGGAGGTTGTCAGTGTACATAAGGCATTTGCTTCCCTGCCTCAGGATACCCATGTCAAACAGGCTGGAAGGAGAAATTGAGGGAAACTGACCACCTGTAATGCTAGGTTAAATCCTGTTTTCACAGTGGGGAGAGAAAATGGAGGGGTGTGGTATAGTTTAGTACTCTAAATGGGATCTACAATAATTGGGTGCACTATGAAGGGTCTATACTAGTGGGGGTTCTCTAAATGGTATGAGACTATTGTACATTTTCTGGTTTTGAAAGTGTTTATAGGGAAAATGTGCAGCTGAGGTGCTCTCTGAGCAACTAAGTGCAATTTTAGGACTTCTCAGCCAGACCACGGGCAGCTACTAAGGGAAAATTTATCTACTGAAGTTTTTGCATCTATAATCGCCAATGGTTCCCCTCACTGCAGGGTAGTGTGCAATGGTGCATGGAGGTGCACTACTTGTAAACAGATGAATACAGCAGAGCAGTGGCTGGTCATCTAACTCTGTGGATCTGTGTTAAAACAAGTGCAAACTCACGCAAATGCAGGCCTTATGTAGCAACAGTGAGCAAACTGAATTAAACAATTTAGCCAATAAAAAAGCTCAAAACTGAGCTCTGTGCCAGCAACATTCAGTCAGATGAATCCTAACTGCACTTTCCTGCCACAATCATGCGGGGGGGGGGGGCCTTTCCAACAAAAGATAGTGTGGTTTAGTGCTCAGTTTAACAAACAGAACCAGATTCAGCAGGTCTGAATCCAGTCTATGCTACACAGACAAAAAGTATAACAAATCAGCAAGAGAACAGTTTTTAAAAATTAGCAATATAGCAAAAATACAGTTTAAAAGTGCAAAATACAGTATAAAATTGTACTTATGGTTGGCAGAATGTAACAGATTCCTTGGATTGCACAAATGAATACAGAAGAGCAGTGGCTGGTTGCCTAACTCTGTGAAGCTTATAACAAGATAAATAACCAGAGAGCCTGCAGAGGTATTAGAGATAGTTTAGTAATATTATAACAATTTGTGTAAAGCAGAGAAATGGAGACTTCAACAAAAAGCGCAAATGGAAATATTTATGGAAGACTTAAATATGCCAATGTTAGATGTAGATGTGTCTCAACAATTAGTTAAGATAGGAAGAGATGAGCTAAAATTGGTAACGTGTAACCAATCTACAGGAAAGTCTCTAGGAATAGATGGCATTCCAGTAGACATTTGGAAGCTAGAAGGGAAGAAAGTGATAAAGATTTGGAAGGTTTTGTTTAACAGTATTTTAAAAGCAGGGTAAGGACCAACATTCTGCAAAAAAAAGCTGTGGTGGCAGTGGACTTCCAAGATGGCAGAAACCTTGAGTAACAGCTTACTTCAAACTCTCTCAGTGTGAAAACAGAAGCTTGGCAGAGAAGGCCAGTAGACTTGTGTTTATATGTAAATTTCAGTAACTGGCTAGTAATTGCACTGCCTGGAGGCAAGGAATAAAGAAAAAAAGAAGACCTGGAAAAACTCAACTACAAAAAGTGAGGAAAAAACATTGACTGGGGAAAGTTCTGTAGCTGTTCAGGAAAAAGCAATGCAACCTTTAGACATGACTTCCAATAACCTACAGGAAGATATAAGACAACTGCATACAAACCTGGTTAAAATAAACAAAACACTGATGGAGTATATCAACACAAACAACAAAAGGCTGTTAAAAAAATGGAAGAAGCTTTAAACAGATATTCAGATGAGATGATAAAGCTGCAAAAATCAGAGGTCAAAATGAAGAAAAGGCTGGCTGAATATGAGATTGCTCAGGAAGAGATGTTTCAAAAATAATAGAATTAGAGGATGGAACACGTAGTGAAAACTTGATTTTTAGTTATACCAGAGAAGCTGGAAGGAATAGACTGCATTAATTTTATGAAAGCACAAATAAGCAACTGGACTGGTATTCCACAGCAGGAGTTATTAGTTAAAAGGGCACATCATGTGTGTTGCTTTTGTGTTAGGACACGAATAAATGAATCTTTGTGGGTTTTGTTCAAGCAGCTTTATTATATGCAAATACATTATTATTACTGACTATAGACTGTAACTTAAGTAACTTATATACAATTAATGACTATGATCATGCATGCTCACTCTCTAGCTGCTCCTTCAAAATGGCACTAAGGCTGTGCATGTGTGCGGGTTAGGTACATGCACGTGCAGCCTCACTTGCTTCTTAAAGATACAAGCACATGCACTTTACACGCTGATCTACATCCTCCTTCTTTGAGCAGTAGACCATACAATTGTTATGAGACTGTTTGGCATGCAGAAATCACAGGTAATCTACAGACATGCATTATACAATGCTAAACATAAAGGTATGCACAATCAGGTCCACATTGCTGAGTATTTCACATTTGGTTTAGACAGTCGTCCATATCGTTTGACATAAAACTGGGAATTAAATTTAGCAACTGGGACAGTTTCTGCAAAATGGTTGATGTGTGGAATGTTCGAATCACATTCTGGAACAGAATCAGACTTTTTAACACATTCTGGTCTGGAAACAGTGTCTGACTCATTCTTGGGTTTAGAGTTTTCATTGTAGATACAATGTTGTGATTCCAATTATGATGATGGTTCTGGTACAGGAAGAAGATGTTTGCAATTCCTTCTATACTCCACTCTTTCGGTATTTACCAAGTAAGATCTCGGCTTTGCACAAATGCCTGTAATCTGTCCTATTCGATCAAAACCTTTTGTTGTCTGGATTCTTACCGTCTCTCCTTCCCTCAATGGATGAAGTAATCTGCTTGATCTGTCGTAATTAGATTTCTGATTATTACGCTTCTTAAACAATTGAGCCTTGATCATTTTAGTGTTCCTAGATTTAGGCTGCAACAAACTTGAAGAAATAGGTGGCATAGTTCTAGTTTGCCTGGAAAGTAGTCTTTGAGCAGGTGAGCCAAGAATATCATCACGGGGTATGTTTCTGAGATTAAGCAAATTCCAGAATACATCAGTATTGTCAGGCTTTGACCTTTCAGGTAACTGCTTTGCACTCTGTACTGCTCGCTCAGCTAGACCATTGAAGTGAGGATATTCAGGACTACTAGTGACATGTACAAAGTCCCATTCTTTAGCAAATTTCCAAAACAACTGGCTAGTAAATTGAATACCTTTGTCAAAAAAGTTTCTGTGGACTACCATGAACTGAGAAATGACTTTTCAACTTAGTAATGACAGTAGTTGAGGTTAAGCTTGGTAGTAGATCAATCTGAAACCAATATCAATAAGAGTCTACCAAAACTAAGTAGTGTTGATTGTTCCGCTCAAAGATATCAATTGCTACAGCAGACCAAGGTAGTTCAGGAACTGGATTTAGCTGAAGTGGTTCTCTTTGCAAATGTGGTCTAGTACTATTGCATACTAAACAAGAAGAAATAACTCTATCAATGTCTTTGATAATGTAGGCCAAAACACCAGTTCTCTGCCTCTTCTCTTAGTGGATATAGATCCTGGGTGACCACAATGCGAAATCTGAATATATTCTTGTTGCAAGGAAGCAGGAACAACAATTTAAGGACCTTTGAAAATAATGCCATATTTCATCAACAATTCATCTCTGTAAGGAAAATACGCTTGCAACTCAGGTGATATACTAGATTGCTTTGACGGCCATCCAACATTAATATAGTGATTGAGCTTCTGTGAAATTGGATCAGTCTGAGTGTGATCTCTTAACTCATCAAGTCTAGTGGTGGAAAAATTATGCACTGCAAAGTCAAAAGTTTCTGCATCAAACTGTTTTGTTGTATTTCTAGGAGATCTGGATAAATTATCAGCCAGGTAATGCAATTTGCCTTTAATGTAGACCAATTTGAAATTGTATTTTTGCAATTTGAGCATCATTCTTTGTAATCTCACTGGAGCAGAATGTATAGGTTTCTTTACAACAGTAACTAGAGGTTGATGATCATTTTCAATCTGAATTGCTCGACCATAAATATAATCACGAAACTTGGAGCATGCAAATACCATAGCCAAAAGCTCTTTCTCAATATGAGCATATTGCATCTCAGTTTGGGTTAGTGTTCTAGATGCATACTGGTCTGCCCTCTTGAAGTATAATTGTGCCTAGGCCAAATTTTGAAGCATCACAGGAAAGAATAACTGGTTTGTTCAGATCATAATATCTTAACGTAGGTGGGGTGGCAATTTTCTACTTAAGATCCTCAAATGCTTTCTGATGATGTCCCAGCCATGACCATGCAACATTTTTACACGTTAGCTCTCTTAAAGATGCTGTTAACTCACTGAAGTCTGGCATAAATTTGCCTAAATAGTTGACCATGCCCAGAAAATTATGTTAACTTTCTACATTGTCTGGCGCTGACATCTCTAGAATAGCTGCTTGCTTGATCAGGTCTGATCTCAAGCCTGTACTTGTAAACAAATGACCTACGTATGTAACTTCTGGAAGTCTGAATTTGCACTTCAGGGGATTGAGCTTTACGTTCACTTCACGTGCTCCGTTTAGAACTTTCTTGAGGTTCCTGTCATGCTCTGCTTCACCATTGCCTCCAGCCAACAGATCGTCTACTATTATGGCACAAGGATAACCCAAAAAAGTTTGTACCATTGCATGCTGAAAAACTTCACTTGCAGAATTTATTCCAAATGGCATCCTTAGGAATCTGCATCTGCCAAATGGAGTGCCAAAAGTAATTAGAAATTAGGATTTTCGATCAAGCATCACTTGCCAAAATGAACTCTTTGCATCCAAAACAGAAAAAACAGTGGCATTCGGCATTAGACCTACAACTTCTTCAACTGTGCGCATTGGCTGATATAGTCTTTTTAATGCTTTGTTCAAATCTTTTGGGTCAATGGATATTCTGATTTCATCTGAGCTTTTCTTGTGAGTGGCTACCATAGACAATACCCATTCATTTGGTTCTCAGACTGGACAAATCCCACCTTGCTGCACCATTTTATCCAGCTGAGCTTTAACTTTATCTTCTATAGCTATTGGAACTCTTCTTGCTGGTCTGACTACTGGAGTGATCTCTGGGTCTAACTTCATGAAATATGCAACTGGAAGTTTGCCCAATTTGTCATAGAAAACATCAGCATACTCCGAGAAAATGGCTTTGGAGAAAATGGAACTTGAAACTGCACTCACATAATGAACTTCTTTAGCAAAAGAAAGCAGATTCATTCTTAAGCTATCTTTGAGACCCAATAAAGACTGCACTGGTCTTTGGATTATGTAGAATAACAAGTTGTAACAATTCTCTCACAAATAACATAAAAGTATCACTGAACCTTCAGTGTGAATTTCTTCACCTCCCTAAGCAACAAGTCTCACACTACTGGTTACATCAATTTGTTCGTTAGTTCTCACTTTTGCAAAAGTGTCTGCTGATATAACATTATACTTTGACCCAGTGTCAGCTTTGAGCTCTGTGGATTTTCCATTAATCCAGACAGTACAAAATACTTCACTTCTTGTTAATAAGTTTACTGCATCACTTCTTTCACCAAGCACTGATACACCATCTATATAGAAAGCTGACTGTTTGGTTCTACTTGATCTACTTGCTTTTTTGTGCAACCTTTACTTGATTTACAAAACTTTTGGAAATGGTTCCATCTTTTACACTTATGACATTGCTGACCAAATGCTAAACACTCCTCTCTTTTAGACTCATGATTCGCACCACAATTGTGACAGTGAACAATAACGCTACATTTGAGTTTTGCTGATTCATGTATATGTTGCACTGAACTGGTGCTGGAGTTTGCACTTTTCCTGGAACTTTCTAGAAAACCTTGTGGCTTCTTTGGGCATCCTGTAGCTATCATGTGCTTAGGCCTATTCTTGTCTGTCACATGTTGCATACTATCTACATTTCCTCTGGAGCCAATTTAACCCATGCTTTTGTCACTCGTAAGTATACATGTATGTTTTTCTGTTACCTCATGGATTTGACAAATCTGTGTGGCTTTACTCAATGTTAAATTACTGTCACAAAGTAGAATCTTTATCACAGCAACACTATTAATACCACATACAACCCTGTCCTTTATCAGCTCGTCCTTTAGATCACCAAACCAACACGACTTAGCTCTGTTTCTCAAGTCAGTTATATAGGCTGCAAATGTTTCCCCTGGCTTCTGATTTCTTGTGTAAAACAAATGTCTCTAACATAACATTCATCTGCGGGTTGCACATTTCTCTAAATGTGTGCTTCAAACACTCAGGGTCTTCCCTTGATAAAGCTTGTGCAACAATATGGCGGTCTGCATCTTCTCCTTCATACACTGCTGGTGCATACACAAATGCACTCTCTTTTTCTATGGCCTTTGACCCTGCTAGGAGCTGTGGAAGGGAGGCAAACATTTGACAATATTAACAGAACATTGATGATCCAGAGGGAAGCAGAATTTAAGAAAATAACACTGTTATTGTGGGTGTTGATGCAGAGAAAGCATTTGACACAGCAGACTGGGATCTTCATGAGCAGAACAATGGACGCATTTGCTTTCCCTGATACAATTATAAGGTTGACTAGGAGTATATATGAGTGATTGGAGGTGAAAATTAAAGTGGGTGGGGTCCTGTCTGATAACTTCTGCTTAAGTAGAGGAACCAGTTAGGATTGTCTGCTTTCCCCTCTGTTGTTTGCATTATATTTAGAACCACTGGCAAAGAAAATAATGGACTCAGAAATTCAAGGATATAATTGGTATGGTAGTCATGAAAAGCTGGCTCTATTTGCAGATGATATTATTTTATACATGATAAAACCAGAAAGGGACATTACAGTGTTGTGAAATATTTTAAGACAGTTTCACATCTTCTTGGGATACAAAATTAATGAAGCTAAAACAAAGGCAAAAACGGTAAATTATGTACCCACACATGAATTGGTCCAACAATATCCATATTTATGGGGACATGATAAAATGAAGTATTTAAGAGTATGGATTAGAAATGACTGTGTTGTGGCAGCTAAGGGTATGTGGGAAGAGAATAAACAGAAAATAATACAAAAACTGGGAAATTGGAAACATTGTTATTTGGATATGGATACTAAGATACAAGCAATTAAAATGTTTTTAGTCCCTTTAGTCTTATACACAGGCCAGGCATATTTTTATCAACCAGAGGAGAAGCTGTGGATAGCAATTAAAAAGAGGTGAAAGATTTTATCTGGGAAGGGAAGACAGCAAGGGTCAAGTGGGATAAACTGATTCTTCTAATAGAACAAGGCGGACTAGGATTACTCAATTTGATTGGGTATTTTAGAGCAACACAGTTAAGGCTCATATACATACCACAAGCAGAAAACTATAATTCAAAGTGGGAAGGAATGATGATGATACAGAGGGAAGCTCAAGTTATAAGGAGAGATTGGGATTTTGGATGCAGACTCGCAAGGAAAACAACAAAGATCACACAGTATTACATTCATAAAATAACAAGGAGTACTCTAAAAACGAAACTAGCATGAGAATGGAAAAAAGAGTCTGTCGATAGGGATGACTGTGTTTAGGGATACAGATAACAGACAAGAGGGGGCTGGAATTTATTGTAGAAAACTAGCAAAAGAACCAAGGCACTGGGAGCAAATGACTAGAAAGAGAAAGGTAGTAGAATGGAAAGATGCCAAGAATTTTTTTGGACTGCAGGTTAGAGATTGCCTTCCCTATCAAGGATTGATATCAGAGTATAGGCACAGAGAAAGAAATAGGGAGGTCATAAATGAAAGACCAGCACTGGTACAGTTTTTAATAGAATCTAGAACAGAAGCTGCAGTTAAAAAATGAATAATTAGTAGAGCATATAAATATTGCATGATAATTGTAAGAATCAATCAGATGAACTTAGAAAGGATTAGGAACAGAGAGTGGATAAACAATTCACAAAGAGACAATGGGGGATATATATATCTATATATGGTTTATTATGGTATGGTATGATCGAATGATGGGATCGTCGACCCACGTCCATGAAAATGACAATGTCGAATTCTGACATTGTTGAAATATGACTCATCTTCGACCTCGAAATGGAATTTAACATGTGTCGAGATAGGGGTGAGATTCGTACTTCAACAATGTCGGGTTTGACATTGTCACCCTTCGGCTTCCGGACTTCGACTGAAGTGGGTTCAATCTAACCCACTTTGACTTTACCGCAGTAAACCTCTCTCTCTCTCTACATATATATATATATATATATATATATATATATATATATATATATATATATATATATATATTTATATATATATATATATATATATATACACACATATATATATATATATATATATATATATATATATATATATATGGGTCTATATGACTTGTGAGTTCATATGATCGACTGCTTATTTGGTCGACAGTTCATTTGATCGACAAGCATTTGCCCCCTTCCCCAATGTTGTGTGACCCTGGAGTTGATATATATAGTTGGGGGGGGTGTGAGGGGTGAAGCCCCCCACCTAAAATGCTTGTCGATCAAATGAACTGTCGACCAAATAAACAGTCGATCATATGAACTGTCGACCAAGTCATATAGACCGATATATATATATATGTATATATATATATATATATATATATATATATATATATCCGAAATATGCAACAAAATCTAGAAGAGTTAGGATCATTGCCTGCATTTGCATAGCTATTTGTATACCCCAAGTCGACTCCAAAAAAATTTTCCTCATGTGGATAGCAAATATTGGAGGTGTGACAGGCAAGAAAGGAGTGGCATGGAACTTATTTTTGCATGTGTAATGAGCTGGCAGACTTTAGGGACTCCTTGCAGACCTCTCCGTTGGCGATGCTAGGCGAGCTGATTGGATTGACTGAGGAGATGATTTTTGAGCTATGCTGCAGAACTGGAATTGCCTAGACATAGTAAAACCATACTGAATCTAATTATGGTGGCTGCCAAAAAAAAACAATTACTAGAAAATGGACATCAAATTCTAGACCAACTTTACTAGAAGTAGTAAATATAGTAATGGAGATAAAACAACTGAAATTGGGATCTTTACAAAAGGGAAGGAGCAAACTGCATAGGAGAAAAATGGGAATTGTGGGAACAATATATGCAGAGAAGGAATGAGGTTTAAGAGGCTGGATTTGAATGAGCCATGTAATGCGTAATTGACAATGAATGGATAGATTATAATTAATGTATAATGCTTGCAACTACGCTTGTTTCAGTGGTGTCTGTGATGTATAATGTTTGCAACTGAAGTGGTGACAATGTTGCTTGTTTTTCATTTATATAAATGTAAGATTGCCTATGTCATACATGATAATTTAATAAAGATGTTTATTGGAAAAAAGCTGTAGTGACAGTAATATCTAAAGATGGTAAAGACCCATCAGATCCAGCTTTATATAGGCCCATTTCAGTTTTAAACCATGATCATCACTTGCTCATGACTATAATGGCTAAAAGAATGGTAAAGGTGTTGCCAAAATTTATAGATGTGGATGAATGTGGTTTAATGGAGGGGTGGCAAACATTGGATAACATTACTAGAACAATGATGATTCAATGTTAAGCTGAATGTAAGAAAATACTGCACATGATGTGGGGTCTTCATGCAGAGAAAACATTTGATAAGGTGAGCTGTGATTATATGAATAGGGCAAGGGAAGCATTTGCATTCTGTGATATAAATCCTAAGTTTAATTAGAAGTATATATGAGGGATCAGAGGTAAAAATCAAAGAAGGAGGGTTCCTATCTGATATGTTGTGTCTCAACTAGCGAACCATGCAGGGGCGTCATATTTCCCTTTTATCTGTAATATATTTAGAATCATTGGCACAGAAAATAAGTAACTCAGAAATTCAAGGATATAATTGGCAAGGTAGTCAAGAAAAGTTGGCTATATTTGCAAATTATATTATTCTGCACCTGAAAAAAAACAGAAAAGTACATTGCTGTGTTGTGTAACATTGTGAAACAGTTCATTTTTTTCAGGATATAAAATTAAAGATAAAACAAAGTCTATAGCTGTAAACTATGTACCCACACATGAATTGGTTCTACAACACCCATATTTATGGGGACATGGTAAAATGAATCATTTAGGAGTATGGGTTAAAATCGGTTCTGTTATAGCATCTAAGGATATGAGGGAAGAGACTAAACAAAAGATAATGCAAAAACTGAGAAATTGGGAGGTCTCGCCTATGGATACAGATGAAAGATAAATGCAGTAAAAATGTTTTTAGTTCCTTTAGTTTTTTACGCAGCAGGCACATTTTTCTCAACCAGAGGAGAAGTTGTGGATAGTAATTAACAAAGATTTGAAGGATTTTATCTGGGAGAAGAAGTGGGCAATAGTCAAGTGGGATAAGCTGATCCTTCCAATAGAACAAGGTGGTTTAGGATTATTTGATTTGAATGTATATTATAGAGCTACACTGTTAAGGATTTTAGACACAACACAAGTAGAAAGCTACAATTCAAAGGTGGAAAGGAAAGATGATGAAGCACAGAGAAATTCAAGAATAAATAGTGGGATTTTGGACTCAAATTCTTAAGGAGAATAGCAACAGTCATCCAGAATATTATATTCAGAAAGTAGCAGAAAGTAAACTAAGAACTAACTGACATGGGAATGGATAAAGGAGATTCTGCTGAATGGTAGGACTGAAATTAGGGGTACAGAAAATAGGAAAGAGGGGTTGAAATTTTACTGAAAAAATGCTGGCAAGGGGACCAAGGTATTGAGAACAAATAATTAGATAGGAAAAGGAAAGAGACCAAGAAAGCTTTTGAACTGCAAACTAGAGACTGCCTTTCCTACCAGGGATTAACCTGGAACAGAAGCTGCTGTTAAAAAATTGATAATTAGTAGGGTATGTAAAATATTGCATGATAACTCTAGGAATTAATCAGAAGAGGTCAGAAAAGATTGGGAAGAAAGACTAAATAATCAATTCACAAAGAAACAATGGGGTGGGGGGCATATGTATGGCTCCTGAATATACATGAAGCCTAGAAGATTTAGAATTTTTTTTCTTGGAAATGTTTGCATAGGTACTTTTATATCCGAAACAGACTCCAAAGATTTTTCCTCATGTAGATAGAAAATGTTGAAGGTGTGATGGGGAAGAAATAGGTAACTGGGAGAATATGTTTTGGGAGTGTAATGAGTTGGCAGACTTTACAAATTCCCTACAAAGTACTCTTTCAGGAATGCTGGGCAAGCAAAATAGTGTAACTAAAGACATTTTTTTTTGAGATGGGATACAAGATCCACCTATACATAGTAAGGCCTTGTTAAGTTTAATTCTGGGGGCTGCCAAAAAAGCAGTTACTAGAAAATAGAAATCAAAGTTGAAACTAACTGTATTTGAACTAGTGAATACTGAAAAAGAGATCAAAGAACTGGAAGCGGGATGCTTAGAAAAAGGTACGAGCAAATTATGTAGAAAATAATGTGAATTGTGAGAGCAAAACATGCAGAAAAATGTTTTGGAGAAGGAATAAGGTTTAAGAAAAGACAGGAATTGAACAACTGATGTAAAGTTGGGTTGATTATATTGTATAGAAGAATATATTGATGTATAATGTTTGTAAATCTGAACTTGCTAATATGTTTTGTTTACTTTTATATAAATGTAAGTTTGCCTGTGTCACAGGTGATAATTCAGTAAAGGTGTTGAAAGATATATTATTGATACTGTGAGACAGCTGATGTGAAGGCACAAAACTGGGCAAAAATGAAGGCTATTTACCTCTTGGCAGAAGCATCCCGGATTTGGTGGATACTAACTACAATGCACACCAAAGCTTCTTTGGGGATTATTCCAA
Organism: Protopterus annectens; assembly: GCF_019279795.1. Lineage (NCBI taxonomy): Eukaryota > Metazoa > Chordata > Ceratodontiformes > Protopteridae > Protopterus > Protopterus annectens. The sequence goes on along the minus strand of NC_056725.1, from coordinate 236,757,960 downwards.
ATGAGCAATAGTTATTTACAGTAGTAGGCTGTAAGACGAAGCAGTGCAGGAACACAGACATATCTGTCAATAGCAATACATCTCCATGATACAGACATGTGCCTCTTCGTAGAAACCAAGAAATATGCTAGTATCCATTACGGTAGATAACAACATGGTATCATCATAGGATAACAAAGAAGAAGGAAACAACTTGCACTGGTTATTCTGATGTTACAAAGACACAGATGAGTGGCGTCTCGAAACAAAGCTAATATGGTTATAAGGTGCTAGGACTGGGATAAACTGGAAGAGGAAGAGAATTACCCAGCTAGCCAATCGGTCAGTAATTACTTACATTATTTCTTATCAACACCAATGAACTGACTCAGCTGAATTTTTTTTTAGTTGTAACAAGGACAGAAGAAAAATTAATAGTGGGAAAAATAAGACAAGCTAAATGTGAAAATGTATATGATATTAACTAATTCTAAAAGAAACTAAAAATGGCCAGGTGACTTATATAATAGGGAGATAAAGTTTTGCTTGTGAACCAGGTGTGGCAAGTTCCCATACTGAGTCTGGAATGTGGAACAACTACCTGGAATGAAATCAGAATGAATGGCTAAATTCAGCTCATCTATTCCAAGGGGAAAGAGCTGATAATGCTCTGCATCTTGTTTTCAACCTCATGGACAGCCAGGCACAATGGTGGCTCATGATACCGGACTGCAGCCCCCCTCCCAGCTGTGAAACACAATGGTCCAAACCAATCCAATCACTTCTGCTAACATAGAAAGTGAATCCAGACTGCTGATGCCCCAGAAGTCTATGCAGTTCTAACAGCATAGACTGGAAGGGGATCGGACTGCAAGATCAGCAATCTTGGAACATTTGCATTCCAGCATGTGTGTGCATGTGAAATGCCTCAGTTGACCTGCTGGTGGTAGTTGGAGAATACCTCAGGCTTGAACCCTGTACCTTGGGTTCAGGTAACAAGAGCCAGAATTCCCTACCCACCACCATCTGTGAAATTTTTGCAGATTTTTGACTCATATTTTGTTCTGTTCTGGTCATCATAAAATCTGTGGTTTCTGAATTTTTAATTCCTTTAATAGTTGATAATGCAGTGGTGCAGTGGTAGCATTGTTGCCTCACAGTTAGAGGTTCTCTGGTTTGATTCTTGGTGGGGGTGCCTTCTGTGTGGAGTCAGCATGTCCTCCCTGTGTTTGTGTGTGGGTTTGCTGTGGTGTCCTCCCATTTATTTATTTTATTTATTTTACATTTGTTGACCGGGCTAGTCTAGCTGGATACATTTCCATTTTTAGTAGAGGCCCGGGGAGAAAAGCTCCACTAGCAAAGATTAGATAATCACTAGAACTATGAGATAAACATAGAAATCATTGTTCTAACATCGTAAATGAAGGTAGTTCAATAAATATATATATGAAACAATAATAAAAATAGAGGAAAAGTTGGTATTTACACTAGAATAGAAAATCATAATGGTCATGTGATGAATTAAATTACTGTAATAAAAATGACATAACTTTAGTATAAGTTATGGAGTAGATATTACAGACAATTAGCAGGAAAGGGTCTGCCAATATATTAAACTGTTATTACCAGTTCAGTTTTCCTTGAAATTTTTAGGAAAAATATGAGAGAATTAGTAAGGTGAAGAAATAAGTTAATGTAAGCAAGGTTAGTCAGGTTTACAGAATGGACATAACCAGTGAGTTTTAAGGTGTATTTCGAGTTTTTGTTTAAAGAGAGGTAGGGAAGAGAGTGATGTTAGTTCAACGGGAAGTAGGTTCCAGTCTTTTCCCACTGTGTTAGAAAAGAGGGAATTGCCAGCCTTGTTGTTAATTTTGGTTATGGTAGCTAGAAGCTTGTTAGAAGAGCGTAGTAAATTTAGGTTTTTATAGGGAATTATGAGATTAGAAAGTTTAGGAGTACTATTAGTTTGGTAAAATATCTTGTGGGCCATGGTAAGTTGGGAGAGTTTCAGAAGGTTTTGAAGTTCAAGCCAGCCTAGATGCTTTAGATTTTGACAGTGGTGAGTTCGAAAGGGATTATCAGTGGCAAATCTGGCTATGCTGTTATAAGCATGTTCCAGTTTGACAAGGTTATTCTTTTTGAGGTTAGTGTATATGGGAGAAGCATATAGAAGAGTAGAAATTAAATGTGAGTGTGCAATTTTGGTTTTGGCTGTTGGAGTTAAGAAAGTTTTAATTCGATATAAGGAGCCTATTTTCCTGTTGACAGTTTTAATAGTATTATTTATGTGACTATCAAATGTAAGATTGTTATCAATAGTAATTCCTAATAGTTTGGTTGTAGAGTCGGGGTGAATGATAGTCTGATTGTTGGAAATGATAGGGAAATCTGTTGGGGTGGACTTACTGGTGGGTGTAAAGACAAGGAGCTTGGTTTTTTTAGCATTGAGAAGGAGACAGTGTTTAGCAAACCATGTTTCAACTGTGTTGAATACATTCTGAGTGAGGGAGTATAGTGCAGATGGTGAGCTAGCTGAGCATATTAATATTGAATCATCTGCATATTGAATGCAGGTGGCATGAGGGATTGTTACATGCAGGTCGTTAATAAAAAGAGAATAAAGAAGTGGGCCTAGAATGGAGCCCTGAGGGACACCCAGGGTGACTGGTAGAAGGGATGATAGATTATGTTCCCAAAGGACTGCTTGCTGTCTATTGGATAGGTAGGACCTGAACCATTGAATGGCTAAAGAGTCAAGGGAGAATGATTCCAGAACGTTGATAAGAAGGGTATGGTTAACCATGTCAAATGCTTTGGTAAGGTCAATAAAGAGTGTTGATGAGAGGATGTTGTTATTTCGATTTGTATTTATGATATCTGTAAAGGATAACAGGGCTGTTGTGGTACTATGAGCTGGCCTAAAGCCATGCTGGCATTTAGCTATTATGTTATTTTGTGTTAGATGTTTTAGAAGTTGATGATGAATGCATTTTTCCATGATTTTTGCTAATGGGGATAAGAGTGCTATTGGCCGGCAGTTGGAGTAGTTATTTGAGTTTCCACTTTGTGAAGGGGAATGATATGGGAGATTTTCCAGATGTTTGGAACGTAACCTTCCATAATGGTTCTGTTTATGAGGATGGATATAGGATAGGATATTACTTTGGCTGCTTTTTGGAGATATTCAGAAGGTAAATGGTCAGCAGAAGGGGTACATGGCTTGAGTTTTTGGATGTATTTATAGATGAGAGTGGTAGAGATTGGTTGCATAGAGAAAGCTGGTAGAGTACTGGGTAAGGAAGTGGCAAGGTTTGAGGTATCTGGGGTAAGTTGGCAAGCTAATGTTTGTATAGTATCTGTGAAGAAGCAATTAAAGGCATTGTCAGTTTGATGGGGGGTGTTTGGGTCTGCCTGAAGTGGGGTAGGTGTATAGGAGTGCCCAGGGGAAAGGAGTTTATTTACAGTAGACCAAAACTTTTGGGGGTTATTTTGGTAGTTGTCCTGAAGTTTACAGTAGTAGTTTTTTTTGTCTAAAAGTATTGCTTTTTTGTACTATTTCTCAGTTGTTTAAATAGTTGTTGATTAGCTATGGTTTTGGTAGCTCTCCACTTAGCCCAGGCTTTATTTCTAAGTAATATTTTTTTTGTTTGGTTTCTTTGGAAAGCCAAGGTGCTGGTTTGGCTTTCATTGTGATGGTTCTTTTGGGTGCATGCTTGTCAAGAATAGAAAGGAATTTTGGTTTATTGATTCTTGTAGTAGAGGTGATATTAACTAATTCTAAAAGAAAGACATGTCTGCAGTATTTCTCCCAGGGCCTCTGCTGAAAACTGGCTTTTGTTCCAAGTCAGACATTCCTGGTTAACAAATTTTAAATAAATAAAACTGACAGGCATTTGAATTTCAGACTTCATATTCTTCAGAATGTACATAGTAACAGAAAACATTTTATTCTAGCAGTTTTCTAAGTTTATAAGATGAACATTTGAAATGTCTCCCTATTTTTGTGACTGTATCCCCCATTATTGACTTCATCCAGGTTGTTTTGTGCTAAGGTTGAGAGCTATGGTAAGAACTGAATTCACGGAATATGCTTGAGGGCTGCATTCCCCCATTACTGGCTTTGTCTAGGTGTTTTGAGCTAAGAGGTTGACAGCTATGGTTAAAACTGAATTCGCTAAATGGTAGCCTTTTAAGTTTCAGTCTTCCTCTCTTTCATAAAACAGCTGATTTGGCATAGTGGTATGTTGCTCTGACTGTTTTGCACAGGGTCCTGGGTTCAAGACTTAGCAGTAAAATGTATGGTGGTAACACAGCATGTTATATTAGCAACAATCCAAGATTATACAAGCAATTGTCTCCCCCCAATAAATTTTGGCTTTTTCCAGATTTTTGTGCTGTGAAGTTGATACAGTTGAGTGTCGAGTAGATTTTACAAGGAGCTGAGAGATGCAGGGGAAGAGAAGTTTAGTGCTGCTTATGCTAAGTATATTTGCATTGTTAATTGCACAACAGGTAATATACTTGCTTTTGATGCAGAAGGCTGTGGGTTCTACTCCCACAGGGGGTGGATGCTGCCGTATTGAGAATGTCCTCTTTAGCGAAGATACAGGCACTTTATTTGTAGATGAAACAATGAAATATAAAGTTGTTTGCTAGCAGCCACCTTTTCATTAGTTACATATCTCTTTAATGTGGAATTTTATAGATGACTTTTACTTTTGCAGAGATTGTGCATATTTGCTGATACTGGTGGATTGTAGAAGTTTGAGAAGACTTTTATGATGGAAATGTTCTCATTTGGGCAGTTTTGTCATTATTGGTGCATGCGTTTTGTTTCATTGTTTATGGGAAAATGTTCAAAATAATAAATTTAAAACACCTTCTAACAACTGTACTGTATTATACAAGGAATATAATTTAATACAGTCAGGAAGGTGTATCACATAACACATGTATGTCTTGTGTGCAAGGGGCCTAACATTTGGAAACAGCCCAAAGTTAATCGTTATACTAGCCAAATGTATTTTCTTTGAATGTGGATTTCAATGCTGTTTCAATGAATGTGAGTTTCAAGGGCAGAGAAGTTTTAATGCTAAGTCTGTCTTCATTATGAAACTGCATTGCATTGTTTAGCAGATGTCTTAGTGTTTGTGCTGTAAAATGCAAAATATAACTTTCAAATAAATCCAAATCATCACAGAAGTAAAGCAGTATGTACATTACAGTGGTTATGGTAAATGGGGCGAAATAGCCAAGTAATGGGTCATTGGAATGGCTGCAGGGGGAGGCTCCATTTGACCATGATTTTGTGAGGGGGAAGGGCGGCAAACTCAAAGACAGTCCCAGCTGGACTATACCTCTCAACTGTCCAGATTTTCACAGAATGAATAGATTTTTGCTTCTTATTTTTGGTTTGTTCCTCATAAAATGTGTGGTTTTCTGGCAAATCATTTAGGAATTAAGTCACTAAATAATGACAGACATTGAGTTTCAGACTTCATAACCTTCAGTAAAATGCATGCTAAAGCAAGACCTGTTATTCTATCAACTAAGTTTATACAAGAGCAATATTTATTACTGTTTGTATGTTCCTCCAATATATTTGGCCTTGTCCAGATTTCTTGCATTAACAGGTTGAGAGGTATGTGCAAATAAATTGCTTTATAGAATTAGACATATCCAAACCTCTCAACTGTTCCCAATTTTGGCTCAAAATTTTGCTCTCCCCCTAATAATCCCTCCACAAAATGACAATTTTGGAAGAAAATGTGGAGGGTTTACAATTAATAAATAACTGTAATAATCAGAGTTATAGATTGCTTTCATTTCAGAAATGCATGCAGATTTATTTTGTCAGCTGCTCAAGTTAACAGTACTAATATTAAAAAAGTGTCCTTTCTTTGACAGGTTCCCAGCTGTATTGTGTGGCTACTTTATATTTTTGCATCACATGTTTGGCCCATTTTACATAAAATTGTGGTTTTCTGGCAAATTATAGGCAAATTATTAAAGATTGAAGTTAGAAAATAATGCAGACATTTAAGTTTCAGATTTCATACCCTTCAGAAAATTCATACTAATGCAAGACCTCCTACTCCATTAGAAAGTTTATAAGAGCAATATTTAAATATTGTCCTTATTTTTAGGCCTTTTCCCACTTCTATGTATGGCTTTGTCCAGATTTCTTGCTCTGAGGTAGAGAGGCATGACAAATGTGTCAGGGCCATCACAGTCAGCCATAGACATTTCAAATTGTGACATACTTGTTGCACCCCACTCCCCCATGCAGTGACTCTGGATGTGTCCAAGCAAAGCAAGAAGCAGTTATGCAGTGTAAGTGTGCAGAGTATCCCACCATCCAAGGTAGACACAAGCACTACAATGGCTTTTCATCTGTCCTTGCTTGATTTTGCAGAATGTTCTGGTTTTCTGTCATATTTTTATACTGTTGATTTATGCTTCTTATTATTAAGGAAGTGCCCGTTGCTCTGTGTTTAAGTAGCAATGCTTTCATGACCATCAGGTAAGTTTGTCTGATATTGTAGGATGCAAGTAAGCTTTAATAAGCATACTGTTAAAGAATTACCAACATTGAAAGCCTTTTTTTGTTGCCATGCAGAGGATACTTACATGACTAAATAACGTATAAGCCTTGGATATTGAAATGCATATGACAGTATTTGTAATAAAGGACAGGATTACAGTATTTTAAGAAGCTCATTACCTTTGTTGGAGACTTGCAGACATCTTTGCAGGCTTTACCTGTAAACTAAAAAGAATGCCAATCTATCATGTGTGGTCCATAACCTGTGCAGTAATCCTTTAAACATTTATTTATTTTATTTATTTATTTATTTTATTTAACATTTGTTGACCGGGAATGTCCGACTAGGTTCCACAGAGCCTGTTTTCAGCGGAGGCCCGGGGAGAAATGCTCCAGATGCATGTCTTTGGAAATTTGGAAACTAAACAATTTATATTGAGCTTGTTTCTTGTTTGCTGTTCATTTTTTACTTTGATCATGTTTTCCCCATCAAACAAGTAGATAGTTGTTGTCAGGCAGCAGGCCTTTTTTGGATAAGAAACATTTTTACAAATGGGGGTATCACAGAGATTGCTACTTTCAGCATGTTACTTGGTATTTTTATAAAGCAGAATATAAGTTATAATTAGAACTGCAGTGCAAGGATAAATGGTTTGAGTTGAGTGCTGCATGTTTTTCTTATACTTGATTTTGACTGGCATTCCAATAATGTATTTAAAAAGTAATTTTGTTTTTTATGCCTTGCAAACTTTTTGTTTCCATCTAGATATTAAGTAAGCTGTCATGCAGCCAATGTATTGACATTTTTTTTTCTTCTACACTTCCTTTTGTCTTGATTGGACGCTCATAATGATGGTTTGGCACCCAGGGCAGCATATTTAATTAAAGTTCCAGTTTTTGTGGTTTTGAGCATAGCCCCTCCCCTTTCTAGTTGGCCACACCCCTTCCCATTGGCCCCACCTATTCAGCTGTCTCCTTCAGCCCCCCTTTGATTTGAAGTCACCAGCCTCCACTAGCCAGGCAGCAGGTTGAAGCACTGGAGATTGTAGAAGCACTAGCTTGCAAGACATGAGCAGCACTCTGCCAGCGAGTGCATAGGTTAACAATTATGCATGCACGTTGAGCGCTTGTCATTGCCAACCAAAAGAGAAAGTGAGGCGTGCTGTGTAGAAAAAATACTTATCTTACACCATGAACATTCCAAGCATTTGGCTCCCACCACACACACACACACAAATACACACACACACACACACACACACACACACACACACACACACACACACACACACACACTCACACGCGTGCACACTGCCAGCCTAAAAGTGCCACTGACAGCCTAACTACCCTTGAAAATTGACAACTTTCATAGTGAGTGAGAGGAATGTCTGAACCTAGGGAGTTTAAGAAAGGCTTAATGGTCAGCACAGTAATGACTGGAAAAAATAGCAAATGACAATTATCTCTGTTCTGAAAAAAATGTCCTTTAGGGGATATCACATGGAAGGGAGGTAGGGGTCTTGATATTGTATACTCTGATCAGATCTGCAGAATCACAGTTAGAGTTACAATCAGAAACAAAACCAAAGCATGTTGGGAGTACTCTGAATTCTGATGTAAAACATACACATGCACATACACATACACACATGTGGACATACACACACACACACACACACACACACACACACACACACACACACACACACACACACACACACACACACACACACACACACACACACACACAAACACACACACACACATACATACACACATACACACACACACACACACACACACACACACACACACAAAGGTACACATTCACACAGAGAAAACAATCTTGGATCGTCAACCATCCATCCATCCATCCTCAACTCCTTGGATCGTCAACATCCCATAAATATCCTTTAATTATCAATTGCAACCCTGGCTGAAAATAATAAGGGAATGAGCTCTTCCTCATCCTTTCTAGATTCCAAGAGCTATGAAGTCCCATTGCTGAATGCATGATAGGAACACAGTTAAAATGGCTCCATATCAAGATTTGGTGACAAATGCTATGTAATATAACACAAGTTGAGCACGGTTTCAAAGTTGTTTTATGGTGAGGGTGGTGGCAAACCTGGAGATTATTACAAAGATTTCAAATGGTGTGAATTTTACCCTTCATTCAGCTGCTGGTGTTCTTTCTTGTCTTTGACATTCTGTGACCATGAGTGGACCAAGGTTGGAAAATGTTGTTCAAATGCTGATATCAATATATTTTACATGTCTCAAATTCCTTGCAGTGGTACCATCTCATCTAAATATGTCCTTGATGCAGGAACTAATTGTAGACATCTGTTCATTTGCTATATACATTGTAGTTTGATTTTCTTTTTCTGGAAGAGTTCACAGATTTGCATGTTAACGTTATTACGTGTCACCCAAATTTGCTAGCTTTGTGTAACTTTAACAGATGGGCTGATTATGTAAGTGCCGAATTAACTGTGGAATTCCTAAAGCAATGAAGCCCAGATTATGACTCAGATTACCCATATCTGATGAACAATCAAATCGACTGTACCCCCAGGTGGGTAGCAAAAGGTATAATGAGGTAGAGTCTTCTCACAGGTTCATAGCTTCACAGGTAAGTACTAGGCTAGTTGCCCTTGTGGGACATTTTAAGCCTAGCCAATTTTCATTTTTGTGCTCAAAAAGCTTATGTGCTACTGTTGTCTTACAAAATCTGTATTGTTCAATATTTTTTCTTGTCTGTATGTAATAAATGTGGAGCTTTTCTCCCCGGGCCTCCACTGAAAATGGATTATTCAGGCCCAGTGAACTATCCCGGTAATCAAATGCAATAAATAAATAAATAAATAAATAAATAAATAAAATCACCTGTCCCATTTGGTTATAGATTTGCCTTACCCATCCCATGGTTAATAATTATATATCATCCCTGATGAGGATAACTAGGATCAAACCATAAATAATCTGAGGGACCCATGCATGGGATAAAGAATGTAGGAGCTGCCTCTACCCATTAATAATACAGGGGGCAGTCCTGATGTAAATTTTCTGTTTCCAATCAATAGAGCGAAGTTGCACTTGAATAAAGACAGAGAAGAACTTTGTTTTATGCAGATGGGGAATTTGTTCCACAGCAGCAGTATCCACTGTGAGATATACCTATCCCTCCAAACCATTCTGTTGATGTTGCAGAAGGCTGAGTATTTCTGATGCCATTTGACTAACTACTGTGTAATGAATCTATCAGTAATGGGTCAGAGGATGCCTTGTATATCAGACACAGGTCACCTCTTAGCAGTCTGTAGGATACTGAGTATGGTGACAGCACTTTGAGCCAGTCCATGTTGGACATGTTGTTTAGGCCTTGTATCCTTTAGTAAGGTATTTTTGTGGACGTTACAGTTGTTGCATGGCAAAGGGGGCATTATATTCAATGACTGGCCAAATGAGGGCTGAGTAAAGGGGAGTCAATGACTTTCCTAGATCTGGACACAACCTTTTTGTTTATAAGATGCTTTTAAGGTGTGAAGATTTTGGCTGTGTATCTTGGAATGCATTTTCTACCTGTTTATTCAAAGAATTCACCAGATATATGACAGAGATGTTTACTTAAAACAGCAGACAGAGGGTTGGGTAATTGGGGTAAAGACACTCTTTGAAGCAGGTGGCAAGATCCTAATATTCCCTATTTGTACCCCTACAACTTGGGACCTCCCAAGTATTTGCAGAAAATGAGGGCCTAAACTCAGAACCCCCATGATGGCTGCCTAGATGACAACCATGCTCTAGTATGCACCATAAAAAAGAACAAGTTGATGTTAACAGCCAATGTGATGTCTTAATTGTATGCAGGTATGAAGGAGAAAAGTATAACAAAGCAAAAATATAGAAATTGTAAGATTTGTTCTAGTTGTTTCTTCTGATACAAAGTTTAAAACTCATTAAGGAATGTTAGTATTACATTTAAAAAACAAAGCAGGAGGTAGCAGCCACAGCTATGTAGAATAACAGCTTTATTATTAAAAGAGGTGAGCGCTTTCGTGGCACCAGCCACTTCATCAGACAATCAAAGAAGAGTAAAACATAGCATTTATACCAAGATTTTCATTGCCATCAACTACCCAATTAATCCTTAAAACCATATACCTAGTATAAAAAGTTTTATACCTAGTGTGAAAATTTTTAAAAGCTTAAAATTAAAAACAGCTTGACAATAGAAATAGCATATCACGTCATACAACTTAATACATGCAATATAAAAGTATAAAAATATATAAAAGTATATAGTATAAAAGGTCGAGGGGGGTGGGGGGTACTACCACTATTTCTTTAAATCTCTATTTAGAAGAATGGGTTTAATATTAATTTTGTCATTCAGTGTTAGCTCGTAGCCTTATGATCCATTCTAGTTCCCTAGTTTCTACTCTATTCCTAACATCTCCACCTCTAGTGTCGGTATAGACTTTGTCTATTACTAAAAATAAAAAAATGTGTGTCTCATCATGGTCACTCACATGCCTAGCTAAGGCATTTGTCTCTGTTCCTCTGGTGATATCATATATATGCTCCCTCATCCAGTCTCTCAGCTTTTGCGTTGTCATTCCAACGTAGTAGGCAGGACAGACTGCAGTGTGCCAAGTATATAATATTCATACTGTCACAGTTAGCTAATATTCTGAAGGTAAACTCTTTCTTTAGATCTGAATGTAGAAATTTACTTCCAGTGTCAATGAAGGTGCAGTAATTACATTTATTACAGGGGAAGGTTCCATATCTGACTGCATTTTCTATTCTTGTTAACATGGGTTGTGGTCCACATAATAATCTTTTTATAGATTTTTTATTCTTAAAAGCAAATCTCGGGGTCTCACCTACCAGCCTTTTAACATCATCATCATCAGCACATAGTATATTCCAGTTTTTTCGATATACTTCTTGTAAAGAACTAATGTTACTCGAGTAGGATACTTGGACTCTCATAGGTTTCTGACTAACAGTTCCTCCTTCTATGATAGTATCCATATCTGAAAAGTATGGCTTACCTGTTCCTTCCCTTGCTTCAGATTGACCCACTAATGACTGTTGTATCTCTTTTTCACTGTACCCTCTATGTATGAACCTTTCCTTCATGTTCTTGATCTCCTCCTCATACTTAGTTTGATTAGCTGTGAGTCTCGATGCTCTCAGACCTTGGCCTCTTACAGTGTTCTTAAATATATGTCTCGGGTGCATGCTCTGTCTATGGAGATAGCTATTCCTATAACATTCTTTCCTATAGATTTCAGTTTCCAGAATACCTCTATCTTTTTGAAGTATCCTGACATCCAGATAATCTATAACATCATAGGAATGCTTCATTGAAAACTTAAGGAAGCTGGTACTATTATCTATTTTGTGGAAGAAAGATATAAATTAAGCTACATCACCTCCCCATAAAATAAAGAGATAATCCACAAATCTCCTGTAGAACTTCAGATGCCTTCCCATCTCAGTCAGTAGGAATTCTTTCTCCCACTTAGCCATAACAATATTTGCATAGCCATTTGCACATGAAGTGCCCATGGCCACTCCATCCTTTTGTCTATATAGATTTCCTTCAAACAAAAAGATATTGTTCTCTAATATCAGTTCCATCTTGTACATCATATGTTTCGTCTTCCATTAAATACTGTTTGAAGAGCTCAACACCTGTACTATTAGGGATGACTGTGAATAGAGATTACACATCCAGCGTAATCATGAGCCATCTATCCTCCACAGCTATACTCTTACAAAATGCATACAGATCTTTTAAAAACTGTTTTATATCAGTTAATATATATATATATATATACATTCTTTTTCAACACAGTTTTAAGGTGGTGCTCCACAAAAATGGACAATGGTTCAGTACACCAGCCCCTCCCTGATACAATGGGTCTCATGGGGGGCACTCTGGGATGTTTATGTATTTTAGGGAGTCCTTGTATTATGGGCAGAACAGGTTTGCCTCCTATGAAGTACGTGAATAGCTCTTGGCTAATAACTTGATCACTGTAAGCATTCAAACAATGCATCGTATATTATTATTAGTATTACATTTGTTTGAAATCATTTGGGTTGTAAGATTTGTATATTATTATTAGTGTTACATTTGTTTGAAATCATTTGGGTTGTAAGATTTGTATATTATTATTAGTATTACATTTCTTTGAAATCATTTGGGTTGTAAGATTTGTATATTATTATTAGTATTACATTTGTTTGAAATCATTTGGGTTGTAAGATTTGTATATTATTATTAGTATTACATTTGTTTGAAATCATTTGGGTGGGGGGCTGAAACTATCTTCTGGACTGATCACATCTGATTAATTTCTTCCTCTGTCTGCTTCATTTATATCACCTGATATTGAACTGAACCAATTTAGAGAGATTTGGTAATATTTCCAAGAGAGATCTGATGCCCTTATTGAATAATTTTATACTTTAGCACAGTACAGATGGCCCACAGTCACAACAGTAAGGCTGCAAGTAGATCATCTTGATGGACTGTCAGTGGAATATAAGTTCTGGAGAGTGGACAGAATTTGTAATGCAACTGCAGGACATGGCATCGTGAAAGCAAGCTTATCCTCGTATATCAATGAGAAATGTGATGTAAAATAAAAGCAAATTTCTTGTCCTCTGAGATTTCTGTTTAATCTCATCATCCCTGTCTACATCATTGCCTGTTAGATTTGCAGTCCAGCTTGTTATGATATTAAAGGCCTTTTATTCTGATCCAGAATCTGAGGCATTTAACATCATTGTTCTTTGCTGATAAAACGTCTGACATGCAAGATTTCTTTCTGTGTGCTTTCATAGAACAGGCGGATGGCTCAATTCTAATAGACTAAGTTTATTTAGATATATTGACAATAAAGGGATCCGTCAGGAAATTCTTGTTGTTCCTGTTGTTTAGAATGAGCTGGATTCACGACTGACAAATCCAGTGTTATCTTGTCTGGAGTTCCTGGCCCCAAGTATATTCCAGAATGTGTGATCATCTGTAAGGGCTGAAATCTTTTCAGCTGAACTAAAAGAAGCCTTTATTACTCCTGTCATTAAGAAATCATCTCTTCATCCTCATAATATGAAACATTTCTGTCCTTAGATGTAACTTTGGAAAATCAAGATTATTGAAATGCGGTTTATGTTCTGAGAAAGTTTTAGTTATCTTTGCATAGTCTCTGTCTTTTAAATCTAGGTCTGTCCATTTTTTTATCAAGATATGTCACGAAAAGCATCATTTTATGTGTTGCTCATGACATCTTGGTAATAAGAGATTAAAGTGTTTTGGTCTTTGTTTTGCAATTGACACTGAACTACAAACATTTTTCCAAGTATAATGCATGGTTTCACAAGGACTGACTCTGATATTATTAGTTTTCTCAGTGTGTATGTTTAAATATATCACAAAGTAAAAAAAAAAAACAATATTTTGATGATTAAATCCAAAATACCTCTCCTTTATTTCTGTGCAAATGCCTCAGCTTCATACTAGATGACTGTTTGCAGTCCATAATTAAGTGGTCATTAAACTGGTGAAAAAATAACTGATTAAGACAGAGATGGCATATGCTATAATCATGACTTTTATTTATTTATTTATTTGCAGTTGGTTTACCAGGATAGTCCATTGGGCCAAAAATAACCCCTTTTCAATGGAGTCCTGGGGAGAAAAGCTCCAGAAAAATATAGATTACAGTAGGTATTATACATGCTTAAACATTATAAACTTTCAAGTAAACAAGTTTAAGTACAATGTACAATGATTACAATTAATTTATACAGTGTTAAAACTAAAAAGGATTATACATAAAATCAAATTTCTAATGTAAAATTCTACTAAAGTTATTTCATAAAGAGAGTTCTCCATGTGAGAGGAAAAGTGTAGAGAATTCTTACACATTCTATGGTTATAGTAGGAATATAAGAGGTATGTATAATGAGGGGGAGAAATCAAGGGTGTAAGCAGGACTAGGAGGAAAAGGGGATGTTCAATGTAGTTAAGTAGGGTGGGAGCAAGAGCATTCCCACTGGGAAAGTAGATGTGAATGAAGAGATTTTTTGAACATTAAATGGTTAGAGATAGTACGGATAGATGGAGGTAGAGAGTTCCAGAGACGTGCTAAGCCATGTGAAAGAAGATGTTTGCCTGGGGGACGGATTGGTTTGTACACTTCTAGTAGATTTTGGTTGTTGGACCTTAAAATTCTATGAGGTATGTGCATTTTGAAGACAGAAGAGAGGGAGGGACAGAGGGAGGGTTTGAAAATTAGTTTATGTGCAAGGGATAGTTGTGTGTAGGTAAGATTATTGGGTAGTTCTAGCCACTTTAGTTGCTGGAGAGAGGAGCAGTGGTGGGAGGAAGACTTTTGGTTGGTAGCAAATTTGGCGATTTTATTGTAGCAGGAGGAAATTTGTGTTTTCAGGGAGATTTGTAGGTTAGTTAGTAGTGGAGCTCCATAGAGAAGGGAGGGAATAAGAAAAGAAGTAGAGAGAGTGATTTTAGTAGCAGTTGTAAGGTAGAGCTTTTGTCGATAGAGCATCCCTAGTTTTTGATGTTTTTTTTTATGTTTAGTTGTAGATGGGAGTTGAATTTTAGTTGGTTATCAATTTGGACTCCAAGTAGTTTGGTCTCTGTCACTAGTTCTAGTGGAATGTTATTCTCACTAGTAATAAAGAAGTTGTTTGTATTGAGAGAGTTGAGTTTAGTAGGGGTGAATATCATTAATTTGGTTTTAGAGGTGTTGAGTGCTAGGTGATTTGTTCTCATCCATTTTTCAATGGTTGAAAAGGCATCTTGAGTTAGGTTTATGATAGTAGGGATAGTTGAGGCAGCGCAGATAATGGTTGAATCATCAGCATATTGGATGATATTAGAGAGAGGGATATCTTTGTGGAAGTCATTCATAAATATATTGAAGAGGAGGGGACCTAATATGGATCCTTGGGGTACACCAGTTGGGGTGTTAAGAAATGAGGAGGTTGCCTTTTTCTATTTTACTGCTTGATATCTATTAGTTAAGTAGCTAGAGAACCAGTTCAAAGTAGAGGAAGACAGGATAAGTTTGGAGAGTTTGGTTAGAAGCAGACTATGTGATATAGTGTCAAAGGCCTTAGAGAGGTCATGTAGAAGGGTAGAGACAGTAAGGCCAGAGTCCCTGGCTTTGTTTACAGTTTCAAGGAAGGAGAGGAGTGCTGTCATAGTGCTGTGATTTGGTCTGAATCCATGTTGGGTAGGAGAAAGTAGGTTATTATCTATGAGATACGGTAGGAGTTGAAGTTGGATGCACTTTTCCAGGAGTTTAGAGATGGGAGATAGGATAGCTATGGGGCAGAAGTTTGAAACATTGTTGTTATTGCCACCTTTATGTAAAGGTATGATGAAGGCCTTTTTCCAGATTTGGGGAACTATGTCTTCTTGAACTTGATCGGTTGATTAGTATGCTAATGGGGTAGGCAATTGCTTCAGCTGCTGAGCTGAGAAAGTAAGAAGGAATATCATCAGGAGCACTGGTGCATGGTTTTAGTTTCTGAAGGAGTTTTTGTATGGTGGATGTGGGTATAGGTTTGAGAGAAAATGGGGGTGAGTGTGCAGAGAGGGAGTTAGGGGTTGAAAAGGAGGGTGAAGGGAGAGTAGGAGAACAGGTGGATATATGAGGGGGTGGAGAAGATGGGGAGGGAGTGAGAGTAGGAGATGAGGTGGATGGTAAAGAGTTAGTAGATATGAGTGTGGCATTGGATATAGTGTTGGTTTGAGTGTAGTAGGGGTAGGATGGAGGTGAGTTGGAGTGTGTGTTGTTGGAGAAGGAGGAGGTTAATTTAGAAATAGATTCAATGAAGAAAGAATTGAATTGAGTAGCTAAGACTATATCAGTGGCATTAGGGTCAGGGGTTGGGGTGACTGTTTTACTGGGATGAAGTAGAGTGGAGATACTTTTCCAGAATTTTTGAGGATTTGTTTTGTTGTTGTTTTGAAGTAAGGAGAAGTAATTTTGACGGTCAGAGATGATAAGTTTTTTTACTCTGTTTCTAAGAGTTTTATATTCATTATGGATGAGGGGGGTCTTATTTTTCTGGTATTTTGCCCAGACTTTGTCTCTTTTCTGCATGGTAGCAAGTGTGTTCTTGGTGAGCCATTGGGCAGTTTTAGTTTTTATTCTTTTTGTTCTTAGAGAAGCATGGACGTCTAGTAGTTTTAGGAATGTGGTGTTGAAGTGAGCGACAGCGTTATCTAAAGGTAGTGTTTTTAGACAATTCCAGTTTATTGTTTTTAGAGAGTTAGTAAAGGTTGATGGATTAAAATTTTTATGATTACGTGTTGTAATATAGTTATGGGTATGATGTTGGATTAAGGGGAGTCGGTGAGTGAAGATAGGTATGTGATCACCAAGGGGGTCGGGAAGAGTTCCACTGTCTGAGAAATAGTGGGGATGAGAGACTAAGATCAAGTCCAGGATACTGCCAGTGGAGAGATGTTTTGATGGGTGTGTGATAGAAGTGATTAGTTGTGAGAATCTATGTAGGTTGATGTTAAGTGGGTTTGAGGGAGACTGAATGGCGATCCAGTTAATATTCATGTCACCTAAGATTATAGTCTCATTACTAATGTTGTAGGTAAGCCAGGAGCGGATGTCGTCCAGTGTGGATACATTATCTCCTGGGGGGATGTAGAGTGAAACTATACATACGTGTTTGTGTTTGTTAACTTGAAGTAGTGTTATGAGTAGTTCTGCATTTTTAAATTGAGGAGTGGGTTTGTTGTAGGGGATAACTGACAGGGAGGTTGAGTAGAGAAGAGCTACTCCTCCACCTTTTTTATGGGGCCAGTCTCTTCTGATGATAGAATAGTTTGGTGGGAGCATTTCTGAGTCTTTTATATGGGGCTTTAACCATGTTTCTGAGCTGGATAAGATGTCTGGTTTATGATGTGTTAGCCAAGCGTGGAGGTTTGGGACTTTGTTCACTATACTCTGAGAGTTTAAGGCAGTGAGTATTATGGATTTGTCCTTAATTGTTGAGGAGGGGGGGGCCTGGGTTAGGATGGATATCACCTGATAATAGATTGCTAATGGGAGATAGGGTTAGGTTGGAGAAGTAGTAACACAGTTTAGAGAAAAGGTCAGGTTGTATTCTGCTTTTGTAGGATTTAAAAACTGTTATATGTAAAGGGTATTTCTGAGTGGTTATAAGTTTAAATGGAAAAAGTGCAAGGTTATTTAAGGGGCATAGATGGGGACAAATTGGGATGTTTGAGTGAGGTAGTATGGGGCAAAAATGGTTAGTTACATGGTAGGTTTGGGAATGGTTGGAAGAAGTAGGCTGTGTAAGGTGGTAGAGGTGGATTAAGGTAAAGAGTAGAGTTAATGAGATGGGGAAGAATGTGGGTTGTAGAGGCATGTTGGAAAGGAGGTAACTTTAGTTGTTAAGTAGTTGGTGAATTATGTTTGGAGATGGTAAAACAAAATGTAAGGATTTTTAGAGATTAGGTAGAGGAGAAATGTGAGAGTTGTAAAGTGCAGTGGGGGATGTGTTATGGGGCTGGAAGTTGAGGTGGAAAAAAGTTATTTGAGGCTAGGTGGTGTATCTAAGGGAAGTAAGTAAAAATAGTGTTAGAAGTTGAAGGAGTGTGTGTACTAGAGAATTAGAGAATAGATGGACTAAGATCGGTGGTGTCTGTTAGAGGTGAATGAGGTAGAGCAGGTGGGAAGGGTAACGGGTGTGTCTAGAGTAGTGGAGGGTGATTGGATTATGATCTGAGGGGGGGGGTGGTTAATGTATGGATAAAGTTAGAGCTGCTGGGGCCGGCTGGGAAATGGGGGCAGGGTAGGGGAGTAGAGTGAGCCCACAGGGCGAACGGAGTGGGAAGAACTAAAAGAGTCAGAAGAGGATCAGAAACCTATCAGAAAGTGTTAATTAGCAGAAGGTAAGTAGTAGGGACTTAGAATTAGTGGGTTGGAATGGGCTGGAATGTAATAATAGTGAGGGAGAAAAGGAAAGTAGTAATAAAAAGTGTTAGAATGTAGCAGAGAGAGAGAAAGAAAAGTTAGAGTTTACAGCGAAAGTTGGAGTAAGTGAGTAGCAATAGGTATTAGTGTGGGGAGGGTGCCATCTAGTGGACAACTGCAGAATTGCACTTTGGTACACCTGGGCCAACCCAGGTCGGGGTTACACTTGAGGGAGGAGGGAGCAAGTCAGGGAACTAAGTGAGGGTGAAGAATGGGATAAGAAGAAAGGGGAGTTTGGCTGCTGGCTATCCTGGCAGAGAGCAGACAAAGCACCTAGCCGGGTATACAGACTATATTAATGCAAGGTCTGGTAGCAAGTACATCTATATTAATGCAAGGTCTGGCAGCAGTTACACATACTTTCTTAGATTCTGGGAGAAGCTTCGTGGAGGCAGCAGGGTATGCTGAAGTTGTTTAAGCAATTTGCTGGGAGTGAAGATTATTACTTTAGGTGTGGTGTCCACCAGGCTGTAATCACAAGGGGTAAGCCAGGATGAGAAAGCTGGAGGACAAGAGAAAAGTGAGAAATGAGTTGTACTATAGTAGTTAGTAACACAGTATCAATTGAGCAGTAAGTACAACAAACAATAATTATAGAAGTACTGACATTTAATAAATCACATTGGAAATCCCAGGCAAGAATAGTTTGCATATAAAACTACACAGTGTTACAATTGCTAACCCTAAATGGCCCTGAACAGCCTTTTGTGCACTATAGCAAAAGTGGGGCAGTTCTTTCAGTTCTACAGATATGGGTCGCTATTTCTAGAGAACATTTACAGCAGAAACGGAGCTTGAGTGAATGCTCCGATTGCGCACAGGTTCATCTAGAGAAGCTGGGCAATGTCGCTGTAGTTATAACAGTTAGAACAACGTCGGAAGCGTTACACTTCTTTTAGTTCTACAGATATGGGTCGCTGTTTGTAGAGAACATTTATAGCAGAAATGGAGGTTGAGTGAATGCTCCGTTAGCGCACAGGTTTATCTAGAAAAGCTGGGCAATGTCGCTGTAGTTATAACTGTTAAAACAGCGTTGGAAGCGTTGCACAGAAGGGAAAATAGACTGAACACCTTTAAAAGGCTCTGAGCGATAATACAAACGCTCGGTTGTTCACAGGTTCATCACAAAAGGCGGGCAAAGTCCAGAGGATTAACGTTTAAACAGTGTCAGCTGTAACATGCAAGTGAAACAATATAGGAGCATAAAACCTTCCGTTTCACAAATATGCCCTGGTATCCTGGCCGGACAATATCATGTAGGTCAAAACAGTGGATAGAGCAATTAAGTATGTAAACAGAATCAAGAGAATACACTATCCATTTAAGCAGTAAGCATAGCTGGCTAAGCAACAGAAGTCGCAATACATTAAACAGTTCTAAGCTTCCAAACTGCACCATTAATACACTTTACATAGCAAATTAGAAGTGCTGTGGTCGCATAGCAGCCCGAGTGTAACTAGGCACTGTGTGACCCTGATTAGGCCGTTTGCGCTTAAAATAACAATTTACTCGTTCAGTCACAGTAGCAGGCAGTAATGACTAAAGAGATAATACTATTATAGTTCATTTCAATAGCAGACCGCGGAGGCAAACAGTGTTATAGTTCATTTCAATGGCAGACCACAAGACATAAACAATAGATACAACGATACAACAGTAATAGTTAGCTTACCGAGAGGTGAAGGCGCTCAGCCAGGGACGCACAGCAGCCGAATACAGGCAAAGTTTAAAAGTGGCGCCCACAGTTGTGGGGGAACTTTTAAAAACTCCAGGAGGGAGTTTGGGAGGAGGGGGAGGAGTAGGGATAGGGGAAATCAGGTACAGACCGGAAGGACTGAATAATTAGGCAAATAGGAGATTAGGATACAGCATTCACAATGGATGTGTCTGCGTATGTGATAGATAGATAAATGCATTCAGCACGTGGGAAAGGAGACCCAAGAGTATAGTTAGATAGTGGAAGATAGGGGTAACATGGGCTACGAATTAGATTGAGTGCAGGGGAGAGTGGGTGAGATGGAGAGAATAGGGAGAGAGAAAGGGAACAAGATTTTGCAGCATTGAATTGTGAGAGGTAAGTCAGCTAACGTAATGCAGAAAGCATAAGGTGGGTATGAGGAGGGGGCGGAGCAAATGCAGTATGGTAGGATACGGGAAAAGCAGAACTAAAGGAGTCAGAAGAGGATCAGAAACCTATCAGTAAGTGTTAATTAGCAGAAGGTAAGTAGTGGGGACTTAGAATTAGTGGGTTGGAATGGGCTGGAATGTAATAATAGTGAGGGAGAAAAGGAAAGTAGTAATAAAAAGTGTTAGAATGTAGCAGAGAGAGAGAAAGAAAAGTTGGAGTTTACAGCGAAAGTTGGAGTAAGTGAGTAGCAGTAGGTATTAGTGTGGTGAGGGTGCCATCTAGTGGACAAGTGCAGAATTGCACTTTGGAACACCAGGGCCAACCCATGTCGGGGTGACACTGAAGGGAAGAGGGAGCAAGTCAAGGAACTAAGTGAGGGGGAAGAATGGGATAAGAAGAAAGGGGAGTTTGGCTGCTGGCTATCCTGGCAGAGAGCAGACAAACCACCTAGCAGGGTATACAGAAAAGATTAATGCAAGGTCTGGCAGCAAGTATATCTATATTAATGCAAGGTCTGGCAGCAGTTACACATACTTTCTTAGATTCTGGGAGAAGCTTCGTGGAGGCAGCAGGGTATGCTGAAGTTGTTTAAGCAATTTGCTGGGAGTGAAGAATATTACTTTAGGTGTGGTGTCCAACAGGCTGTAATCACAAGGGGTAAGCCAGGATGAGAAAGCTGGAGGACTAGAGAAAAGTGAGAAATGAGTTGTACTATAGTAGTTAGTAACACAGTATCAATTGAGCAGTAAGCACAACAAACAATAATTATAGAAGTACTGACATTTAATAAATCACATTGGAAATCCTAGGCAAGAATAGTTTGCGTATAAAACTACAGTGTTACAATTGCTAACCCTAAATGGCCCTGAACAGCCTTTTGTGCACTATAGCAAAAGTGGGGCAGTTCTTTCAGTTCTACAGATATGGGTCGCTATTTCTAGAGAACATTTACAGCAGAAACGGAGCTTGAGTGAATGCTCCGATTGCACACAGGTTCATCTAGAGAAGCTGGGCAATGTCGCTGTAGTTATAACAGTTAGAACAACGTCGGAAGCGTTACACTTCTTTTAGTTCTACAGATATGGGTCGCTGTTTGTAGAGAACATTTATAGCAGAAACGGAGCTTGAGTGAATTCTCCATTTGTGCACAGGTTTATCTAGAAAAGCTGGGCAATGTCGCTGTAGTTATAACTGTTAGAACAGCGTTGAAAGTGTTGCACAGAAGGGGAAATAGACTGAACACCTTTAAAAGGCTTTGAGCGATAATACGAACGCTCGGTTGTTCACAGGTTCATCACAAAAGGCGGGCAAAGTCCCGAGGATTAACGTTTAAACAGTGTCAGCTGTAACATGCAAGTTAAACAATATAGGAGCATAAAACCTTCGTTTTACAAATATGCCCTGGTATCCTGGCCGGACAATATCATGCAGGTCAAAACAGTGGATAGAGCAATTAAGTATGTAAACAGAATCAATAGAACACACTATCCGTTTAAGCAGTATGCATAGCTGGCTAAGCGACAGAAGTCGCAATACATTAAACAGTTCTAAGCTTCCAAACTGTACCATTAATACACTTTACATAGCAAATTAGAAGTGCTGTGGTCGCATAGCAGCCCAAGTGTAACTAGGCACTGTGTGACCCTGATTAGGCCGTTTGCACTTAAAATAACAATTTACTCGTACAATCACAGTAGCAGGCAGTAATGACTAAAGAGATAATACTATTATAGTTCATTTCAGTAGCAGACCACGGAGGCAAACAGTGTTATAGTTCATTTCAATGGCAGACCACAAGACATAAACAATAGATACAATGATACAACAGTAATAGTTAGCTTACCGAGAGGTGAAGGCGCTCAGCCAGGGACGCACAGCAGCCAAATGCAGGCGAAGTTTAAAAATGGTGCCCACAGCTGTGGGGGAACTTTTAAAAGCTCCAGGAGGGAGTTTGGGAGGAGGGGGAGGAGTAGGGATAGGGGAAATCAGGTACAGACCGGAAGGACTGAATAATTAGGCAAATAGGAGATTAGGATACAGCATTCACAATGGATGTGTCTGTGTATGTGATAGATAGATAAATGCATTTAGCATGTGGGAAAGGAGACCCAAGAGTATAGTTAGATAGAGGAAGATAGGGGTAACATGGGCTACGAATTAGATTGAGTGCAGGGGAGAGTGGGTGAGATGGAGAGAATAGGGAGAGAGAAAGGGAACAAGATTTTGCAGCGTTGAATTGTGAGAGGTAAGTCAGCTAACGTAATGCAGAAAGCATAAGGTGGGTATGAGGAGGGAGAGGGAGCAAATGCAGTATGGTAGGATACGGGAAAAGCAGAACTAAAGGAGTCAGAAGAGGATCAGAAACCTATCAGTAAGTGTTAATTAGCAGAAGGTAAGTAGTGGGGACTTAGAATTAGTGGGTTGGAATGGGCTGGAATGTAATAATAGTGAGGGAGAAAAGGAAAGTAGTAATAAAAAGTGTTAGAATGTAGCAGAGAGAGAGAAAGAAAAGTTGGAGTTTACAGTGAAAGTTGGAGTAAGTGAGTAGCAGTAGGTATTAGTGTGGGGAGGCTGCCATCTAGTGGATAAATGCAGAATTGCACTTTGGAACACCTGGGCCAACCCAGGTCGGGGTTACACTGAAGGGAGGAAGGAGCAAGTCAGGGAACTAAGTGAGGGGGAAGAATGGGATAAGAAGAAAGGGGAGTTTGGCTGCTGGCTATCCTGGCAGAGAGCAGACAAAGCACCTAGCAGGGTACACAGACTATATTAATGCAAGGTCTGGCAGCAAGTACATCTATATTAATGCAAGGCCTGGCAGCAGTTACACATACTTTCTTAGATTCTGGGAGAAGCTACGTGGAGGCAGCAGGGTATGCTGAAGTTGTTTAAGCAATTTGCTGGGAGTGAAGAATATTACTTTAGGTGTGGTGTCCACCAGGCTGTAATCACAAGGGGTAAGCCAGGATGAGAAAGCTGGAGGACAAGAGAAAAGTGAGGAATGAGTTGTACTATAGTATTTAGTAACACAGTATCAGTTGGGCAGTAAGCACAACAAACAATAATTATAGAAGTACTGACATTTAATAA
Source organism: Protopterus annectens (assembly GCF_019279795.1). Lineage (NCBI taxonomy): Eukaryota > Metazoa > Chordata > Ceratodontiformes > Protopteridae > Protopterus > Protopterus annectens. The sequence goes on along the minus strand of NC_056725.1, from coordinate 236,734,163 downwards.
ATCACATTGGAAATCCTAGGCAAGAATAGTTTGCGTATAAAACTACACAGTGTTACAATTGCTAACCCTAAATGGCCCTGAACAGCCTTTTGTGCACTATAGCAAAAGTGGGGCAGTTCTTTTAGTTCTACAGATATGGGTCGCTGTTTGTAGAGAACATTTACAGCAGAAACGGAGCTTGAGTGAACGCTCCGATTGCGCACAGGTTCATCTAGAGAAGCTGGGCAATGTCGCTGTAGTTATAACAGTTAGAACAGCGTCGGAAGCGTTACACTTCTTTTAGTTCTACAGATATGGGTCGCTGTTTGTAGAGAACATTTATAGCAGAAACGGAGCTTGAGTGAACGCTCCGTTTGCGCACAGGTTCATCTAGAGAAGCTGGGCAATGTCGCTGTAGTTATAACTGTTAGAACAGCGTTGGAAGCGTTGCACAGAAGGGGACTTATTCTCCTGTAATCTATGCTCCACTGATTGGCTCTTGATCTTCTCCTGGTTTCTTCCCACTCCGTTCGCCCTTCGGGCTCACTCCGCTCCCCTACCCTGCCCCCAAATGCCACCCGCCCCTAACACCTCTAGCTATATCCCTCTTGTAACCACACCCACTTCCTCTCCACTAATCAACCTCCAACACCCTAGACACACCCTATTCTCACCAATTACCTTTAACCACACCCTCCTCCTCTCTACACTATCAGCCCTAACTCCAAACTCTCACTCTGATAATTGATCCTCTTCCCTCTACCAATACCTACTCCAGCAACCACACCCTTTCACCCTACCTACTCATTACTCTACACTATCCTTCTACAGCAACCACACCCATCCTCATACCTACTCATTACTCTACACTATCCTTCTACAGCAACCACACCCCTCCACCCTACCTACTCATAATTCCACACTATCCTTCAAACTTCCACCTTTGTAATCTTGTATAACACTCCTTATAAACTTATACTGAATAATTTACAACATAACACTACCAAGCAGCCTTAATCAACATGCTCTTCAAACCTTCATCCATCTCAATTTTACTTCTACTACTTCTTAAACTTTTGTATCTTCTCACCCAACCCTGTACCTCCTACCACACACAATGCTATCACATAACTAACCATCTGAACTCCCCTCTCACTCATTCACACTCATCTATTTCTCCCATCTATACCCTATAAATCATCTCCTATCCTTCTCATACAAACTATTCAGCTCTCAAAAACTCTCCACTCCCATAGCAAATATGAACCCCTTTACTATCACTATAAAACCCAATCCTTTTATCAAACTACAAAACTACATCACTAATCCAATCACTCATCTGATCATCACTCTCTTATCAGGTGATATCCATCCCAACCCAGGCTCCTCCACCTCCACACACAAGCCTATATTATTCACTTCTTTAAACTCCCAAAGCATAGTCAACAAAGTCACAACCCTCCATGCCTGGCTCATGCACAACAAACCTGACATCCTATCTATCTCAGAAACATGGCTAAAACCCTCTATAAAAGACTCTGAAATAGTTCCACCTAACTACTCTATCTTCAGAAAAGACAGGACCCACAAAAAAGGAGGCGGAGTAGCTCTCCTATTTTCATCTGCCTTACTAATTACTCCTTATAACAAACCTGTTCCACAATTTAACAACGCCAAATTACTTCTAACTCTCCTACAAGTTAATAAGCATAAACACATATGTCTAGCATCCCTCTACATTCCCTCAGGAGACAATATCTCCACACTTGAAGATATCCTCTCCTGGCTCAATAACAACATCAACAATGAAACCATAATCCTAGGAGATGTAAATATTAATTGGGCCTCCATCCAGTCCCCAACTACCCCCCTTAACATCAACCTATATAACTTTTCCCAACTAATCAACACTGTTACACACCCATCTAAAATCAGCTCTTGTGGCAGTATTCTAGATTGGATTCTAGTGTCACACCCCCACTATTTCTCAGACAGTGGTACTCTTTCCGATCCTTTAAGCGATCACATGCCCACTTTCACCTATCGACTCCCCAGTACCTTATACCGCACCCACAATTATATTTCTACCCGTAACCACAAAAACTTCAACCCAACAACCTTTTTAAATTCCCTAAAAGCAGTTAACTGGAACATCCTAAGAACACTATCTTTAGAAGACGCAGTTGCTCACTTTAACTCAATATTCCTAGAAATATTAGACGCCCAAGCCCCTCTGAGGACAAAGAGAATAAAAGCTAATTCTGTCCCCTGGCTTACCAAAAACACACTGTCAACCATGCGCCTTAGAGATAAAGCCTGGAGACTACATCAGAAAAACAAGACCCCCGAATATCATAATGAATACAAAACTCTTCGAAATAAAGTAAAAAAGTCTATCATCTCTGATAAACAAAAATACTTCCTTACACTCCAAAACAATAATAAAACAAATCCTCAAAAATTTTGGAAAGGAATTTCTACCCTCCTTAATCCCAGTAAGCCACACACCCCTACCCCAGACCCAAATGCCCCAGATTTAGACTTAGCTACTCAATTCAACTCCTTTTTCGTTGAATCTATTAGCAAACTAACTTCCTCATTCTTCAGCCCCACCACACCACCTAAAATACCCCCCACCTTCTCCTACTAACATTCCACCCTACTCTACCACTCCTTCCTCACTCCCATCCACTCACTGTCTATCCTCCACCTCCCCTCCTACCCCAACTTCAACCTCTTCCTTACCATCCTCTACTTCTCTCTCTCCCCACTCAGTTTTATTTTCACTAAAACCTATACCCAGTTCTACGATAAAAAAACTCCTTCAGAAATTAAAGCCATGTACTAATGCACCTGATAATATTCCCTCTCACTTTCTTAGTATAGCTGCTGAAGCAATTGCCTATCCTTTAAGCATACTAATCAACCGCTCCATCTATGAATGTACAGTGCCCCAACTCTGGAAACAAGCTTTCATCATTCCTCTGCACAAAGGTGGTAATAACTGTAACGTCAACAACTTCCGTCCCATTGCTATCCTGTCCCCCACTTCTAAACTCCTAGAAAAGTGTGTCCAACTTCAACTCTTACCTCATCTCTTAGATAACAACCTTCTAACCCCACTCAACACGGTTTTAGGCCCAATCATAGCACTATGACAGCCCTCCTTTCCTATCTTGAGATTGTCAATAAAGCACGTGACTCTGGCCAAATTGTCTCCACCCTACTACTTGACCTCTCTAAGGCCTCCGACACTATCTCACACAGCCTGCTCTTAACTAAACTTTCAAAACTGAATCTCTCCCCCTCCTCCGTGAACTGGTTCTCCAGCTATTTATCAAATAGATTCCAAGCTGTAAAATGGAAAAAAGGCCACTTCCTCTTTTCTTAGCACCCCCACCGGAGTTCCTCAAGGCTCCATTCTCGGTCCCCTTCTTTTCAATATATTTATAAATGATTTCTACAAAGCCATTCCATTCTCTAGCATCATCCAATATGCAGATGATTCTACCATTATCTGCTCCGCCACATCTCCCTCTATGCTCCAAAAGCTTACTCAAGAAGCTTTCTCAATCACTGAACATTGGATGAAAATAAACCACCTGGCTCTTAATGCCTCCAAAACTAAACTAATGGTATTTACCCCTTCAAAAAATACTCCCTTCAATTTCAATACATTCTCAATTACTAGTGAAAATAATTCATCCCTGGAACTGGTGTCTGAAACCAAGTTACTTGGTGTCCAAATTGACAACCAGCTTAAATTCAACTCACATCTACAACTAAATATAAAAAAAAAAACATCAAAAAATAGGCATGCTCTATCGCCAGAATCAGTACCTTACAAGCCCCTCTAAAATCACTCTCTCTTCTTCCTTTCTTATCCCCTCCCTTCTCTATGGAGCCCCTCTGCTAACCAATCTTCAGTCCTCTCTAAAAAAACAACTTTCCTCTTGCTATAACAAAATCGCTAAGTTCGCAAACGGTCATAGGTCCTCCACTCACCACTGTTCCTCTCTCCAAAAACTAAATTGGCTTGAACTTCCTAATCAACTCAACTATACTCAGCTAACCTTAGCTCACAAGCTCATTCTCAACCCATCTCTCTGTCCCTCCCTGTCTTCTGCCTTCAAAATGCACCTACCAGATAGAGTTTTAAGGTCAAATAATCAAAACCTACTAGAAGTACATAAACCAAATCGTCCCCCAGGTAAAAACTTACTATCATTTAACCTTGCCCGCCTCTGGAACTCACTCCCACCATCCATTCACAGCACTCACAATCACTACATGTTCAAAAAATATCTACATATGTATCTAAGGTCCCAATGGGAATGCTCTTGCTCCCATCCCTCATAAATATATGGTATTTACATCTTATTTTCCACTCATGTTACCTGACTGTAGCTTATAAAGCATATGCTCCTTATAAAATGAACTACTCTGTATGTGTATAGTATCATCACTTTCACTACATTGTACTGTTTGAATATGTCCTGAATTTTTGAATTTAATGTGTGTTTTTCTTACAATTTTACAATTTTATGTTATTTTTATTATCATTCTATTGTTTGTACCTAGTTTGTTAGTTTCCTGGAGCTTTTCTCCCCAGGACTCCATTGAAAACGGGTTCTTATGGCCCAATGGACCATCCTGGTAAACCAACTGCAAATAAATAAATAAATAAATAAAATAGAATGAACACATTTAAAAGGCTCTGAGCGATAATACGAACGCTCGGTTGTTCACAGGTTCATCACAAAAGGCGGGCAAAGTCCAGAGGATTAACGTTTAAACAGTGTCAGCTGTAACATGCAAGTTAAACAATATAGGAGCATAAAACCTTCCGTTTCACAAATATGCCCTGGTATCCTGGCCGGACAATATCATGCAGGTCAAAACAGTGGATAAAGCAATTAAGTATGTAAACAGAATCAAGAGAATACACTATCCGTTTAAGCAGTATGCATAGCTGGCTAAGCGACAGAAGTCACAATACATTAAACAGTTCTAAGCTTCCAAACTGCACCGTTAATACACTTTACATAGCAAATTAGAAGTGCTGTGGTCGCATAGCAGCCCGAGTGTAACTAGGCACTGTGTGACCCTGATTAGGCCGTTTGCGCTTAAAATAACAATTTACTCATACAATCACAGTAGCAGGCAGTAATCACTAAAGAGATAATACTATTATAGTTCATTTCAATAGCAGACCGCGGAGGCAAACAGTGTTATAGTTCATTTCAATGGCAGACCACAAGACATAAACAATAGATACAACGATACAACAGTAATAGTTAGCTTACCGAGAGGTGAAGGCGCTCAGCCAGGGACGCACAGCAGCCGAATACAGGCGAAGTTTAAAAATGGCGCCCACAGCTGTGGGGGAACTTTTAAAAACTCCAGGAGGAAGTTTGGGAGGAGGGGGAGGAGTAGGGATAGGGGAAATCAGTTACAGACTGGAAGGACTGAATAATTAGGCAAATAGGAGATTAGGATACAGCATTCACAATGGATGTGTCTGCGTATGTGATAGATAGATAAATGCGTTCAGCACATGGGAAAGGAGACCCAAGAGTATAGTTAGATAGTGGAAGATAGGGGTAACATGGGCTACGAATTAGACTGAGTGCAGGGGAGAGAGGGTGAGATGGAGAGAAAGGGAACAAGATTTTGCAGCACTGAATTGTGAGAGGTAAGTCAGCTAACGTAATGCAGAAAGCATAAGGTGGGTATGAGGAGGGAGAGGGAGCAAATGCAGTATGGTAGGATACGGGAAAAGCAGAACTAAAGGAGTCAGAAGAGGATCAGAAACCTATCAGTAAGTGTTAATTAGCAGAAGGTAAGTAGTGGGGACTTAGAATTAGTGGGTTGGAATGGGCTGGAATGTAATAATAGTGTGGGAGAAAAGGAAAGTAGTAATAAAAAGTGTTAGAATGTAGCAGAGAGAGAGAAAGAAAAGTTGGAGTTTACAGCGAAAGTTGGAGTGAGTAGCAGTAGGTATTAGTGTGGTGAGGGTGCCATCTAGTGGACAACTGCAGAATTGCACTTTGGTACACCTGGGCCAACCCAGGTCGGGGTTACACTGAAGGGAGGAGGGAGCAAGTCAGGAAACTAAGTGAGGGGGAAGAATGGGATAAGAAGAAAGGGGAGTTTGGCTGCTGGCTATCCTGGCAGAGAGCAGACAAAGCACCTAGCAGGGTATACAGACTATATTAATGCAAGGTCTGGCAGCAAGTACATCTATATTAATGCAAGGTCTGGCAGCAGTTACACATACTTTCTTAGATTCTGGGAGAAGCTTCGTGGAGGCAGCAGGGTATGCTGAAGTTGTTTAAGCAATTTGCTGGGAGTGAAGAATATTACTTTAGGTGTGGTGTCCACCAGGCTGTAATCACAAGGGGTAAGCCAGGATGAGAAAGCTGGAGGACAAGAGAAAAGTGAGAAATGAGTTGTACTAACTATAGTAGTTAGTAACACAGTATCAACTGAGCAGTAAGCACAACAAACAATAATTATAGAAGTACTGACATTTAATAAATCACATTGGAAATCCTAGGCAAGAATAGTTTGCTAACCCTAAATGGCCCTGAACAGCCTTTTGTGCACTATAGCAAAAGTGGGGCAGTTCTTTTAGTTCTACAGATATGGGTCGCTGTTTGTATAGAACATTTATCGCAGAAACGGAGCTTGAGTGAACGCTCCGTTTGCGCACAGGTTCATCTAGAAGAAGCTGCCATGTCGCGCTTAGTTATTAAATAGAAGAACAACAGCCGGCCTATTACACTTCTTTATGAGTGCTCCGTTTGCGCACAGGTTCATCTAGAGAAGCTGGGCAATGTTGTTGTAGTTATAACTGTTAGAACAGCGTTGGAAGCATTGCACAGAAGGGGAAATAGACTGAACACCTTTAAAAGGCTCTGAGCGATAATACGAACGCTCGGTTGTTCACAGGTTCATTACAAAAGGCGGGCAAAGTCCCGGGGATTAACGTTTAAACAGTGTCAGCTGTAACATGCAAGTTAAACAATATAGGAGCATAAAACCTTTCGTTTCTCAAATATGCCCTGGTATCCTGGCCGGACAATATCATGTAGGTCAAAACAGTGGATAGAGCAATTAAGTATGTAAACAGAATCAAGAGAATACACTATCCGTTTAAGCAGTATGCATAGCTGGCTAAGCGACAGAAGTCACAATACATTAAACAGTTCTAAGCTTCCAAACTGCACCATTAATACACTTTACATAGCAAATTAGAAGTGCTGTGGTCGCATAGCAGCCCGAGTAAACTTAGGCTGCTTGATGATCTGATTAGGCCTAGCTTAAAATAAATAATAATTTTACACAATCACAGTAGTAGGCAGCAGTCAATAATAAAGAGATTAATAATCATTATATTTCAATAGCAGCAGAGAGACTGGAGGCTAAACAGTTTTCAATTTCACACCACAAGACACAAACACAAGACATAAACATACAACACAGTACAACAGTAATAGTTAGCTTACCGAGAGGTGAAAACACTCAGCCAGGGACGCACAGCAGCCAAATACAGGCGAAGTTTAAAAATGGCGCCCACAGCCTTGGGGGAACTTTTAAAAACTCCAGGAGGAAGTTTGGGAGGAGGGGGAGGAGTAGGGATAGGGGAAATCAGGTACAGACTGGAAGGACTGAATAATTAGGCAAATAGGAGATTAGGATACAGCATTCACAATGGATGTGTCTGCGTATGTGATAGATAGATAAATGCATTCAGCACATGGGAAAAGAGACGCAAGAGTATAGTTAGATATTGGAAGATAGGTGTAACATGGGCTACGAATTAGACTGAGTGCAGGGGAGAGAGGGTGAGATGGAGAGAATAGGGAGAGAGAAAGGGAACATAATTTTGCAGCGTTGAATTGTGAGAGGTAAGTCAGTGTGCGTAAAGCAGAAAAGCAAGGTGGTGATGAGAAGGAGAGGAGCAATGCAGTATGGTGGGGGAAAAGCAGAACTAAAGGAGTCAGAAGAGCATCAGAAACCTATCAGTAAGTGTTAATTAGCAGAAGGTAAGTAGTGGGGACTTAGAATTAGTGGGTTGGAATGGGCTGGAATGTAATAATAGTGAGGGAGAAAAGGAAAGTAGTAATAAAAAGTGTTAGAATGTAGCAGGGAGAGAGAAAGAAAAGTTGGAGTTTACAGCGAAAGTTGGAGTAAGTGAGTAGCAGTAGGTATTAGTGTGGGCTTCGTGGAGGCAGCAGGGTATGCTGAAGTTGTTTAAGCAATTTGCTGGGAGTGAAGAATATTACTTTAGGTGTGGTGTCCACCAGGCTGTAATCACAAGGGGTTAGCCAGGATGAGAAAGTTTCTTAGATTCTGGGAGGAGCTTTGTGGAGGCAGCAGGGTATGCTGAAGTTGTTTAAGCTATTTGCTGGGAGTGAAGAATATTACTTTAGGTGTGGTGTCCACCAGGCTATAATTACAAGGCGTAAGCCAGGATGAGAAAGTTTCTTAGATTCTGGGAGAAGCTTCGTGGAGGCAGCAGGGTATGCTGAAGTTGTTTCAGTAATTTGCTGGGAGTGAAGAATATTACTTTAGGTGTGGTGTCCACCTGGCTGTAATCACAAGGGGTAAGCCAGGATGAGAAAGTTTTTTAGATTCTGGGAGAAGCTTCGTGGAGGCAGCAGGGTATGCTGAAGTTGTTTAAGCAATTTGCTGGGAGTGAAGAATATTACTTTAGGTGTGGTGTCCAGAAAGGCTCATCCAGACTCTGCTACACTTTGCTGTGAAGGAAAGGTTAGTTTGCTTTTATTTTTTTGTATTACTGTATTGCCTTTCTATATTTTGAATACTGTAGTTTGTTTTCTTTACCTTGTGTTTTGCTTGCATTCTGTTTTAACAGCATATTAAAACTTCAAAAGAGACCACAGCTCTCTCTGTTCTGAGTCAGGCAGATTTTTTTCCTGCCCTCCCACCCATTTAAGTTGTCTTGTTAAATACCACTGTCTTTCTAGTTGCCCGCCTCTTATGTTAATCTGACCATATATCTCATTTCTCTCTACTTTCACTGGCTTATGTGAGTAATCACAAAATCATCATTTTTGAAATCCCACCCCTTCAATTATTTAAATTTATTGGCCATCCTACAGTATTTTATAGTACCAAAATACAAAAGTGACCACCCCTTTCAATCCATCTTGCTGTTTTAAAAATAGTAACTCTCCACTAAATCTTAACTTTTTAAACAGGTAAACCTCAAGTTACCTACTTTCACATCTAACTTCTCTAGTGCAGACTGCAGAGTGCATTCTTTTCAATCTTACCTTTAAGCATCCCTGTGACTAGCACTTTGTCTAATACCTGCTGGAAAGCACTAGGAAGCCTTAAACTCATACAAACACTGAACTCTCCTTGTTAACAAGGAGAAATTAATAGTAGGCACTAAACAGCCTATAATTGCAAAGTACCTTGCTAAGGAAACAGCTCCTATACTTTACAAAGAAAAAAAAAAGCCCCAAACTAGGCATGTCTAAGGGTCAGCTTCCGGTGATTTCTCCTGTCCACCTGGTGAATCTGGGCATACTGGGGCAATGCAGCAATTGCCTCATGTACACAGACTACCCTCTCCTCCTACCACCCAACACTACAACCTGTGAGAGATGCACTTACATAGCCAAAATGAAAGCAAAGCTCTCTCCACCCAAGATTGTGCTAAACAGTCAAGAGGAGAAGGTTAACACTCACACTACACCTCAAGCAACATATAGCCCTTCTAAACCCGCACCACCAACACCCACATATAGCAACACTAAATCCACATATGCAGAGGCCCTTAACTGTAACCTGCCCAAGCAACAAAGACCTCTGAAGCTGAAACGCAAACAAACACCAATCACAACCAATGTGTCACATAGTTCACAACACCAGTGTGCCACCCAGCAACAGCCCCTAAGGCAAGACAATGTACCTAACACTTTAGTCATAGGTGACTCTATAGTCTGGCACACTGATGTCCCTCTCGCCAGGTTGAATAAGGAGAAAATTACAGTCAGCTGCCTGTCGGGTGCCAGGATCCACCACATAACGCATGCACTCAAGTCACTCCACAACAAGTACAAATATGACTCTGTCATTGTCCATGTTGGAGTGAATGACTTGAGACGTACCTCCCTGGACTACATGAAAAGAGACATGGAGGAGCTCTTGGATCATGTGGCCCAGGCAGGTATGACCCTAGCCCTGAGTAGCATCCTGCCTTCGCCCAGAATTATACCATAATATAAGGATAAAATGATTGACTTCAACAATTGGCTAAGCTTATGGTGTCATTCAAAGGGGATCCAGTATCTGTCTGCCTGGGATGACATGATTGACAGACCACAATGCTTTGCCAGAGATGGTCTGCACCTGTCGCCCCTGGGATTCAGGTTACTGGCTAAGGCTCTTGCCACCCCTATAGTGCCTTTTTTAGGAAAACTTCAAAGAACAAAACCACCACCGTAACAGGTACAAGCATGCAAAATCTGAAGGTAATGCTACTCAATGCTAGAAGTCTAAACCTCAAAATGCACTCTCTCGAGGCACTCCTAAAAATGGAGAACATCGATATCTGTGCAGTAACTGAGACCTGGTTCAAGGCTCCAGAGAGCACCCCTGCAATACCAGGCTACAACTCTTACCACACTTTTCGGCCACCAAACCAGGACCGAAACACTAAAGGTGGAAGAGTGTCAATATTCACCAAGGATATTCACACCACCAGGCTAGTTGGCCAACACAATGTGTCTGAAATTCTCCAAGTGCAACTAACACTAGGTAAGACTGCAATTCAAACTGTAGCTTGCTACAGATCCCACACCATACCCCAAGATTCTCATTACACCTTTCTAAACATACTGGAAAATATTAAGATAGAACCAAACACCCTAATACTGGGTGATTTTAACTACCCTGCCATTAACTGGGAAAACTACTCATGTCCCAACACCTTTGCGCAACAGTTCTTGCAATTCATAAATTCCAATGTCCTGGATCAACTAATCCATAGTCCCACCAGGGGCACCAAAATTCTAGCCCTGGTCATTACCAACATGGGAAATCAATGCTCCATACCTATGGTCACCCCCTCATTAGTCAGGTCTGACCATAAGCTAATCACCCTTAACATCCACATCCCCGCCCCACCCCCAGTAAAGAAACCACCATAAAAAACTTCTCCAAAGCCAACTTCATGCTACTCAAGTCAGAAGTAACAAACTTCATGACACCCATGCAGACGGGAACTTAAAGTTCAACTGCTGAATCCTACACTAAGGCACTGTACGAGAACATCCACTCATGCATGAATCATGCCATCCCAAATAGAACCAAAATGCTCTCATCCAAAAAAAGGAAACCAATCTGGTGGTCCCCTGCCATAAACAAACTTTACAACAAAAGGAAGAAACTTTTGCAGAAAAGAGGAAAATCCCAGGATGCAAAAAACTCCCTTACTAGCCTCAGTAAGAAACTGAGATGCCTCATAAAATCCTCCAAAGCTAGTTACGAAAATAAAATTGCCAAAGATTCCAAAGACAACCACAAAGCATTCTATAACTATGTCAAGAATCTAAATGGCAATGCTCAGATCTGCTCTGAGCTAAAACAGAATGGCATTAAATATACTGATCCGAAGGATATTGCCAATATCCTGGCAGATCGATTCAGTGCCAACTTCACCCCCCTCTCACCCCCTAAATGGCCCATCTCAATACCGGAATATTGCCAGATTCCAGTAATAACGGCCACACAGGTACAAAACTCACTCTCTAAAGCCAAGAATACAGCATCCATGGGACCAGACGACATCCCGGGCTGTGTACTTCATGAACTACAATATGAACTGGCACCTCATCTAAGTGTCATGTTTAATCATAGCCTCACCTCAGGTTTCGTGCCCACTGAGTGGCGCAGAGCTACAGTTATCCCAATCCACAAGGGGGGATCCACCTTGGATCCCGGAAACTACCGTCCCATCAGTCTGACAAGCCTTATCTGCAAGGCCATGAAGCGTATTATCATGGAACTTATAAACAAAGACATTGGCAACCTTCAAACACTGGACCCCACCCAGTTTGGGTTTGTGAAGGGCCGATCTTGTCTCCTGAATCTGACTGACTTCTTTGAATCAGTCTCCAGAGCCATGGACAAGGGTAAGGTGGTCCACACAGACTATCTAGACCTTGCCAAGGCCTTTGACACCATCCCCCACTCTGGAATCATAGATAAACTTACTAAGTTGGGCATTAATCCCTATGTCACCCAATGGGTTGCTAAATGGCTTACTGATAGAACCCACACTGTAAAAGTAGCCGACTCCAAATCCAGCTCCAGACAAGTGACAAGTGGAGTACCTCAGGGTTCAGTCCTGGGGCCGCTCTTGTTTGGCATCTACTTCTCTGAAGTACAGGTCAACACTAAGGGACTCTGGCTAACAAAGTTTGCAGATGACTGCAAACTGGGAGCCATTATTGAATCCCCAAATGATGTGGATACTCTACAAAAGGGCCTTACAGAAACAGATGCTTGGTGCCAGGGCCATGGGCTCAAGCTCAATGCCAAGAAATGTATTGTTATCCCCTTTGGGAAAAAACATGTATCCATGAATTACCATATAGGTGGCAGTACACTAAACACAGAAAGTGTGATAAGAGACTTAGGGACACAGGTGGACAGTGGTCTCACCTTCGATAACCACATCGTCACAACAGTCAGGAAATCCTTCTATGTGGCACACCTCATCACGAAGGGCTTTTCATCCAGAAAAAAGGAGGTCATTGTCCCACTGTACTCATCCCTCATTAGACCCATTATAGAATACAATGCCCCATTTGCTATGTACCTCTCAAGACATCTGCAACAACTGGAAAGGCCTCAGAAATACCTCACTAAAAGAATCACAGGCCTAAAGCAGATGCCCTATGCTGACTGCCTTAAAAAACTCCAGCTATACTCTGTCGCATATCGTCTACTCAGAGGCGATCTCTACTTAACATACAAGGCCATGTTAAACCCAGAGCTGTTGGACATGCTACACTTAAAGAAATCCCAATCCCTCAGAGCTACACGCTCCAGGGATCTAAACCTTGTCATCACAATAAACAAAACATGCTGGAGGGATAGGTTCCTGACCCAGAGACTCCCCAGACTCTGGAATATATTGCCCATACATGTCAAGCAGAGTGCCTCTTTGGACCTCTTCAAGAGGAACCTTGACGATTGGATGGGAGAAAGGAAATTCACCCCAGGGATCACGTCAGTCACCCTGCTAGACAGGGGTCCAGGAAAGTAAATAATGTGGGAAGAAATAGCCAGGGAATTGTTATGGCTAGGCTTGTATAGGCCCTAGGGCTGATAGCCTAGTACCAACCTATGAACCTATGAACCAGGCTGTAATCACAAGGGGTAAGCCAGGATGAGAAAGTTTCTTAGATTCTGGGAGAAACTTCGTGGAGGCAGCAGGGTATGCTGAAGTTGTTTAAGCAATTGGGAGTGAAGAATATTACTTTAGGTGTGGTGTCCACCAGGCTGTAATCACAAGGGGTAAGCCAGGATGAGAAAGCGAGAGGTGAAGGCGCTCAGCCAGGGATGCACAGCAGCCGAATACAGGCGAAGTTTAAAAATCATTTGTCTACTGATGCATATCTTTCCACTTATTTGTATGATGCAAATAGATTGTAGTTTTTAATTTGGAGATTTCCTTGATGATATGTTGTCATTGAAGGACAATGAAGGACAATTTTAACTGGCAATGTTGCAGTGGTTGTTTATGTAGAGCCTCATTTCAACCAGATTACTGCAGCACTTTTATGTAACGTTCCATAATGCCCAACTCCACTATCTTCAGTGTATCCAGGATTCCACAGTGAGGTTGTTGACCAGAAAGTGTCAGTATGAATGTGTTACCCTTGTCCTCTGGGTAAATTGTTGGCTACCAGTGGTGGTGAATCATCAGTTAATGTGATGATACATTTAAGATGTGTAAAAAAACAAGAAAAAGGCTCCTGTGCTTCTAGCCCTTGGATGGCTTTTCAAAACCAATCATAGTGTTTTTCCTTCCCTCCAACTAACAATCAGAAAATGCAAAAAGGGAAAGCCTATGCAATTTGGTTACTAGTAGGTGCATCGTAACTGGTCCAAAACGGTCAACAAACTAACCATAGTAATGCAGTGAGGCAATAATAAGCTTGAATGAATAGAAGTAAAAATAAAAACAAGAGACAGTACAATTTATTATCTTCCTATTGCCTGGTTTATTAAGCTATGAGAGCTTTTGATGAGTAAACTTCATCAGCAAATACTTCATTGAACAATTTTTAGTTGTCTTTCAATCATCTTGACAAGATGAGTGGTAGGAGTGGTAAAGGGAAGCTTTAATCATTGAGTGTACATTTTGTAGTTTCTAATTGGTTAAAATAACTGTGCCCTGGTTAGCTGGAGGTAATAGTCACTAATAAGAATACTGGACCAGAGTGGTTAGCATGTTCCAGAATGGTAAAGAGTTGGCCTTCAACATTACAGGAACCTGGAAATTAGACCACATGTCCCACTTTTACAGGGGCAGCTGTCTTTCTGCACTTGAGTTTCAGAAGGGTGCAGAAAAAAATGTCATTGGTAAAAGAGACCTTTTAATGCTTGCCTGTCACTCAGGTGGCCTGTAAATGCAATGAGAGCTAACAACAAACTCCTCCTGTTGGATTGACCCAAAACTTTATCACACTTTTAAGGACTACAACATTGTCCAGTATCATGGAGCTAAAGTATTTAAATGATGTGTCATCTGTTGGTGGAACAAAATAACCCATTTATACAGGGTGCATAGGTATTACATGTTAAACTACATTAATATAACAGTTGGGAAGAATCTAAAAAGACAAAAAGCAATATGCCTAAACATTCAAGTTATGGATGACTTATTTGAAAAATAGCATGAGTTATGATGCCAGTACCAGGGTTACCAAATGCTATCAGTAGCTTGAATATGAAAACCATAAACACACAGTAAAAATGAAAACATAAAATTATTTAAAAAAATGAGAATTAGAACAAAAAAATGGAAGTGGTGCTAAAATAAATCTTTTAAACAGCTGGAATGAGAAATCTAAACTCTTTGTATTTTGCTGTGGAACTTCTATCCATAGTCTCCAAAATGTGAGATATCCTCTTGTTGTTTGTTTCTGTCTTAGTGTGTCGAGTCACTGGCAGATTTTTCTCTCTTGGGTCACTTTTGCCATTATCACTTTGCTCCTGTCTTGGGACCTTGTTGCCAGAAAAAGATAGAGTTGTGCTTTATCCAGGTGGTTGAAGCATTGGGGAGGGGTGTGCAGTTCAGTTGCATCCTGGCTGGGACATCTGATAGGTGGGAATGTGGAAGGACAAGTGGGGGTGTGGCCTGACCTCTGAGAGACCAGTAACATGTCTTTTTGTGAACCAGGTCAGGTAGTCTAGGTTTTTAATGGAAGGCCTTATGTTTTAGTTTTTTCAGCTAAAAAAACACTACAAGATAAGTGATCCAAAACTCAAAGTGTTGAATTTACAGGCAACGGTGGATAGGTTTCCCTTTCTCACAAACCTTAACTCAATGATCTATGTATGGTTATTATTTTTATTAACACACAAACCTCCCTAGACTTAACACTAAGCAAACATCACACAAAGGTAGGAAATGTCTTCAAAGTGTGGAGGAGCTTAAATCTGATATTCAGCCAAAGGTGTTAGCCATTAAATAGTTCATACTCCTTTTAGTCTTATATGATTCGCAGAGTTTTTTGTGAAGCAGCTATATGACTTTATGGCTCGTATTAGAAGAAATGCCACTTCTTTCTTATAGCTTGACCAGAAACCCAGATATGAGTGGAACTTCCTTACCCTGTCAGTGGAGGCTGGGGAAATCTCACCTCCAAATGTTGACATTTATTTCTTATTGGCATACTTTAAAAGGCTGTGGAGGTTACTAAGTCTGGATTGCAACTTGATCTGGAAGGTGATTTTAATGGAAAGATTTGGGGAGGCTGAATTGCTTATAAGTCCCTGATGGCATCAGAGATTAGGAGTGGTAGATATAAGAACCCGATTATGAAGGAGATATTTAAAGCCAATCAGTATGTTTTTATAACTACAGATACCTCCAGCTGTCTGTAATCTCTGTATCCCATTCATCTTTTAAATGTTTTAAATGTTTGGACCCAGTCAATGTCAATGTTGTAATGACTGAAATATTAAAAAAACATAAGAGCCTAAAATTTTTGGATTAATTCTACTGTGGGGTTGAGACAATCTGATGAGCACAGCTAGTAGAAATCTTCCACTTTGCTACCAGGAAAAAAAATGCAAACTTCACAGAATAAATGTCACTTCATAAAACAAGAGTAGATGATATAAAAAATGAACTGGCCAAGGTGGGTGCAATGGTGCATATATTTGAGGAAGGTTTTTCAGACTGGTAAAAGAGCAATTTCTAAAGTGCATTACATTCTGTTAATGCTTAGACATAATATAACCATCAAATATAAGTTTGAATGGCAGAGGGAATTAGGTGTAAAATTAGTTCAGTTGTTTAGGTATGCCATTAAATCCCATACATTTAGATTATTTGGATGGCAGTACTTATTTGAGTACTTTTATACAACTTGGAGATAAGCTCCATGAACTCTGGTATTTCACCACGGTGTTGGAGAAAGGTGAAGCTGACACACTGTCCCATATTTTTTTGGGACTGCTCACAACTAGAAATTCTATAGGAGATGCAATCAATATGTGACACATTGTGGATAGGGTGGATGAAGCTTGCACAGACCTCATTCCTTATAAGTTTTTCTCCATCAGTGCATCTCCTGCCACAGGAGTTGGCTTTGTTACATATTTTGCTGTTAGTGAGGCAAGTCATAACCCATTCTTGGAAAAGGAAAGGTCCTCACATCTTTCTTGAACTGTGCAACCTTATGAGAGACCTGAAAGGAAGAAAGCATCTGTGGAATTGTCCATAGTTAGGAGCAAGATAATTAGTAAGTGGACGAGTGGTCCAGCAAATACCCACCCATCTAGAGCATACCTTTCTTGGATTCAGGTGATAAGGCTTGATACTACTTGTAGTACTACTATGTCCCATCAGTCTCTATTGCTATAACACTTGGTATTCCTTAGTATCTAAGAGTGGCGCACATCCCATACTACTGTCTGAGAGCTTACATACCCAGTGAGTTTACTGTTACCTATGAAGCTGACATCTCTATTTACTGTAATTGCAGTGTTAAAAATTGGTTATGAACTGAGTGGAACTACGTGTTTCTAAATAATGTTGTTTGTTGAATCAAATATTTTGCATAAAACTGTGTTCAAATAAAGTATTTTGTGTTGGAAAAAAAAACAGTCTAGTCCTGCAAAAACATACTAATAACCAAGTGACAGCAGTCAGTCACTTTCATTTACAGACAGCTCTCCACCTAGCGATTATAGCTCTTTATTGTCTGTACACCACTTTGATGTCCAAATAATAATAATAATAATAATAATAATAATAACCACACTCTGTATTTAGAAGTCCATTTTACACAAACACATGGCTGCTCTCTACCTCCTACAGTCTGTATCCTGATGCCTGCCAGGAATAATCTGTGACTGTAATAAATTAAAAATTAGATAAAATAGCCACAAAATAACCTGTGCACATCTTACATGTCTGAGTATAATAAATTAAAAATTAAATAAAATAACAGCCACATAATGCATTTCAAACTCCATCTTAAACAAACACGTTGATGTGCATCAGCCTCCACAGCCAATATCTGGTTGGCTACCAGGAATAATTTATGCACATCTCAGATGTTTGACTCTGTTGAATAAATACATAAATGAATAACCAGCCACACAATGTATTTTAAACACTTGTTTTATACAAACTCACAAAGACAAATATATAGAAAAGTTAGTATGAGGTGTACATGATGGGCACACCTTGCAATAACCATTTGGGGTTCAGAAACTTTCCTACATGGTGATTTAGCACAAAGCCATACAGCACTATGGTGGACTGTCTCTGTGGCCATGCTAAATACTAATGAGGCACTTTGGCTAGAGGCATATATCATTTGCCATGTACACTCCCTCTTAAATATCTGATGTAAGGCATTTGTGCAGCCAAGTGAGTCAGGGAATTGCTTGTTTGTGTAAATTAAAATCACCACTCACGAACATTTCCAATAGCTCAAAGTAGAGGTAAGTGCTAGGTAGTGTAGTGGACAGATAGTGTTGGGGTGTGTATGCATGTCTGCATATCTGGAGCTGAAAGTGTGAGTGAATTTTATCACTAAGAGCCTGTTTGGGAGGTCACAGGTGTGTGTGTGTGTGTGTGTGTGTGTGTGTGTGTGTGTGTGTGTGTGTGTGTGTGTGTGTGTGTGTGTGTGTGTGTGTGTGTACATGGTTGAATGGGTAAGTGAGCCTGTGACCATGATCAGGTGGGGGTGTTTTGTGTGTGTGTGTGTGTGTGTGTGTGTGTGTGTGTGTGTGTGTGTGTGTGTGTGTGTGTGTGTATCTATATGCATGTTTGGGTTTTCAGGAATGTGTAAATATGTAAGGGGGTCTGTCACACCTCCACTCTTTCCACTAGACTAGCAGGCATATCCTGCACTATTGAGGTTTCGTGACCACTAGACACCAACACTACTCTTCATAGTATGTCTTAAAGTTACTTACAAAAAAAACAGTATGGGTCAAGGGGGGCCACTAGGCACCAGAGTTATTCCAAATAACATGCCATAAAGGCATAAAAAAGATTTGAACCTTACACCCTGCCGTCAAGGACATTAGTCCTCTGTGTCACCACTAGACACCAGAGATAATGTCAAATAACTAAAATTGAATAAAATATAGTAAAGAAGAAAGGAGTTGGGGGAAAAAAGGCTTTGAATGATGCATGCTTGAGACTGTAAACATCAGCATTAACTCACTATACTAACTTTTTTGATATAATAATACTACCTCAGCCAGTACTGCAACAATTTTTGAGTTAGGAGGGAGAGCGACAGATACCTATAAGCATATCCCTCAACTTTGTAGTGTAAGAAATCTGAACAAATGCAAAAATAATAAGGGATGTACAAAAAACCATCACTGAGGGATTTTAATTATTTTATGTAAACTTAGAAATTTGCTTGAATATCGGCTTTTACATTAGCAAGCATGTACTGAAGGATATGAAGTCTGATATGTCATTATTTACAAACTGTATTCCTCAATGGTTTGCCAGAAAACCACATATTTTCTGAGGAATACAACAAAGCTATGAGGCTAAAATCTGGACATTCTGTAAAAGTCTGGGCAATTGACAGGTACTGCTATAAAAGACAACAACAGGAGTGTCCTATAAAATCAAGGACATTTGACAGGGATGAGGTTCTGTCCATGTGAGGGTGCTTCAGGAAAAGGTTGGATAGAATACTAGATCAGACTAAGGAGGATTTTGAAGCAAAGTTAATAAAACAACAGGTACACTACTGCAATGCAATGTCTGCATGATAAGAAGTATGAACCTGTAATGCCTGGCATTATTGACTGACTAATCATCCATGAATTACGATGGTAGGAATAACATAAAAGAAGACATTGAGGATGTTCTATAAATTCAGGGACAAGTAAGTGGTGCTCAATGCATGTGCTGTTGTGTGTGTGTGTGTGTGTGTGTGTGTGTGTGTGTGTGTGTGTGTGTGTGTGTGTGTGTGTGTGTGTGTGTGTTTAAATGTATATATATATTTGTTTGGGAGAGTGAATGGGGCCTGCTTGTGCAAATGCGATGAATAAGATCTCAGTGTTAACTACTGCAGAAAAGTGTTGGCACTAGCAGAGACATGTAAACTTGCTGATAATGAGATCTTACCTCATTGCAGTTAATATATCTCTGAAATGCAAATCTCTACAAAATGTAAACAGCTCTTTCTTCTTGCAGCTCTTACCACTAGCCCTGGGGCTGTTTATGAATCCACAGGACAGCTGCCTCATCAGTCCCCACAACTCATATCTGGTTATCTGCTAGGAATAATTTTGAGACTTCTCAGATGTCTCACTGTAATAAATAAAATAAATAAATAAAGAATCAACCAGCAAATAAATAAATACATGCATAAAAGCCATGCAATGTATTTCAGAATACATTTTTCACATCTGCACGGTTGCTAACTACTGCTGCTCTTTTGCACTGCAACCTTCCCTTTACCATTATTTCCAGGCTTCTGCTCTTTGAGAATGCTGTCTCATGATTTGTGGGATGGCACAGAAGCAGAAAGCCCATGAGATGATTGGTTGTGCCCCAACATCATCTATAAGGCACTGCAAGCTGTGGAAAGTTTTAATAGTGTGCCATGGGCCTCTTATTTACGTACAGAAATACAGTATTTTACACTTAAAAGATAAATAGATAAATAGCCTATGGTACCCAGTAGGGGCAGCTCTGGTGCCTTACCTGCTCTGGCTATGGCCCCCTTGGATCTGTGCACCATGGGCAGTCACCTGAATTACCACTACTATAATCTGTTTCTGATGCTGAGTCACATCCCTTCTTTAAAAAACATTTGTTTCAGAAGCTGGGGGATTGCTGTACATGTGCTAAAGGAAAAAGTCCCACACAAATATATGCCTTTACAGGTTTTGTGCATTTAATGAGCACAGTGGTTCTGACAGCTTTTTTGATAATAGTTAAGCATAGTATGATGGATATGGCTGAATTCTGCACAGATTATGGAAAAAAGTATTTTTTTTCTATAGAAAATCTTGCAATCCAGCTGCAGCTTAAAACAGAAAAATAAAAATAAACTGATCAAATGCAGAACATCATACCGGTATATGAGCAAACTTTATATGAGCAAACTTTTAATTTTTATTTCAATAAAATGGTTAGCTTAAGATTGTAGAGTCTTTCTGGCCCAGATAATCTATGTTCAACTAGCAATATAGGCACTGGATGGACTGGGGTGGAGATGATTAGAAAGCAGAAATCCCCTGAATGGAAAGAACTGGGACTATAGAATTGCTGTTTAAGACAGACTTAGGACTTGAACTATGCATCTCAGTATCTATGATGATTAAGTTGCCTGACACAGACAATATATTTCACAGATATGGTCTCATTTAAGCCTGGGTAGGACAGGTGTCTAGCTGGATCTGCCAAGGAAAGCTATTTTTCTCTAACAGAAAACACCACTTAATGAATTGCCATACACCGATTCTCTGAAAATAAAAGATGAAGTGGCTATACAAGGATCAGTCCACACTATGCTTGATTTGTATGTCATTTGCCATGTTTTATGATCATGTTAGTGTTCTTATCTTCATTTATTCAACTTCTTGATGTCCTGCTTATATAGAAGCAACAACTAATTGGAGCACTGGGCTACATAGACTACCCAGCAAGACTAGCAGGATTGATATAGTTCTATGTGGGCAAAACTTACAGAGGTTCTCTAACTGATATATATGTACAGATATACAATCAGAAAACAGATGGCCAAAAGTACACACTACAAGCATAACCTGGACACCCCTTTGTACAACATCATCATGTGTAATGCTCTTATGCCAGTGTGTTTGAAAATGCAAGGTGGTGACTATAATTCTGTGTTGGTGATCTTGGCAGATCTGACTGGACTCCTGTCACCCTACAGGCTTAAATGAGGACTCATCTAAGATATATATATCGTCAGTATCAACCACAGTTACTATGCTAAATAGTTCAAGCTCTGAGTCTGGACTTTAGTTGCTACAACTCAGTCCTAGAGCATTGTACATATCATATTCCTGTTTTCTTGTAAAACAAAAAAACAAAAGGAACCATGGAATGAAGCTCTGATTTTAATTCTGCTTTTAGTTAATACATGTGCAGATTTAGAGTATTTTCATAGAAGTATTTATTAGAATTTGCATTTTTCAGGCAATTCAGCATGGCGCTTTATTTGTTTAGTTAATTATATGTTTTTTAGTTTTGGGACTGAGGGTCATTTAGTGCTTATTGTGGGTCAGGGAGTCAATGGGCAGCTACTGTGTGTAAAACATATGATTTTGAGGATTACATTCCAAACTTCTGATTGGATAACTTGCTTTTAGGTATATGCTTATTGGATAGCCTACTCTGAATGTTTGGGTCTATATTATAACATCGAAGTTTCAGGTCTTCGAATGTTTTAATATCGACACCTAATAAGCGAAAGCTGAAAATAGCAAAGTTTTAGATAACTGAATTCTTTCCTAGGGAAAGAATTCAGTTGTCCGTTCCTGTCGCTTCACGATTTTCAGCTCTGCGGTGGAAAGTTATGGTCGGATTCAGGTAAGTGTGCGATTGTGTGGACATGAGGGTTAGGGAGGGATAGGTGAGTTAGGGTTAGGGCGCGGGTCAGGTAAGTGCTCGAATGTGTGGACCTGAGGGTTAGGATGGGATAGGTGAGTTAGGGTTAGGGAATGGGTGAGGTGTGTGTGCGATAGTGACGGACCTTAGGGTTAGGGTTTGGGTTAAGGTAAGTGGGTAGATAGTGGTGTATGTACAGTTTAGTGTAGGTTTAGATGTAAGATTTTAGGTGCATGTGTGTGGATTGCTGTTTGTTTGGTGTGTTTGTGTTGTGTGTATGGGTTTTGGAACAGCAGATTTTTTCCCTAGGAAAAAATTTGATGTTCTAAATTTTCAGTCTTATCGGTTTTTGGTTACTAGGTGTCGATATTAGAACATTCGAAGACCTGAAACTTCGATGTTCTAATATATACCCGAATGTTCCACTGATTGATCTCAGACCTTTGGACTACCCACATCGATTGGTCCCCAAGACCCTAGATTGTTTATTTTCCTGACAGACTTCTCTCTTCTAGGTCAGTTCTGTATGAACACTTAAGCCCTAATTCCCCTACTTTATATCCAGTATGTGCTTAGATTGGTTCTTTAGATAAGCTCTTTTTGTATTATTTAGTTACTTTATTTGTATAGAATATGCAAATTATTATATTGCATGAATATAAGGTATTCTGCTATCTTTTGAGAAAATAGCATGGCAAAGTACGCCACTGCTGGCAAAGTAGAGGGATAAAGCCCTGACTACAACCCAAGCAAACCAGGCTTGATTAGTAGCTCAGATATTTCACAGCCTAGTAGGGGAAGATGAACTTGTCCTTCCTTGGTTCGGGGCGAGGGGTCCCAGGCAGTCATTGCTGTCATTTCAGAAACAATCCTTGATGAAGGACAGGAATAGAGTCATATGTGTGTCAACTAGTGGAGGGATGGCCACATCCAACCAAACCAAACCAATTATTGTAACCTTGGATAGCCCTGTGTGTGACAAACCAAACAGTCTGAGGGACATATACAATCCCTGTGGTGACATAGGTGCCCATATCTCCACCCAGGAGATGATGTCAGGGCCATTCATACAGAAATTCTTTCATGGCTGGGATATCATAGAGAGTACTAAAATTCCTGAAGTTTTCCTGGATGATAATGACCCCTCTGGAAAGTTCTCATCTTAGGAGATTTTTAGAGAGGAAAAGGATCATTCTCTGTAGTAATACATGAACTTGACTCCAATAGGAGGAATTTTGGTGGTTGGTAGACAGAGGAAGAGGAAGAAAAAGGAGGAAAATTGTCGTAAGAAGTCTTCAGTTTTGTACAAATGCACTAACCTTTTCATTCATATAAAAACTCTGAGTTTGTTCATATACAGGTTTGCACATGCATTATTAATTAGTATATTTTTTCTGCAGAAACTAATCAAGTAAATTGGTCATCATTATGATAGAAAAAAAGCAAAGATGAGAAAAGTAGTCACAGTCAGTGACTGAAACATCAGTGAGTAATAATTGTCCCTAATATTGTGTGGCTTATACTGCAAAATAAGTACAGTCAAGATGTGGTCTGATAATTTCTTTAGTAGCCTTCTAGCTGTAATTTCATCAGGCTGTTGTGGGAGAAAAGTTTTAGAAGAAACTTCAGTACAACCGCTTGATTGGTGGCCTGATGGTCATAGCAGTAGCCACAGGAGAAATAAGGAAATTGAGTTTAATATGGAAGTGAAGATAATACTTTTAGGGGGAAAAAAGCAAAGCACAATGCTGAAACAAATAACATTCTCAGAAGATGTTAATGTAAATGAATCATGTATGTACATATAATGTGTCAAGTAATTGCTGACTTGTGGTGACACTATGGACAGTTATTCAAACCATCGGCACAGTTTTCACAACAGAGATATGGGAATATATTACCAGGTCTTTCTTCTGTCTGACCCTCACCAGTATTCTCGTCCATTCCTGAACCCAGGTCACTGGCATCACAGGCAGATGTCTTGCATCTGTGCCAGTCAACAAACAAATGAATCACGTACAAACGTACAATGCTTTTTTTTCTCTATTATTTCAGTTTGGACTGGCCTTCCTTCTCTGACCATAGGTACTAACAACTAACAATAGGCCATCGATAAAAGAATACCTCACCATGGACCAAATCAGGGAATCCCTAATAACTGGACTTCACAGTTTGAATACTCTGTTTACTGGTACTGCTAATGACTGGAAGTTTGGATCACCAAGCAGTACTGTTTCATGGTTTAGTTACCAAAATGGAGATTGTGTAAGCACAGAGAAAGACAAACAGCATTTACACAGAACTGATTGTTTCCCTTCTTCATGTTTGTGCAGAGAGAAGAAAACTTTGTCCCATACAGAAATGCTTATTCATGAGTGTTTTGTTTTTACTGTGTTGAGCAATCTGTGTGGTCACTAGATCAGGGGACATTTTGCCATGGGGTCGCTTCCAGGTGAATTGATCACCAGCATCTTGGAATGTGTACAATCACTCAACATTTGAGTTCTGATGAGTAGGGGGGACAAAATTGGATAGAGTGCAATGAAGCATCCTTTAATTAACTATGATTTTACACTGTCTGTTATGGGTAGCAAAGATTGCGTGGTGGTTAGCTGGAAGTGTTATACTGCAGGTGTCAGAGAATATTTCATTTGGCTAATATCTACATCATGGATGATCAATATGTCAGTAAAGTGGCACACATGCATGTCTCTACCATGACACTTGAATCATGGACTATTTCTAAGTAATCAGCTGCACCTATTGGTCCCACTAGAGTCTACCACTGGAAAATCAGTAGTCAATTCCTTCCCTCCCCTATGGAAGGAAGGAGAGTAGGTTATGTTTACTTCCATCCTCACTCCTTCCTAGGCTAGCTTCACAGGAGGAAGGTAAGCTATTCCATCCCATGCTGGTAGTAGTGTAGGCAGGCATACTACACTGCACCTTGAGGCTGTAATCCGGGCATGCAAACTGATAGTCAGTAGTGCCATAACCTGACTGATATGCTTTAGTAAAGGGGACATATTTAGTTCCACCCCTGGGGTGTTTCTTTGGTAAGTATGTGGTACTTTGATCTTACATTATCTTCACTATATGAGCTTTAACAGATGCACAAAGATTCATTTGCATGGTTGACTTACACACTAACCCTCTCTCTCTCTTGGCTTTGAGGGAAATATTGTTAACCTAGTATCTAAACTGCATAACTTTTAGTTCAGTTTAAAAGGAAATAGTCATATAATCATTATACTTCTTCCCCTGCAATAAGTAGTAGAAGCTTCTTGCTCAGTGACCACTTCCTTGTTTGGAGGTGTTAGTCATGCACCTCTATCTCTAGCACCACATAAGAAGTGATCTCTGAGGTAGAAGCTCCTACTCTGACAGCAAACCTTTTGGAATATGACCTTACGTATTGGTTGCTTACTAAAGAGTATGGCTTATCTATAAGATATACTTACACCAGAGTAAGCCACTTACATTGACAGCACATCTTGTGGAATTGGGGGCAAGCTTACACAAGAGTAAATCACTTACATTGAGAGTAACTGTGTTGGAATTGGGTCTGTAGTCTGTGGCCATGTAGGAAATCTGACGGTGATCTCTGCCAGTACAGCTGACATTATATGACAGTATCTTTGTGGTTACAAACTATACCTTCAGGTATGTCCTTTGTATATATGTCGAGGTAATGTTACTACCTACACTATAGACCACACCCATGTTTATGAGATTTTGAGAAAGAATTGGAATCTTTCTGCTTGTTTTGAGGGTTATGGGGAAATCTTGGGTAATGTACCTAACATAGTGTTTAGAAAGGGTAGATCCTTTAAACAAATATTAGAGGCTAGTAATGATGATGTTCATTTAATTTTCTTTAAGAAAAATGGAACCTTTAAATATGTTTTTTGTAATTAGTGTAAACATATACTGGTTCAAAAAGAAATGAATGTGAATAGTTTTTTGGTTAGAACTAGGTTCCATTGTAATTATAACGTCATGGGTATTATTTATTTAGCCCTTTGTCATGAATGTAAGTGTTTTTACATGGGTAAACCCCAGAGAAAATTTAGAGAGTGTATTTATGAGCATATTCTTGATATTAAAAAGCAAAATAAAAATAATGTTCTTGCAAAACATGTCATTAACCGTCTTGGACATAGTTTTGGCTTTATGGGGGTTGATATGGTTAAAAAGAATTTGAGAGGAGGGCCATGAAATGACATAATTGAACTTAAAGAATTAAGGTGGCAGATTAGATTAAATGTTTACAATTATCCTGATATGACCAATAATGTCTCCTTTGCTAGCTTTTTGAGACTTTGTACATCCACGGTGGTACAGCGGTAGCATTGTTGCTTCATAGCAAAAGGTTCTCCCGTTCATTTCTTGGCTGAAGTGCGGGGAGTGCTTTCTGTGTGGAGTCTGCATGTCCTCCCCATGG
Organism: Protopterus annectens; assembly: GCF_019279795.1. NCBI lineage: Eukaryota > Metazoa > Chordata > Ceratodontiformes > Protopteridae > Protopterus > Protopterus annectens. The sequence goes on along the minus strand of NC_056725.1, from coordinate 236,707,392 downwards.
TTGGATGGGCGTTCAAAAGACATGCGTAAATGGGCATGCATTTGTTGAAGGGTGGACATCGAGCTGGCACCTCAGCGTTCGTGAAAATCTACTGCCAATCATTAGTTCCGCTGTAGCGACCCCTAACCGGAAAAAGCCAAAAGACAAACAGTTCTTATGTCGTATAATTTACAGTACATATTTTATGGATTTGTTTTTGTATTTGGGATATATTTTTTATATTGTTTTTCTTTTATAGTTTTATTGACTGTCCAATTCTTACAATTAGTGGCATTTAAATTGTAATTGGCTGTTTTAAGTCATGTGATGTATTTGCAGGGATATTTAATTATTTGAATTGTTGTATGTTTAATTTCTGATGAAGTCTTTGATATATATATACAAATGAAAGCACTTACATTTATTAATAAAACTTGGTGTTTTTACACATTGCGGTTAGTTCCAATTTCCAAGTTCTCTTAGTCCACATTTGAGTGAAGTTGTTGGCTAATTGTTTCAGTTCTTAGTTTTTGTAGTATGTCCTTATGTATGCTGTTAATAAACTTGGAAACAATGACAGATTAAATTTACTTTGGGCCCAGGTCTGTCTTTAGTCTATGGACCCCCTTGATCATATTTATTTGTCTTTTTAGGACTATGCATAAATACACATATTCTTTTCGATTCACCTTTCCTATTTAATGTGGAGTCCCAATATCTTGAAATAAAGCTACAGTATATAAAATTCTCAAAGCAGTAAAGATTCATACTGAATACAGACAGTAAACTATATGCACCCAAGTTTAAGCTTTAAAAAAGTGCCATGCTAAATCCATTGCTATCTGACAGATGCCCCCCCAGCAAAGCATATTTACCTTCAAACCTCACTTGCCTTTAAAAATAATACCAACATTTTCTCTCATTGAGAGTAAAACAAAAACATATTTCAATACACCGCTGATAACACATACGCTGACCCACACTGACAACAAGTAATATTGTTTTTATTCAACAGTGATTATGCAACAACCCTGTTCTTTCATGAGCAACATGTTTACTCACTTTCTACCCAAAAACACATTCAGCTTTTGTGACCACATCTGGTGTCTCATTGTAAGGAAAGTGAAAGAAACAATGTTAAAGCTCATACAGTGTCGATAATGGAAGATCACAAAATTATTTATTTCACCCTTTTAATCCTGTACACAAATACATACCCACCAAAACTGGCCACATCAATGATTGCTTTAAATGAATCATGATGCTGTCCTTTGATTTCATCCACTGAGTGCCCCCAAAAAGCTGTCAGTCACTTCTGACAATCACCTCTCACGTGAGATTGCCAAAAAGTGATAAAATAACAGCTACTCGTATGTATTTCCATGTGCTGACATACAGCATCCCACCCCATATTGACTGCCCCAAAATAAAATAAAATAAAGTAAAATAAATAAATAAGCAAACAAATAAATAAATACAACTGTGTTGCGCTGTGAGCATCGACAGTTACATACACACTCATATGCAGAATCACTGCACAAAACTTCTCACCTGGATCAGAAACATCAGCAGGACAAAGTGAACCAGCTTCACCCAGCTCAGGTTTTCCAATTAGAAAGCATCTGTGCAATGCTTCTATTAGTTGTATGCACATGTGTACTTTCTGCGTTGTCCTGCATGGATCTTACATAGAGAACATCTATGAATTGCTTTACCATGCAAGAATCCAAGCAGAGTGGAGTACCTGGGTGCACAAGAGTGTAATTTGCATAGACCATGCCTACAATCTACCATATTTACATATAGCACAAAAAATAGTTAGAGCTTTATGAATCACAAACCCACTTTTGTGCTACACAAAACTACTCCCACAGATTAACACAGTCCACACAGGAACTCATATTCTCAGTTTTGCATATTTCTGACTATCCTCAATGTATTGTAGCTTAGCTAATGTATCAAACTGAGTTGACTTTGTGAAAAAAAAAAAATACTCTGATGGTTCTTAGTCATTCTGTTTTTCAAAATTTCTTGACCCTTTTGGTAAGCTGATACCTTTCTTTGAAATATTCCTCAGTGAATTCTTCCTGAGTGTAAATTCATTCAATGAAGTACACTTTCATTCATTCATGATTTCATTTTGAGATTGTTTATACTCTACACATAAAAGCAGAAGGTCATTGTCCATGGTATACGCATCACACAAACTTTCTGCATTTTATAGAAATCATTTTATACTTCACAAAGCCATGGCAGAATGCAGCACAAAGCTAAAGAGCATTATAAAATGACATGAAGCTCAAGTGAGCATTCACTGGTATGCTTCTAATTCACAGACAAACAAAAAGTTCCCTATGAAGTACAACTGAGTGCAACAGTATACACTGCATTCTTGGAGTACACAGGTGATACATGTGCATGGTGTAGCATTTAATATGGCAGCCCTGGTTGTGCTGCAGGACACTTATGTGGTGAGCATTGGTGGTCTATGCTCTGCTAGGATACAACACTGCAGGCACTGCCAGGCAAGATAGCTTGGTCAGTCTAATGGCCAGTTGATCCAGCATTGTTATAAGGCAGGCAAGACTATCTGCAACATATATCATGAGGACCTGATTCCCATCATAAACTTGGGGATGTCTCTTTCCATTGGAAACCATGCTTTGTGCAGATGTCTGCATCCTTGTAACAGGGACCATTTAGAGATGTAGAAGTGATACATGATGCAGGAAGCAGGCCTTACCTCCAAGCTTGACTATATGGGCAACTATATAATGCTCCTTAAAATTCCTATATCAGCATCTTATCATGATGCATGCCTCTAACAGGATTGCAGATCTGACAATGGTGCTGCGCATGTGGATATTAATGCCTCGCTGTCACTGGAAAATAATTTTTTTAATGGTCCTACTTCCATTTCCTGTTGCAGGACTTACTGATGCACATTATATTGATGACCACTACTGAATGAAACTAACATCTGAAGTGTAATTTACCTTGCTAGAATCATGCTTTTGGGGCAGTCCCCCACCTACCTTCGATGTGGCAGGGTGTTTCAGCCACAGTACCGTATAATTATGTTCTCTTTACAATGCTGTATAACTTGCCCCGAATGTTAAGAATAGTAAAAAATGCGAATGAGGAGGACAGATATAAACACACACACAAAATTAAGGTAAGTTGATGGATAATAAACCCATATTATCAAAATTCATTGAAAGAATGAAGCAGTGGTTGATGGATAATGCAGCCATGTTATCAAAATGCAGTGAAAGAATAAGTCAGCTCTTCAAAATCCCGACACTCTTTTATATTTGTCAACAGCACTGAGAAGAGATAGACAAGATGGAAATGGTATTTCATGGATGCAGCTTGACAAATCCTAGAGAATATGAAATGTAAGAAATCTTCAGACCATCATGAGCTCACTAATGTATTACTGAAAGACATTGCAGTGTATATAGTACCAATAATCTCCTTTTCTACTAGTTTAAAAAGGGGCATGTCTAACACAGTGGAAAAGGTCAGATCTATTTATTATATGACAGGAATGCTATTTCTAATGACATAAAAAAATACAGTTTCAATCCTTTACTTTTTTTTTGGTAAGATATTGGAAAGATTAGTTGCTGATAAATTTGTACGAATGGCCAGTGATGACACTATCATCTGGAGGCAGTCTGCTTATTAGTAGGGGTGTCAAAGGTGACTAGTTGATTACATTTCAGGGTAGGTGTGCCAGAGGTTAAGAATAATGGCCTACATGTTTAAATCTTTTTTCTAGACTTATGTGCCTTTTAGATAATAGATTACAGTACTGCTATATAAATTAGATCAACACCACATTATACATTCAATAACAAATTGAATGGATGTCTGATTAGGCAACAGCAGTGTGAGATCTAAGATCAAAAACAACTAAAAAAACTAGCTAAAGTGTTGCATTTAGTTACTAGTGCAACCAACACTGAGGATTGTCCAGACGAACAGCAGTTTTTGAAATTTAAAATGCCAGGTTTAAACCGATAAGTTAGAGATAAATTTAGAATATATTAAAGTTATACTCATAGGTTCATAGGTTGGTAATAGGCTATAGGCCCTAGGGCCTATACAAGTCTAGCCATAACAATTCCCTGGATATTTCTTCCCACAATATTTACTTCCCTGGACCCCTGTCTAGCAGGGCCACTGACATGATCCCCAGGGTGAATTTCCAATCTCCCATCCAATCGTCAAGGTTCCTTTTGAAGAGGGCCAAGGAGGTGCTCTGCTTGACATGTATAGGCAGTCTATTCGAGAGTATGGGGAGTCTCTGGGTCAGGAACCTATCCCTCCAGCATGTTTTGCTCATTGTGATGACAATGTTTAGATCCTTGGAGCATGTGGCTCTGAGGGATTGGGATTTCTTTAAGTGGAGCATGTCCAACAGCTCAGGGTTTGGCATGGCCTTGTATGTTAAGCAGAGATAGCCTCTGAGTAGATGATATGCCACAGAGTATAGCTGGAGTTTGTTTAGACAGTCAGCATAGGGGCATCTGCTTTAGGCCTGTGATTCTTTTAGTGAGGTATTTCTGCGGCCTTTCCAGCTGTTGCAGATGTCTTGTGAGGTGCATACTAAATTGGGCATTTTACTCTATAATGGGTCTAATGAGGGATGAGTACAGTGGGACAATGACCTCCTGTCTTCTGGATGAAAAGCCCTTAGTGATGAGGTGTGCCACATAGAAGGATTTCCTGACTTTTGTGGCGATGTGGTTATCGAAGATGAGACCACTGTCCACCTGTGTCCCTAAGTCTCTCATCACACTTTCAGTGTTTACTGTACTTCCACCTATGTGGTAATTCATGTGTACATGTTTTTTCTCAAAGGGGATAACTATACATTTCTTGGCATTAAGCTTGAGCCCATGGCTCTGGCACAAAGCATCTGTTTCTGTAAGGCCCTTTTGTAGAATAACCACGTCATTTGGGGATTCAATAATGGTTCCCAGTTTGCAGTCATCTGTAAACTTTGTTAGCCTGTACTTCAGAGAAGTAGATGCCAAACAAGATCAGTCCCAGGACTGAACCCTGAGGTACTCCACTTGTCACTTGTCTGGTGCTGGATTTGGAGTCGCCTACCTTTACAGTCTGGGTTCTGTCAGTAAACCAGTTAGCAACCCATTGAGTGACATAGGGATTTATGCTCAGCTTAGTAAGTTTATCTATGATTCCAGAGTGGGAGATGGTGTCGAAGGCCTTGGTGAGGTCCATATAGGCTATGTGGACCACCTTACCCTCGTCCAGAGCTCTGGAGACTCATTTGAAGAAGTCAATCAGGTTCAGGAGACAAGATCGACCCTTCACGAACCCAAACTGGGTGGGGTCCAATGTTTGAAGGTTGCCATTGTCTTTGTTTATAAGTTCCATGATAATGCGTTCCATGCCCTTGCAGATCAGGCTCGTCAGACTGATGGGATGGTAGTTCCTGGGATCCAAGGTGGATCCCCACTTGTGAAGTGGGATAACTGTAGCTGTGCACCACTCAGTGGGCATGAAGCCTGAGGTGAGGCTATGATTAAATATGACACTTAGGTGAGGTGCCAGTTCATTTTGTAGTTCATGTAGTACACAGCTCAGGATGTCATCTGGTCACATGGATGCTGTATTCTTAGCTTTGGAGAGTGTGGCTTCTACCTATGTGGCCGTGATTACTGGAATTTGGCAATCTTTTGCTATTGAGATGGGCCTTTTAGGGGGTGTGAGGGGGGGTGAAGTTGGCACTAAATTGATCTGCCAGGATACTGGCAATATCCTTGGGATCAGTATATTTAATGCCATTCTGTTGTAGCTCAGAGCAGATCTGAGCATTGTCATTTAGATTCTTGACATAACTATAGAATGCCTTGTGGTTGTCTTTGGAATCTTTGGCAATTTTATTTTTGTAACTAGCTTTGGAGGATTTTATGAGGGATCAAAGCTTCTTACTGAGGCTGGTAAGGGTTGTTTTTTGCATCCTGGGATTTTCCTCTTTTCTGCAACAGTTTCTTCCTTGTGTTGTATAGTTGGTTTATGGCAGGGGACTGCCAGATTTGCTTCCTTTTTTTGGAGGAGAGCATCTTGGTTCTATTTGGGATGGCACGATTCATGCACGCTTGGATGTGTTCATACAGTGCCTTAGTGTAGGATTCAGCAGTTGAACTTTCAGCTCCCATCTGCATGGGTGTCATGCCATTTGTCACTTCTGACTTGAGTAGCATGAAGTTGGCTTTGGAGAAGTTTTTTACGGAGGTTTCCTTACTGGGGGGTGGGAGTGGGATGTGGATGTCAAGGGTGATTAGCTTATGGTCAGACCTAACCAATGAGGGAGTGACCACTGGTGTGGAGCATCTATCTCCCATGTTGGTAATGACCACGTCTAGGATATTGGAGCCCCTGGTGGGTCAATGGATTAGTTGATCCAGGGTGTTGGAATTTATGAATTCCAAGAACCGTTGGGAAGAGGTATTGGTACCCAAGTAGATTACCCAGTGAATGGCAGAGTAGTTGAAATCACCCAGTATTCGGGTGTTTGGTTGTATCTTAATATTTCTAGTATGTTTAGAAAGGTGTAGTGAGAATCTTGGGGCATAGTGGGGGATCTGTAGTAAGCTACAATTTGGATTGCAGTCTTCCCTAGTGTTAGTTGCACCTGGAGAATTTCAGATGCATTGTGTTGGGCAACTAGCCAGGAGGTGTGAATATCCTTGGTGAATATGGACACTCCTCCACCTTTAGTGTTTTGGTCTTGGTTTGGTGGCTGAAAAGTGTGGTAAGAGTTGTAGCCTGGTATTTCAGGGGTGCCCTCTGGAGCATTGAGCCAGGTCTCAGTTACTGCACAGATACTGATGTTCTCCATTTTTAGGAGTGCCTCGAGAGAGTGTATTTTGAGGTTTAGACTTCTAGCATTGAGTAGCATTACCTTCAGATTGTGCATGCTTGTATCTGTTATGGTGGTGGTGGTTTAGTCCTTTGAACCTTGTCTAAAAAAGACACTATAGGGGTGGCAAGAGCTTTAGCCAGTAACCTGAATCCCAGGGGTGACAGGTGCAGATCATCTCTGGCAAGGCATTGTGGTTTGTCGATCATGTCGTCTCAGGCAGAGAGATACTGGATCCCCTTTGAATGACACCAGAAGCTCAGCCAGTTGTTGAAGTCAGTCATTTCATCCTTATACTGTGGCATCATTCTGGATGAAGGCAGGATGCTACTTAGGGCTAGGGTCATCACTACCTGGGCCACATGATCCGAGAGCTCTTCCATGTCTCTTTTCATGTAGTCCAGGGAGGTACGTCTCAAGTCATTCACTCCAACATGGACACTGACAGAGTCGTATTTTCACTTGTTGTGGAGTGACTTGAGTGCATGCGTTATGTGGTAGATCCTGGTACCTGACAGGCAGCTGACTGTAATTTTCTCCTTGTTCAGCCTGGTGAGTGGGACATCAGTGTGCCTGACTATAGAGTCACCTATGACTAAAGTGTTGGGTACGTTGTATTGCCTTAGGGGCTGTTGCTGGGTGGCACACTGGTGTTGTGCGTTATGTGTCACTTTGGTTGTGACTGGTGTTTGTTTCCATTTCAGCTTCAGAGGTCCTTGTTGCTTGGGCAGGTTAATGTTAAGGGCCTCTGCATATGTGGGTTTAGTGTTGCTATGTGTGGGTGTTGATGGTATGGTTTTGAAGGGCTGTGTGTTGCTTGAGGTGTAGTGCAGATGTTAACCTTCTCCTTTTAACTGTCTAGCACAATTTTGGCTGGAGAGAGCTTTGCTTCCAGTTTGACTATGTAAGTGCATCTCTCGCAGGTTGTAGTGTTGTGTGGTAGGAGGAGAGGGTTGTCTGTGTACATGAGGCAGTTGCTGCTTTGCCCCAGTATGCCCAGATTCACAAGGTGGACAGGAGAAATCACCGGACGCTGACCCTTGGACATGCCTGTTTAGGTGCTTTTTTTGTAAAGTACAAGAGCTGTTTTCCCTTACCTTGCAAGATACTTTGCAATTATAGGCTGTTTAGTGCCCACGATTAATTTCTCCTTATTAACAAGGAGAGTTGAGTGCTTGTATCAGTTTAAGGCTTTCTAGTGCTTTCCAGCAGATTCTAGAGCAAGTGCTAGTCACAGAGGTTAAGATTTTAGTGCTACTACTAAGAAACCAGCCAGTTCTAAGGGAAAATTTGAGGAACAGACCTTTCTGGCACCTGGAATAGTTTAACCATAGCCCCACGGTGCTGCACGATGTGAAAAACATGCAAACACACACGTTTTAAGCCAGAAAGTTGAAAGGGATAGAAATCAGCCCAAAGTGGGTAATAAAATTACAATTTTAGTGCTGGAAACCACTCCTCTAGTGTTAGATAGGCAGTACAATGCTCATCACTCCCACTAGTAAGCAGTAGGACTTCCCTCTACCACAGCAAGGTCTGGATAGCTCTGAACACATAAAATAAAGTCATGAAACAAGCAAAGCCTGTATATGTAAAAACAAAGAGAACTCCATGTACGTCTAGGAGGACAAAGAGATGAATATAATATTGGTGGACATTGATTTGGAGCTAACAGAGGGTAAGAAATTAAAATTCAGCACATACATTAACATGCTGTACAAAAGCTAGAATGGACCTTGGAGGCTTTATCGCATTTTACAACTAGAAAAAAACCCTCCATTTTTATTCCACTGTGTGTTTGCCTATTTAGACCCCTAGTTGTGTATGATGATAATGAATAGACCCTCATAACAAAGTGGAAATTAAGAGAGAAGTGCATCATCCTATAAGGAATGGTTGGTTCATTTAAGTCATAATTCTCTTCACTGTAAGAGAATGAAGGAAGAGGTAAAATTAATGTATAAAGCCATGTAACAGGATTTATTTTTGGAGTGCATAGAACTGAAAAATGTAAATATGGGAATGAATTTAATTGAGAGGAGTATACATTTAAAAGTCGTGTTCTACAGGACTGACAGAAGAAAGGCTTGGTTTTCTCATGGGGTAACTAATCAGTGGAACACCTTGACCTTAAAACTAAGACAAGGTATGAGTTTAGACATGTACAAGAAGAAAGTATATGAGATGATGGGATTTGAGTTTTATAATTCCAGCTGAGTAAAAAATATAACACCTTTCATGTGTCTTGTATTTCGTTCAATTCTCAGTTAGACCGTCTACTGTGGGACGACATGCGTGAATGGGTGTTCCTTCGTTGAAGGTTGTGCATTAGGCCCGGCAAGCCAACACGTAAAATTCTACTGCCAATCATTAGCAGACCGGAGTTCCGCTGTGGCGTCCCCTAACCGGGAAAAGCCGAAAGACACACACACACATGTGTCTTGTATTTATGATGGTTTTCAAACAATCCCTGATTAGATTCCAGAGATGTGCTTGCAGCCATGAAAGCACATTCAGATACTGACAACATGTCTCACTAGCATGTGTGGCCTCACTGTACAGCACTCACATCCATAAATTGTTGGGCCTCAACCCTGTTACTGAGGCAAAATGGGCATTGCCCATTGTGCAAATGCGTATGTAATACATGATTCATGCTCTCACTGCAGGTGCAAGCTGTATTACTGTGTGTGTGTGTGTGTGTGTGTGTGTGTGTGTGTGTGTGTGTGTGTGTGTGAGTGTGTGCGCGTGTGTGTGAGAGACAAGCATACAACAAAAGTGCATATTGTCTGTTTAAGGTTACTAGACCTATTCGAATACTTTTCTCACTGGCCTTCTTACATTGTATGTATCGAGACAATTTCTACAAACGTAGTCACGTAAACATTAAGTGTGCAGTCAGTGCTGCACATTCTTGCATGCCTTTGTATCTATAGAGTTTGATAAAGGACAGTGAATAACAAGTGCACAGTAGCATTTAGTATGCCTAGTCTCCCTACTATAGCTGCATGTCCATATTTATTTATTATTTATTTTTTATTTATTGCATTTGTTTACTGGAAAAGTCCACTGGGCCTAAAAGAGACCATTTTCAGTGGAGGCCCATGGAGAAAAGCTCCAACAAGAACATAAATACAGAAAATATTAAACATCAATTGGTACAAAGGTATAAACAGTGTTACAGATAGTAATTACTGTAATATATATACAGAATATATACATAAAAGCAGAAATTTTGTTGGTTACCAGATGAATTCAGAGAGGTATAAACAGAGATATATTAATCAGCATTATTGTACCAGTATCAACAAGTGATAAAAAATAATAATTATGGAGAAAATATCATCAGTCAGCAGTAGCAAAAAGCATAGGAGTTTAGTTATCAGAAATGGTGGAGGAGGTTAGGTTATAGAGTAGGTACATAGGTAGCAAGAGTTGAAGTGATTTTTCAGTATTTGTTTGAATGTGGTGCTACTGCCTGTGTTTCTTATAAAAGGTGGAAGTGAGTTCCATAGTTTGGCAATGGTGAAGGAATAGAGGAGTTGACCAGCAGGTAAGGTGGGCTTTTCTACTTTTAGAAATAGATGATTTTCAGATCTTAGTTGCCTGCCGGGTTGGTATTGGGTGAGTAGTGTTGAGAGAGTAGGATAGTCTGTGAGTCTGTAGATTATTTTGTGTGCTGTAGTTCGTTGGGTGAATGAGAGAAGGTGGGGGAGTTCCAGCCAACCTAATTGTTTCAGTGAGTTACAGTGGTGGGATGAGAATTTAGCCTTGTTGGCAATTTTGGCTATTATGTTGTGACACATTTCAACTTTGGATTTTACAGAATTTTGGATAGTTAGTGAGGAGGGGCACCATAAAAGAGAGAGGGTAATAAAAAGGTTGCAAGGGTTTGTCTAGCAGAGAAGCTAAGAAAGTGTTCATGCCTGTAGAACATACCACACTTTTGGTGTGTTTGTATGATGTTATTGTTTATGTGTAGGTCAAAGTTAAAGTTTTCTTCTATAATAATGCCTAGAAGTTTACAGTGTGGGACTACTTCTATAGTGGTATTGTCTTAAGCTTGTATATCCCACTGAAACTATAGAATGATGGGTCTCTGTATAGAACTAATGGTGCCAAATTTGCACTGCACTGGCAAAGAGGCAAATCTTATAAAGCACAGTAAAAGGAATGCTGTTTTTTATGGAATATGTCACCCTCAGAAATATTAACACTTTGTTCAGGAAGCATCTGTCACCAGACTGAATGCAGCGATGGCTGAATTCTATATATCATCCATATTGCTAAATTTCTCACTATACTGAATAACATGTTGTCAGAGCTGTATGTTCTTGGTTATGTGTCGATCATTATCAGATGTTGGAGTCACTTCCTCTAGGGAGAAAAAAAATGATAAGTGTTAATCATTTCACTGACAAATGACTTTGTGTGCGTGTGTTAGTGTGTGTGTGTGTGTGTGTGTGTGTGTGTGTGTGTGTGTGTGTGTGTGTGTGTGTGTGTGTGTGTGTGCGTGTGTGTGTGTTGGTACTGACTGCAATTTGTTTCATTCACTGCAGTATGGTGAAGAAGGTGCAGTCCAGCACCACTGTTGCAGGAGAGACTACCTGTGTGTGATAACTGCATGGTGGACAGTAGTAGCATGGCTTGGTCCATATCTGACCATTCTCGGCCATGACTTAGACTACTTACCTGATTAAACAAATGAGTTTGTTCTAATAATGTAATGACATTGCTGGACATATGTACAAAAATCTGTATGCTGATATGTAGACACATCAGCCTGTGCTTTTGCTGCTTGTATCTCCCTCCCATTCAGTATCCTCCACCTCATTCAGTGGAACACTTTACACTGAACTACCACACATGGCTAACCTGTCCTAAACATGGATGGTGTATCACCCATGCCCTTCGTACATGTTTGAAAACTGCATGTTACATGCTGAAACAGTGTAACCATGGCTATCTGCAGCATTAAGACTGTCAGATGTTCTGCTCTTCCACAGTTGACCTATCATAGCCCTCATCGGATTATGGTCAAACAGTTGTATTTAATGTGCTCCTGTGGCTGCAGGATAGCACTACATGCCTCAGGACAGAGGTTTCTCATAGAGGGGCACAGCACAGCTACACCATGTCAGAGATCATCATTATTGATGATTGTTGCCATGAATCCCACAGTACATGACACACATCCCCTGCACAGCAGTGCATGGTACACATCACCTGCATCACAGTATGTGACATACATGCCTTGCACCACAGAACATGACACACATCCCATGCACCACAGTACATGACACACATCCCCTGCTCCACAGTACATGACACACATCCTCTGCACCACAGTACATGACATACATGTCATGCAGCACAGTACATGATACACATCCCCTGCATCACAGTACATGACACACATCCCCTAAACCACAGTACATGACTCACATCCCCTGCACACATGACATGGATACAGGTGAAGTTAAGTGTGATCCCTGTTAACAGAATTACTGTGGCACTGGTGACACTTGTAGGTACACATACACACACACACACACACACACACACACACACACACACACACACACACACACACACACACACACACAAGCACACACACACACGCACACACACCTCCTTCTCCAATGTACAGCAGTCTTGATGTTAGTATAGTTAGTAGCAGGAGTGTGAAAGATGCATTTCCTATAACAGTGGGGAGGGTGGTGCATTCACTTACAAAGTTTAACTGAATGACCATTCTACATTTTAGTTATGGAACTAGATGGCATTTATGGTGCTGACAGTGAGAGATAAGCTGTAAAGTGCCAATAAAGGTACAAAGTGACCCCATATGCAAAGCAGAAGAGGATGTGTGCTGCTGTACATTATAAGTGCTGCAGTGTAAGTATACAGTGACAATTAGGCAATATTGATAGCAACAGAGAATTATATAGATGCCTATTTTGTTACCAACATATACTTCAGTGCAAGCACTGAGCATTGCATAATCCAGCACAGACACAGCCATCACAGGGCAACTTTACAATAGTGCCAAATAATGAAGGCAATGGTACTGTTAGTACTGGTGTAATGCCCCAGCATTGGCCCAGTAATCAAGAAGCCTCAATCCTCACCACTGGCAACAGTGGGGAACGTACACACTGAGAGGATGACAAGTACACACACAGTAAAGTGCAATTTTCCTTAAGAGCAAACAGAGACCACAGTCATTCTGGGGCCGGTTTCTCCCTCTTTCTCCAGATCCCCAATAAGACTCCCCACTAGCACAGGTATAGAGTTGAGATCTCAGCTGAGTGGCCAAGTAGGCAAGTGTGGTGAATGGATCTTCTAGCTGATGTTGTTGGGTCCAAGTCAGAATACAGAATGCACTGTCTCTCTGTCTTTTTCTCTCTCTCTGTCTCTCTCTCTCTCTCTCTCTCTCAGAGACTTCTTAAATTAATATTTAATACCACTTTTTGTCACCTGACTTTACTTCCCAAGCTAAACCCCCATTACTAGAAACTACCTGCATTTAGCATCTCCCTGTGAAAACACATAAACAAGGGCCCTACTTAGATATTTTGACAAATGGTGGAAGTTGCAAAATAATTTACATTCCTCCACATGTAAAGACAATGCAAAAAACTTCTGGTTCTAGACAATGTGTCTTTTACTTCACTGAAACTGCGAGATAACATCTTTTGTTTATGGCCCAGCTATAAAGTAACTTAACCTCAACCATTCTTCTGACGTTGTGTAAGTTAATCTCCTGTGTTTCAGTCTCCCCTGTTAAACAGTTACAATAGTGTATAAAAAAATCCCTTCAGCACATGTCTATACAATATGACATACAGTTCTAATACAGTTATAACACATGCAATTGCATCATGCTGATATTCACAAACGACACACAACCACTTACAAAATTCCAGATAGCTGGGCTGGCAGTATCTCCCTCTGTCACACTTCTCTATAAATCATATTAATATTCAAATGGCATATAATTATTTACAAAATTCCAGATAGCTGGGCTGGTAGTATCTCCTTTTGTTACCCCCCCCCCGAAGACTCAAGCTAGTTTTTCAAGTGACCCTTGAGAAACACTGCTTGAGTGTGTTCAGCCTATCTGGGAATACCTTACCCCATTCCCTGTCTTGAGAACATATCTGCATAGGCATTATTAACCCCACTGCAGTGCTGCACTGTCATATCATATGCCTGCAACCCTAGGCTCCACCTTAGTAACTTGGTATTTTGCTGGCTGGCCCAATGTAGCCATGTTAAGGGATTGTGGTCTGTAACTACAGTGAATTTCCTTCCATACAGATAAGGCTGAAGTTTCTGCAGTGCCCACACTATGGGTAGACATTCCTTTTCTACAGCTGCATAGCATTCCTCCCTGTTGGAGCCTATGGCTGAGATATACCACTGGGTGCTCTTCTCCTTCTGAGTAAACCTGGCTGAGTACAGCCCCCACACCATGGTTTGAAGCATCCACCTTCACAACAAATTCTTTGTTGTAATCTGGACTGGCTAACACAGGGGCCCCTCCAAAAGCTCCTTTAAGCTTCTGGAATGCCTGTTCACATGCTAAGGTCCACACTACCTTATCTGGCTTGTTTTTCCTTGTCAGGTCTGTGAGGGGAGCAGCTATGGTACTATAATTGGGGATGAACTTTCTGTAATACCCTGCTGTCCCTAAGAATGCCCTCATCTGCTTTTTGGTAACAGGACCAGGCCATGCCTGAATGGGTTCCACTTTGGCAGGTTCTTGCCTGATCTTACCATTCCCCACTCTGTGTCCCAGGTAGGAGACCTCCGCCATACCCACCTGACATTTACTGGGCTTAACGGTCAATCCTGCCCTCTGTAGTCTGCCCAGCACTTCCCTGACATTCTGAAGGTGCTCTTGCCAGGAATGGCTGTAGATGGCAATATCATCCAGGTAAGCAAGGGCAGAATCTCCTGCTTCTGCTAAAATATGATCTACCAGCTTCTGGAAAGTTGCTGGGGCATTTTTCATCCCAAAGGGCATCTTTGTGAACTCCTATAAGCCAAAAGGAGTCACAAAGGCTGACTTCTGTCTAGCGTTGGGAGTCAAGGCCACCTGCCAGTAACCCTTGGTAAGATCAATAGTAGTAAGATATTTAGCTCCACCCAGCTGCTCTAGGGCTTCATCCTTCCAAAGCATGGGGTAAGCATCTGACTCTGTGTGGCTATTTAATTTCCTGTAGTCCACATAGAACCTGGTGCTGCCATCCTTCTTTGGTACCAGCACCACTGGGAGGCACAGGGACTGGTGGACTCCTGGATTACCCCTAGTTCCAACATTTTCTGTATCTCCTCCCTCAGAGACTATTTGACTCTGTCAGGCACCCTATAAGGGGCCTGCTTAATAGGCCTTTGAGATCCTGTATCCACATGGTGCTGCACCAGGTTGGTGCACCCAGGCTTGCCAGTGAATATGCCCCAAACACATTTAACACTGCTTGGATTTCTCAAACCTGGGTAGGTGATAGCTGCTGGGACATTGCTACCCCTTCCATTGAGGTGTCAGTCCAAGCCTCATTGAGGAGATCAGCCACCAGATCCCCCTCAGACTCCTCCTGCCATCCACTGCAAATACTTAGCACCAGGGCCTCTCTATCATGGTAAGGTTTCATCATATTAACAGGGTACAGCTTGTGTCCCTGCCTCCTGCCTACCAGTTCTACCATGTAGTTAACATCACTGGCTTTCCTTACCAATTTGAAGGCTTCCTCCCAAGCTGCCTGCAGCTTGTTGTGTCTGACAGAAAAGAGAACTATTACCTGCTGCCCTACATCATATTCTTTAGCTCAAGTATCCCTGTCATACCAGACCTTTTTCTGCTGTTGGGCTTCTGCCAGGTTTTCCTGCACCAAGCCCATGAGCTCCCTGAGTCTTGTCCTGAGGTTTAGGACATATGCCACAACAGAGTCCTTGTGAGATTTGCACTCACCCTCTTACTCATCTTGAATCGAATCTAGAGGCCTCCTCACCCCATGCCCATACAGCAGCTCAAAGAGTGAAAAAAACCTGTGGATTCCTTGGGAACCTCTCTGTAAGCAAATAACAGATGGGGCAAATATTTGTCCCACTCCCTCGTAAACTGGTCTGCAAATGCCTGTGTCATGGTCTTTAGTGTAGAGTTTAACCTTTCAACCAGGCCATTAGTCTGGAGATGGTGGGGGTGGTCATTAGGTGCTTCACCCCACAATACTTCCACAGACAAGCGAGCAGGTTTGACATGAAATTGGCACCTCTGTCAGTCAGTATTTCTATTGGGAAACCTACCCTGCTGAAAATCTCTAACAAAGCATTTGCCATCTTTTCTGCCTCAATGGAGGATAGGGTCACCGCTTCAGGGTATCTGGTAGCATAATCTACTGCCACTAGGATACAGTTTTTCCCTGTGGAATTTGGGGTACTCAAGAGGCCCCACAATATCCATAGCTACCCTCTGAAATGGCTCCTCAATCACAGGCAAAGGCTTCAAAGGAGCATTGACCTTGTCTCTTGCCTTGCCTACTTTTTGGCACTGCTCACAGGTCCTGCAGAACCCTGTTACATCTCTGGAAATTCCAGGCCAATAAAAGTTCTGCATAATATATCTGTTTGTATACTATATTCCCATATGACCTGCAAAGGGAATGTCACGGACTACAGTTAGAAGTGCCAGACGGCAGGCTGTAGGCACTACCAACTGCTGTATTCTCTCACCCTCTAGCCCTCCCTCAGGGGTCCACTCTCTATACAGTAACCCTTTATCCCAGTATGTAGGTTCCCCCTTCCCTTGAAAATCAGGTGCCTCACTAGCTACTAGGCCTTGTAATGTAGGGTCTGAGAGCTGAGCCTGTCTCAACTCTCTCTTTGTAACCCTTCCCTGATCCCCTTCCACAGGAAGTCTGGTATCCTCTGACAGCAGTGCCTTACCATCAGCCTGGGTACTACTTCTCACTTCTCCCCCTGCAGTCAGTCTGCCCAAGTAAACATCATTATCCACAAGCTGGTGCAGCTCACCTTCGGTCTCACTGCTACAGGGTAGCTCCCTCCCTGAAGTAACCACCACACCAGTCCTTGCTTCAAGTCTGCAGTCTGTCTGGGTCCCTCCAGGCTACCAGACCCACATGCTTGTCTCCTAGCCTGACTGAGTGTCACTGCTTCTTTTTCCACCCTCCCAGTCAAGGTGAACCCTAACCAAAGGTATTTGGAATGGACTCCCTCCTAAAACTATGAATGGAGTAGACTGCTCAAGCAAGTAGTGCTCCTCTTAGACAATTGAAGACTTTACAATGGTTATGTCAGAGGCTGTCTTTCTCTTAGCAGTGGCGTGTTTCCCCTTTACTAAGATAGGGTATAATCTCTTGTGGTAGTTTGGTACACTTGTTGTCTCCAGATAACTCACTGCTGGCATTCTGTCATTCCAACTTACTGGTTCTCCCACCTTTTGTTCTCCACCTTGCCTCCATGGACATCTATACACTACATGGCCCCACTGATTCCATTGAAAACATTTAACCCTTGGTCCTGGATGTGGGCCTGTACTAGTGGTGTCCCAGCTACATTTGCACTCTGTTGGGGCAGTTTAGGCTGCCCAACATGGGTTCTCTTAGACCCATGAGCAGTATCCCTTTCCTGTGCAGTGATGCTAGGTATAGGTCTCATTTCTTCCACAACTCATCTGCAGTATTGCAGTGCCTATCTGCTAACCAGATTCTCATGTCCTCAGGCAAAGTGATAAGGGCTTGTTCTCTCACCAAAAGGTCTGCCAGCCCTTCAAAAGTGGTGACCTGATATCCACTCACCCTTCTATGAAAAGGGTAACTTTGAGATTTGAGTTATACACGCACACACACACACACACACACACACACACACACACACACACACACACACACATGCTCACATGCACGTACACACACACACACACACACACACACACACACACACACACACACACACACACACACACACACACACACACACACACACACACACACACACACACACACACACACACACGCACACACGCACACACGCACACGCACACACACACACACACACCTGGGAAAGGCTGGCACAGGTTTACTAGCTATGTCACTTCTGCCCAGACTATAAGGTAGTTTTTTTTTTGCCACCAGCCACTACCTACCAGCTACTTTAAGACCCTTAACAAAGAGTGTCCAATCTTACTGTATAATGTTACTATAAATCCAAATGGTAGTCTGATCAAGAGTAAGATTATTAGGAGTGGGCTGCAGAATGTCACTAAATAGATATGCAAGTACTCTAAGAGCTTAAATATCTGTAGACAGACCAACCACAACTGAAATGTTTAGATATATTTAATAATAAATAATAAAAGAACAAGAAAGTACTCAGTAAACAATCACAGTTACTTCAGATTTCAAAATCACAGGAAATATTTAAAACAACATTGCAGGACAATCTCAAATAAATAAAGAAAAACATCTAAATTAAGCTCAGCTCTATTCCTGACTCTATCTAAAAGAAATTACTTGACCCTAGTTAACTTACTATTACAGCAAGGCAAGTGTGGTGAATGGATCTTCTAGCTGATGTTGTTGGGTCAAAGTCAGAATACAGAATGCTCTCTCTCTCTCTCTCTCTCTCTCTCTCTCTCTCAGAGCCTTATTAAATTAATATCAAATATTACTGCTGGATTAACTTGCAGGATGACATCACTTTTTGTCATTTGAATTTAATTCCCAAGCTAAACCCCCATCGCTAGAAACTACCAGCATTTAACATATCCCTGTTAAAACACATAAACAAGAGCCCTTCTTAAATCTTTTGGCCAATGGTGGAAGTTGTAAAATAATTTACATTCCTCCACATGTAAAGGCAATACAAAAAACTTCTAGTTTTAGATATTATATCTGTTACTGCACTGAAACTGAGAGACAACATTTTTTCTTTATGGTCCAGCTATAAAGTAACTTATCCTCAACCATTCTCCTGAAGGTTTGCAAGTAAATCTCCTGTGTTTCAGTCTTCCCTGTTAAACAGTTGCAATAGAGTATAAAAATATCTCTTCAGCACACGTCTATACCGTATGACATACAGTTCTAATACAGTTGTAACACAAGCAGTTGCATCATGCTGATATTCACAAATGACACACAACCACTTACAAAATTCCAGATATCTGGTCTGGCAGTATCTCCCACTGTCACATTTCTATATACAGCATATTAATATTCAAATGACATATACTTATTTACAAAATTCCAGATAGCTGGGCTGGCAGTTTCTCCCTCTGTCACACTTCTATATAAATTATATTAATATTCAAATGACATATATTATTTACAAAATTCCAGATAGCTGGGCTGGCAGTATCTCCTTTTGTTACAACTGGTACCCACATTCAGACATCCAGAATGGTGCAGCCCATCACAAGTATAATGATAGTGAATCCTATGACACATTGTTAACTGATGCCCATACCTGGGTGTATATTATGATGCACTCTATCACCAGCATATAATTATAATGTCTACGGTATAATGAGTACTGATACCCCAGGTGGGTGTCCATTATGGTGCATCATATGACCAGTACAATGATAATAAAACCCATGATATGATAAGTACTGACAGCCACAGTTGGCTAACCATTATGTCTAACCCCATCACCAGTGTTGTGATATTGAGGCCTATTTTGTGGTAGACATCAGTGCCCCCCCTTCTGACTATCTAGTATGGTACACTCCATTACCAATATAGGCGATAATGAAGTCTAAGATGAAGACGGTATTTGAATCTGTACCTCAGTGTCCAGTGCAGTACATCCATTCACTAGTGTAATGTTAATGGAGCCTTTCGTGTGGTAGGTGCTGCTGTTCAAACCATTCTGGTGCATGGTGTGACCAGTGTACAACAGCCTTTTACAAATTTAGTGATAATGAAGCCAATGGTGCTGACAGATTTGCTTTTTTTTTTGCACAGGAAGAGACCCTACCTTATTTTGTAGATATTGTTTTGTGTTTTTCATCACGGATTCTACTTTACTTCATAACCTGACTGTGGGCCCACACATCCAGGTTCATACTACTAGAACAGATCCTTCATGTAACCACAAACAGACACAACTATGCATGCATGGTGGCTCAGAGGATGTTATACATAATGAACAGTTTATTGGTAGTACATGCCACTAATATGTGAGGTAACACGTGTTGCAACTGTTTGCATATTGCCTTTCTGTGTTTCATGTTGAAATTTCAAACAAAGGATGACTCTGCTTTTTCTGATCTTTAGTGGTGTTTGTGTATATCCCATTATTCTATCCCACCATTTGTGTCTCACTGTTATGCATATGTCTGCATGGAAAGGCAATCATCTTAGATGTTGACTTAAGTCAGATTATATGCTCATAATTTGTATGTGGAACTCTTGCTAGTCTGATTGGCATAGTGATGTTAGCACATCTTTACACTGCCAACCTTCATCCTTTCGATCATCTCTTAGCAGCCATGATGGTGTGTCTGTAAGGGCACAAACGACATTTTTTTCTAAAACATGCAACATATTTTTGCAGCCCTTCTAGAGGCTGTACTCTCATGTATGTCCTGATTCATCCATTTACTGGTACCTTAGTTTCTTTGAGTTATTGAAACCTTATTTTCAGCTGTATAAACAGATGTTCAGTAATGTTTCTGGCATGTTAACATGCTTTACTGTATGGATCTCCTGCTTGTTTCCTTTGCATCTTCACACATGCTGATAAACCTGAGCTACAGGGGCTAGCCATCACCACCTCTGTGTGCCTATGCAGTGATGCACCCAGTCTGGAATATGTAATGCAGGCATGATGATTGTCATACAAGGGCATCATGGCAGACACCTGTTATTAAGGTACAGGTATCTCAAATGTTTTGTGAGCTCTTATAGGCTACCTATTTGTTTACTGAAACAAATCCTTGTTAATTATCATAGTATTGACATCCCCTGAATTTGGTGCATATATTACATCTTAAAATAAGGTTCTAAAAATCTTATCCTTGTCCTCTACCTCTCCCTTTCTTCCTTCTACCTATCCTAAAACATTCTTTCTCATCTCTTAATACTTCTCCATTTTTCTCATTTTCTCTTCTTCTACCAAGTTCATTTTCAAATATGTTCCATAGCTGTGAAATGCTGCTGCTATTAATTGATACCCTGTTTAAATGTTGCATATTTGTTGATTATTTGTATACCTCTGCTTATCTATATACATCTGTCCACTCCTTTCTTTATGTAATGTATTTTCAGGAGTTTTTCTCCCGAGAAAAATTTATTTCATAGCTCGTCACATGATTCTGCTATTAGTTAATGACACTGTGTTTAAATTTTGTATGTTTGTTGATGACTTGCATACCTATGATTACTATGTATTTTATGTCTTGTTGGAATTTTTCTAGAGCTTTTCTCCTCAGCTTTCTGTCCAGTTGGACTATCTTGGTAAACAAATGCAAGAAATAAATAAAAACATAAATAAATAAATAAATAAATTATAATGTAGATGCAATCCACACAAACAGATGATTCTGGTTATTTGTGCACTGTGTGAAATGTGTGCATCACTCATGTCCTCACTGCTTGTGAGGTTGAGCTCTCTATATGTTCTGGCATGTACTACATCCCTGTATTAAAGAAGTACTGCAATATGTGGCAAATGAAGTTTGTGATAGTGTGGAGTTGTCCACAGAAGGTCTTTGGAATGTCCCAGGTGCAAGTAAAGATATTGCAGTACATAGTTGAGTCGAGTCTACAGTCTTTCGGTCTACTCTATCGTTTACCATGCATACCCATGCACAGTTCTAAACATTTTCCAGAGCTGGTGCAGAAGTTGGTATTTAAATGATATCAACCAGTTTGCTCATGTTAGTTTAAGGTGATGCAGAGCAGGCAAGTTTAATACTGCTGTATTAGCCTTCAGTGTCACTACAGTTGTCAGTTATCTGGTTGTTATAACCAACATGCTCATTCCAAAGGCTGCATTTGTACCATATTCCTTGCAACAATTCTGTAATGTCCACTCTTGCACAGATAATGTTTGAATCTCACAACTGACAACCAATATAATGCTGGATTTTTAAAGGCAGAAGTTATGGTTCTCGGATCTGTTTCAATGTCCATATACACATATGATATCAAATAGAGGAATTGTATCTTGAGTCACTCAACTGGCACCCAACAGGTCAATGTAGACAAGATGCACACAAATCTGATTCACTGACCAACTCACCAAATACAACCTGGCCTCAAAAGCATGCAAGGAATATGCACTGCAGCCCTGATTACAGGCTTCCGACAGACACATCGACACTAGGACTGCACACTGACTTCTTACCAAGCTGAGACTTTGAGCTATTATCCCATGTTTCTTTCTCACCAATCTCTCTGTGATTGTCAGTTTTCAGTACCCAATACCCTTAGTAATTGTCTCATACACACGCACACACACACACACACACACACACACACACACACACACACACACACACACACACACACACACACACACACACACACACACACACACACACACACACACACACACACACACACACACACACACACCTCCTAGTAAAAGTTAGAAGAATTTTTCAGTTTCCCACAGCTTTTATCCAAGTGACGTAGTACTGCCACCATCCTAGATACTGCACTAGGGAAACAGCACAACAATTATTGTGACATTCTTGATTACTAGCCAAATAATAATAATAATAATAATAATAATAATAAATAAAATTGTAAAGTGTTGCGTAGTCTGACAAATTATAGGTGGATACAAGCAGCATGACAACCTATAGTGTTGAGTAATACCATCCTCTCAGACAAATAACAATCCATAAGATTTTAAAAGTGAACAAGTAAAAAAGACTTTGCTTAAAAAACAAAAACATTAGGCAGCACTAATGAAAGTTAAACATTTAGATGTACGTAAATTTGTACAAAGAGCAGGATAATAATTAACTGCACAGATAAAATGTTAAAGGAAGACTCTTAAGTAATAAAGGTTAAATGACCTGGCTGACTCAATCAGTTGCATTTAAATTGCACATTTAAAGTAACACAGTCACAGGCTACACACTCAAGTGCGCTAGCCTCCTCTGTGTATTTAAAGTAATTTAAGCTCTGCATTTCTGTTGTTTCTGAAAAAAAAACCACAAAAAAATTCCTTGTTTTCCCACCTTTCTGAACTGGTCTAGTCCAGTTTTCAGGCTTTGCTGAATCCAGGACTGTGGTAAAGGTTTCTGTGTTGCCCATATCATACTTGGATAGTTAGGTGGCTTCCTTGTTCACTGTGAGAGAGGGAACTCTGAGCAGCCTATCTGTCCCTGTAGGAGTGGTCCCAGCCCAGCAACTTGTAGCTCATTGGCCATTTTTGGGCTAATTTCTATCCTTTTTGATTTCCCTGGTATAAAAACTGCTTAACTCGGTTTTTCACGGGTTTGAGCAGCGCTGTTTAGCTGTGGTTAAACTATTCCAGGCTCCATGAAGTCTGCACTTCAGTTTTTTCCTTGAAACTTGAAACACTTCAACCCAGCACTAGAAATAAGGCAATTTAAGACCGGCACTTACTAAAACTCACTAAAACTAGCACTAGGTTACAGCTTGCACTTCAGCCCTATACTCAGGAGGTATAAGGCTCTTTACTCATCCAATCAGCAATACAGTCCCGACCATCTATTCAGGCATGTTCAAGGAACAGCTTCAGGTGTGCTCTCCAGTCCAGCTGGTGAATCTGGGCATCCTGAGGCAATGCTGCAATTGCCTCACGTACACAGACAACCTCCTCCTCCTCCCAACCAACACAAACATATGTGAGAGATGCAGCTACACAGCCAAACTGGAGGCTAAGCTCTCTCAACCTACGACTGGATCAACCAGTCACAAGGAGAAGGGCAACACTAGCACCACATTACCAGACTCACATAGACCAGCCATAGCTGCACCAGAAAACAATTCTCAGAAACACACAAAAACATACCTGGAGGCTCTAAATAAGAACCTGCCTAAACAACAGAGACCTCCTAAGCATACACCCAAGCAACCCCCACCCCACAACAGAAACCAGGTAACACATATGTCACAACGTCAGTGTGCCAAGCAAAAACAGCCCCTAAGGCTAAATAACACATCTAACACACTAGTAATCGGTGATTCTATCATCAGGCACACAGACGTCCCACTCACTAGACTGAACAAGGAGAAGGTTACCGTAAGCTGCCTGTCGGGTGCCAGAATCCGCCACAGAACACATGCACTCAGGTCACTCCACAACAAGTACAAATATGATTCTGTCATTGTACATGTTGGCGTAAATGACCTGAGACATACCTCTCTGGACTACATGAAAAGAGACATGGAGGAGCTCTCTGACCATGTAGCCCAGGCTGGTATGACTCTGACTCTGAGTAGCATCCTGCCCTCACCCAAAATGATGCCAGCATACGAAGAAAAAATGATCAGTTTCAACAAATGGTTAAACTACTGGTGTCATTCAAAGGGGATCCAGTACTTGTCAGCCTGGGACGACATGCTTGACAAGCCACGTTGCTTCGCCAGAGACGGCTTGCACCTTTTGCCCCTGAGCTTTCGAATACTGGCCAAGACTCTTGCCACCCCAATACTGCCTTTTTTAGGCAAGGCTCAAAAGACAAACCTGCCTCCACAAACAACAATAATAAACAAAAACTGGGGATAATGCTGCTCAACGCCAGAAGTCTAAACCTCAAAATGCACTCACTCAAGGCTCTCCTTAGTATGGAAGAAATTGATGTATGTGCAGTGACAGAAACCTGGTTTAAGGCTCCAGAGAGCACCCCAGCGCTACCAGGCTATAACTCCTACCATACTTTTAGGTCCCAAAACCAGGAACGGAACAGAAAAGGAGAGGGTGTGTCCATATTTATCAAGAACACCCACACCTCCAGGTTAGTAGCACAGCATGCGGAATCTGAGACCATCCAAGTGCAATTGACAGCAGGTAAATTGACTGTTCAATTTATAGCTTGCTACAGATCTCCCACCTTGTCTCAGAACCCTCACGCAGCATTCCTGAGAACATTAGAAAGTATAAAGATTCTACCCAACACCATGCTACTGGGTGACTTCAACTATCCAAACATTGACTGGGAAAACTACTCAAGCTCAAATGCCCTAGCCCAATGCTTCCTTGAGTTTATAAACTCAAACGCCCTTGAACAGCTGGTCACCACTCCCACAAGAGGTGACAACATACTGGACCTGGTCATCACCAACATGGGGAACCTATGTTCCACACCTGAGGTAAACTCATCATTGGTAAAATCAGATCACAAACTAATCACACTGGACATCCACATCCTGACCCCCCCCCCAGTCAAGGAAATCAAGGTAAAAAACTTCTCTAAAGCCAACTTCACACTCTTCAAGACCGAGGTGGAAAGTTTCAAAGCTCCCAATCAAATGGAAAATGATGACCCATTGGCAGAATCCTTTACAAGTGCATTTTATGAACACCTTCAAGAATGCATGGACCGAGCCATCTCAAGTAAAACCAAGACCAACTCCTCAAAAAACAGGAAACCAGTCTGGTGGACCCCAGCCATAAATAAACTTTACAACAGAAGGAGGAAACTCCTGCAAGATAGAACAAAATCCCCAAATAAGAAGGCATCTCTGATTAACATCAGTAAAAAACTGCGCTCCCTCATTAAATCATCCAAGGCCAACTTCAAAAGAAAAATAGCCAATGACTCTAAGGATAACCACAAGGCTTTCTTTAACTATGTCAAGAGTCTAGGGGCAAACTCTCAGATATGCTCCGAGCTAGTGCATAATGGCCATAAATACACTGAACCAACTGACATTGTCAACATCCTGGCTGACAAGTTCAGTGCAAACATCACCCCCCCCTCTCCACCAAAGGGGCTAGCACCCATCCCAAAAGAATGTGGTGCTCCAGATATCTCAGACACACAAGTAAAGACAGCCCTTGCAAAGGCCAAAAACACAGCATCAATGGGACCAGATGCTATCCCAGGTTGTGTCTTACACGAGCTTCAAAATGAACTAACCCCCCCATCTCAAATCACTATTCAAACTCAGCCTCTCTACAGGCTTTGTACCCAAAGAATGGCATACACCAACAGTCGTACCACTCCACAAAGGTGGTGCCACAATTGACCCTGGGAACTATCGCCCTATAAGCTTGACTAGCTTGGTCTGCAAAGCCATGGAATGCATTATCATGGAGCTCATTAACAGGGACATTGGGAACCTCCAGACACTGGACCCCACCCAGTTCGGCTTTGTTAAAGGCAGATCTTGCCTCCTGAACTTGGTCGACTTCTTTGAAACAGTCACCAAGGCCATAGATGAAGGGAAGGTGGTCCACACAGCATATCTGGACCTCACTAAGGCATTCAACACCATCTCAAACTCACCAGCTTAAATATCAACTGCCATGTCACGAGATGGGTTGCCAATTGGCTCTCAGACAGAACCCACACGGTAAGAGTGGCAGGCGCCATATCTGACTCTAAACCAGTCACAAGCGGAGTCCCACAGGGCTCAGTCCTGGGACCCCCTTCTGTTCAGTATATATTTCTCCAAAGTACAGGCAAAGGCGGAGGGACTGTGGCTAACCAAGTTCGCAGATGACTGTAAATTGGGTGCAATAATTGACTCTCCAGCTGACACAGACATCCTGCAAAAGGGTCTCACAGAGACAAACACCTGGTGTCAAAGTCACGGCCTCAAGCTAAATGCCAAAAAATGCATAGTAATCCCATTTGGGAAATACAAAGTACCTACAAACTACCACATAGATGGGAATCCACTAAGTACAGAAGAAGTAATTAGGGACCTGGGTACCCAAGTAGATAGCATGCTCTCCTTTGATAACCACATAGCCAAAACATTCACAAAATCCTTCTATGTGGCACACCTGATCAAAAAGGGTTTCTCATCCAGATCAAAGAAGGTGATTGTGCCCCTTTACTCCCCACTCATTAGGCCCATAATAGAGTACAATGCCCCATTTGGGATGTACCTCACTAGACACCTGCAACAACTAGAAAGACCACAGAAGTACCTCACTAAGAGGATTAAGGGCCTTAAACAATTACCCCTATGAAGCACAACTAAAAAAAGCTCCAGCTCTTCTCAGTCGCTTACCGTCTGCTCAGAGGTGACCTATGCCTGACCTATAGGGCCATGTCAAACCCTGAACTAATGGACATGCTTCACCTCAAAAAAACGAGATCCCCCAGAACCACTCGTTCTAGCAACTTGAACCTATGTACAACAATAAATAGGACATGCTGGAGGGATAGATTCCTGTCCCAGCAACTCCCCTCACTCTGGAATAGAATCCCAATCCATATTCGACAGAGCTCCTCTCTGACCCTCTTCAAGAAAAATCTTGATGAGTGGATGGGTAATCATAAGTTCTACCCTGGGATCACATCAGAAGCCCTGTTGACAGAGGCCCAGGTTACTAATCTAATGGGGAGGCGAAAGCCATCACTCTGTGGCTAGACTTATAAATGCCCATGGGCAGATAGCCTAGTACTTACCTATGAACCTATGAACCTAAGTGTAATGAAGCCTTTTTCAGTTATGACCTGGGATAATAAGCAGTAAAAATTGCATTGTATATAGAAAGAAGAAATAAATGGATATGCTAAAACAATTGCACAACCATACCTCTCAACTGTACAGATTTTCTCATGTTGTTCACATTTTTGCCTCATACTTTTGGTCTGTATTTCATAAAACTGGGTTTTTTCTGGTAAATCAAAAAATAATGACAGACATTTGAGTTTCAGACTTCATACCCTTCAGAAAATTCATGCAAACACAAAATCTGTTATTCTATCAACTTTCTAAGCTTGTGAGAGCGATATTTAAAATTTGTCCCCTATTTTTGGGCCTCTGTCCTCGCATTATTTATGGCTCTGTCTAGATTTCTTGCTCTAAGAGGTTGAGAGGTATGTCCACAACACATTAAGTTTGATTTACAAATAGTAGAAGCTACAATGTAAGCAGGAAGAAGAAATAATTAGATAAGCTAAAACAAATATACAAAATAATAGTTTTGATACCTGTTTATTATTGTAATGTAAGTCTGTCACAATGTATAGTAATTATTAACTATGTTTGGGGGGTAGATACATTGTAGAGGAGAGAAAGGGAATAGTAGAGCAAGTGGAGAGAAATATTAACCTGCAGGAGAGAGTGCTTAAATGACCTGATTTAGAATAGCTGAATTGCTGTGACAATGTGAATATTAATTTCCATCCATATTCCCTTTTTCAAAAGGTAATTTTAAGTCATTGCTAGTTTCCTTTTATCATTGACTTGAAGGATGAGCCAAACAGGTTAACTTACAGTTGCTGTTCTATAAGTTTTTACCTCTGCATGAGTTAATAGCAATGCTTTGAGCATTGTCATGTTCAGTAGACATGTTTTACTTCTCAGTTAAGTCAGCACAGCATTTGTGGACCTATAATGAGCCATGAAAGGTGACACATCTTTTGATTTATGTCTCTCTGTTGAAATATCGGCACTTGAAATGCCAAGTCCTGGCTAGACAAAAAATCTAAACTTCTTTTTGCATGGGTGTCAAGCCCTTCATACCTCCCACCTCTGATATATATATATATATATATATATATATATATATATATATATATATATATATACCTTGTAGAAAAGGGAACATTTTGAGAAATGGCATCTCGGACTTATTATATATATAAGTATGTTCTTTCAGCCATTCGCTCTCCATATTTTGGGACTCCCTTTAGTGGATCTCATCCCAACATTTCAAATGGTTGCCTTTATTTAGTATTTGACAGCTGTGAATGTAAACTGTTTACTGACATTTTTTAGCCACGACCCAAGTGTATAGTTAAAAGAAAGAGAAAAGTGCATTCATAAGCAAACTAGTTGGTTGTTACACATTGGTAAGGTGGGTGCATACCTAAAGTGACACCACTTTGGACAATTTCAGTGGTGTGTAGTATATAGGTAATCAAAGGATTGAGCAGACACTTTGGTACATTTAACAACCTTATTCACATAATAGAAAATATTCATATACACATGTAATAGAACATTTAAGTTATGTACAGCATATATAGTTGTATTCTTAAGTTATACACAGCATGAACTGACTAACACTTACCGGGTGTTGGGTGGCAACGGTATGATTAACCAGTATTTTTAAGGCATGTACACACTACTTCATTGTACTGATGTTCGGGTAGGGCTTTTTTAAACTTAGCGATTTCACAGTTTCTTATTTCAGATAGGAGTTTGTCCCATACTGCTGGGCCTAACTAGAAGAAAGCACAGTCACCTGTGAATGTTTTAAAAGGGGTTTTGTTTAAGGTTTTTTTTTTTTCATTTTGTGTACCTCATAGGAAGTAAATTTGGGCTCAGATTCATGAATGCCTACACTTCGTTCTAAGAACTTGTGTCTGATGTGGAGCAGCAAGTGTGCTAATTGGCATTCATTAAACAGTACTACACATTTTGCACAGCTTCAAAACAAGGCTAAGTCACAGAATATGCTAATGAAGGCATAAGTAGGTAGCAATTCAACAGGGAAGAGTAATTCAGGAATGTAAAAATCATGTGTGTACACACTGTACTAGTGTACTCCCTTTTGTCCTCAATTCCAGTACTCTTTGAAATACAGACATGAGCACATTTAGAAAACATGTTAGTGATTGCTGCTGCCATCATTAACCTGTATGTGCGACTAGCCTTAACTAAAGGTCTGTTACTGCTGCCTGACCTCGGCCTAGAGGAGAAGAGTGTTCAGACCTCATTTGACTTATAGACTTTATGATATAGAAATTGTAGAACACTACAGGGTAGACAGGGATACCTTAGAGAAAATTTGCATCCTGTGCTACACTCACTTAATGCCCTGAAGAAATTGTGGGGATCCCATCCCTGTGGAAATCAAGATGTATGTAGCATTGCATACACTAGCTATAGGCACTTTTCCGTGACTCACAGGGGATATATTAGGGGTATTACAGGCCTCAGCCTCAATAATATTATTCCAATTTCTAAGTGCAATGCTACAACATAGAAAGGATCATATCTGGTTTTCAAATTCCCCCAGAGGAGAGACCTACAGTCATGTAACATTTCTATACCATAGCACACTTCCCTGAGGATGTGGGGGGGGGGGGGCATAGCATACACATTGCATGAAAGCTCACAGGATGAACAGCAAAAGAAGTACATCAACAAGAAAGGATACCACTCTATCAATTGTCAGGTGGCCTGTAATACCCAAGGGATCATCTACAATGTGTGTATAAGGTTTGTTGTGCGTGACTTTTTGCAAGAGCATCAAGTGTGTAATGTAGTTACGTACTGGAACCTTGGCTCATGACACCCATGAGAAATCTACACAATCCCACTGAGCAAAGTTACAACAATGCATACGTTCAGATTAAAAGTATTGTGAAGCATGTGTCTGGCTTTATCAAATCAAGGTTTTGATGCCTAGATGCACCTGGTGGTGGCCTGCAGTACAGCTCAAACAGGTCAGCCAAAATACTCACAGTTTTTGCTATTGTTGTACAATGTCCAGGAAACAGCTGAAACAAGGGAAACAAGGCCAAAGGCCACAGTTACCAGCACCACAGACAGGGCCAGCAGACACAGATGAAGGGTATGAGGAAAAACCAGTAGCTGTGGATGATCCTGGTAGATGTAACAATATGCTATTGCCCTGGCTAAGAGGCAGATGATAGTGCACACATTGGTTTCCTAAGTGAAAACCAAAGAAGTTAAGCACATAAAAACAATAACAGTGATGCATGCAAAATTAGCAACCTTTGCTTACCCATATAATGGCTGTGTTCTATGAACATTAGACAGAGTCAACCCTAGAAGACACAATTTGTAACAGCAGCAGCAGCATTAACCACGGTAAGAGATGATCCTGTAAAGAAGAGATAGAAATGATTATCCTCATATGCAAGTATTGTAACCCAGTAAGATAAAAAAATAGTTCAACTGTGCAAGAATGTCAGCACTAACCCATGAGTGATACAAGCAACATAAACATTAATATCCACAGTACTCTCCATCACATATTAAAGATTCCCAACATAGACATCAAACTGTGACCAAGGAATCATAACAACATTTACACAAGGTGCTGACCATCCACAAAATTTTAGGACTGCATTTCTAAGAATAATAGTACAAATACAATGATGATCAAAAACTAAGTAACAATTATTTGAACTTGAACAGGAAAAAAGTGCATTACTTTTGATTAAAGCAAGCATCTGAGAAATCAAGCACTAGCTATCCACTCTGTGAATTAGATATAGGCAACCCTAAGTCAAAAAGAAATGTGCAAAGGGCAGGGGCATAGTCACCATTGCTTCCACAGTGTGTGATATATATATATATATATATATATATATATATATATATATATATATATATATATATATATATATATATATATATATATATATATATATATATATATGGGTCTATATGAATTCATCGACATGTTATAATATTGACAGCCACTAGTACAACACGAAAACATCGACCTTCCATATTATCGAAATTTCAAATATTCAACGTTTACTTCCCCGACAATTACAGAGAATGCTTGAGTAGTAAATGAAAAGTGTAGACATATATAAATATTTCTCCGACATGTAAAGAGAATGCATGAGCAGTAAATGAAAAGTATGTTACACAAATAAATATTCAATATAAATATCCAACTAATGAGCAAATAGAAAGGAAGTTCACAACTGAAATACTCGCTTTACTAAGAGCAATATTTGCTCTGCACCGACGAAAGATGGCGAACTCATACAAGACTAGTCCTGGGGTGATAGGATCCATGTACCAGAAGTGAAAGTGCGTATGTTTACAGGGTACCCACCATCTCCGAAAAGCAGGAGACTACTTCTCCGTCAACAGAGATTTGAAACACTAATTTCTAATATGAGGAACTACTCAAATGTTGAGTTTGTGTAAGGTATCGCGAGGTTACTTAAAATGTAAACACAAGCAGTTTTATGTTTAAATCTGAAAGGTATAGCACGGCACTTGGACGTTGCAATTATGCATTTTGCACTTTAGTCAATGTAGTTACTGTTAACGTCGGATTTGTTTCTACAACGAGTTTTGTGTTTTTTTACATGGCGGACCGAGAGTATAATGAAAGTGTACCATATGGTGGACTGTTGTTTTATCTTTCATTTCCTGTTGTCGGGCAAGTCAATGTCGATGATTTAAAATTTCGCTATTATGAGTCGTCAGTGATTTCGTGTCGTACTAGTGGCTGTCGATATTATAACATGTCGATGAATTCATATAGACCCATATATATATATATATATATATATATATATATATATATATATATATATATATATATGGGTTACATTCAGAATTTCGAAGTCCAAAACTTCGAATCTCAAGTTATAAAACTTCAAAATCCTGAATGGAGATCGGCATACAGCGCGGACTGGGAGATTTCCCTTGTCCTCGCTGTAGTGCGATCTCAGAGTTGGTACATTTAAGTTGTGGGGGTGTGGGGGGTGCAAGGGGGCTTGCTCCACTGCATACTCTAGTTTTGTATGTGTTTAGTTGTGTTTCAGGGGAGGGTTCACAATGTCGAGATTTTAAGATCTTGAGATTCTGAACTCAATGTTCTGAAACTTGAGATTTTGGGATTTCGAAATTTAGAAGTGAACCTATATATATATATATATATATATATATATATATATATATATATATATATATATATATACAAGCCTGACACCAAAAAAGAAGTGTGTGTGTGTGTGTGTGTGTGTGTGTGTGTGTGTGTGTGTGTGTGTGTGTGTGTGTGTGTGTGTGGCGGTATGGCCAAGTTGAGTTTTATCGTGCATGGGTCTTGAAGAGTACAATGAAAGCACGTGTACAAGAACTACTGCCTGGCTTCCTGGACAAGTGTGAGTAATATTAGGTACAGGACTGAGTTCACCACGACTACCCCTGATAAAAAGAACTACCTTTGTCAGAAGTTGCACTGCTTGTTCCATGGCCCTGGATAGAAGTAGGGATACTAACTGAATGTGAATAATGTCTGCAGGACAAGTTTTCATAATGACTATATCCACTACCATGAGCTCATTGTGTACCACATTTGTGTGTGGACACCTCGATCACTGACAGAGCAGTGGAAGTAGTGCCACCATGGGGATAGAATCTGGAACTATGACACCTAAGACCCGATGATAAAGCAGATCCCCAGCCACATAGATGCTGATTGTCCTTTAGCAGATATTTTATTATAGACACACTGCATGATCCAGTTTGTCATTCATCCAGGCCAAGTAATCATCCACATGGTTCAGGAAGTCTTGCACATTAGAATGGACAGCGTTTAGCACTCTTACTATATCTACTGAGGCACTGGTGGAACATGCCTGTGCCTCCCCGACAGCCTTGCACATACGCTGTGTGGCACATACTGACACACTAACATCAAGGAGATGGAGGAAAGCATGGCTCCTCCTCTGAGCACCGATACTGACATCCCTGTGTGGTACTTCACCCTCACAATGGCTAGGGGGAGAGAGTAACACATCTTCAACCTGAATAACCACTCTACCCTGATCAACCATGTCACCCACAACCTGTCCTCCGTCAGATGGCTCCATGTCATGGGTATGCATAGCCATACTGACTGTATCCATACTCTGGGCAGGGGATGTGGGACCCACAACGTCAGTGTCAGACTGACCTTATGCAGTCCAAGACTGTGTCTCTTCATCACTGCCATCATCATCAGAGACTACTGATACTCTGACATCAAGCAGTAGGAGTTCTACAGTGCCAGTGGCAGGCTCCCCTGTGATTAGAGTAATAAAACAAAACAAATAGAGAAATACAAGAAAAAAAATATCAGACTTATGCTACAAAACCCTGAGGTAAGCAATAATAGATACAACTGCAATTACAAGAGGAATTAAGGTAGACAACAAGATAAATTCTATAAACCAGTACAAGAAAAAACAGGTATGGGCATATAATTTGCAGGTTGCCGTGGAACCTCAGTACCAGATGTGCCTAGGCAGATAAAATGGAGATGAAGAGAGATAAGCAATAAAATGAAGATGACACATTAAAAACAGCCCTCATAAAATTATGCATATAAATAAAGATCTTATGGGCCTATATATCGATCCTCTTTCTCTCCCTCCTGTCCTCCCCTCTCCCCTCTTTACATTTCTTACTCTGCCTTTCCTAATATATATCAGCTGTCTGGATCCCTTACAGTGAACAGCAACCCCTCCATCTCAATGAGTGGTGGTCTGGTAGCAGGACCAACTTCACTAGCACTATGTTCCTGTGATATAGAATTGGTTCTTTCCTTAGTCTTGGTGATCATGTCACTGGGATGTCTGATGTGCTTGTACTCTTGGCCACAGTGACCAACTGTGTTGACATCATTAACTGCCTGCCACCAGATATGCTCACAGCAGAAAGGGAAAAATACAGTCTTCTGTTGCATACATTTGTCCTTACTATGGCATGATTTCTTAGGTTAACTGTTGCAAATATCAAATGCATGCAGACGTCAACTGAAAAATGACAAAAGGGCAACGTTAATAAATGGATATATTGCTCCATAAAAGTCAAGTGGTCGAATGTCAAAGCTTGAGTACATGTGATCCACTTTTCCTGCCTCATAATTCCCTCTCTGTATGTGTCATATACTGTTAAACTTCACAGTGTTTCATGTTACTGTCATAGTTTCAAGGTACAAATCTAGAGAGTATGATGTCTGTGTGAAATGTCTTCTTCTTCTTCTTCTGCTGTCAGTGTTTCTTGGTTAGGGGTCGCCACAGCAGATCACCTGTCCACTCATGATTGGCAGTGGAGTTTTACAGTGTCGAGTTGCCAGCCCAGCGCCCAACCTTCCACAGAAGGTACACACTCACACCTAGGGCCATTGTGAAACTAAAGATCTTTAATGTCCACATTTTCATGGTATAATACCACAGAGTTGATAAACCATAGCATAGACATATTTTACATATTTCTCTCTTTTTATTGGCTTCATCCTTTTGTGCATAATTTGGCATTGTACTCTGATGTCTGTCAATGGACCTTAGAACGGAATGACAGTTCACTTCCCAGGGCAAAAAACATAAACATTAAGTTTTGAATGCCAGTAGTAGTGCAAATGAGACTGCTATTGTTGCACTTCTGTCAGTACTCTGGACAGTACTGAGTGAAGAAAATAAACCTGATTGTTGACTTTCTGTCTGGCTCAATGTGTTAATATAGAAAGTTTAGAGAAACAGCAGCATTAATACAGGGATCAACTCCAGTTTGCAAATAATTTTAATGAGGGGCTCAGTATAAGAAGTGTCACAGAACTCATCTTAGGAATTTAACATGAAGTACAAGTGACAGTTACAAAAATTAAATTTGCAACACATCTCTGTGTAATGATTACAAAACAAGTAAACTGTGTTCTGTGTAATGTATGAGCATATTGATGATAACAGTCTTTTATTGTCATCTGTTGTCATCTTTGTCATTGTTTTTGCTGTTTTCCTTGTCTGGCATCATATTTGTCGTCTTTGCCATTGTCATACTTGTCATCATTTTTGTCATCATGTTTGTTGTCCTTATCATCTTTGTCAGCTTTCCCATCATCTTTCTTTTCTGCCATTGTCTTTGTTGTCATCACTGTCATCTTTGGAATCTTCTCTGTCATCTTTATCATAGTCTTTATTGTCATCTTTGTCATCATCTTTGTCATAATTTCTGTCATCAAGGTTTGTAATTTTGTCTTTGTCATAATTATCATCGTTGTCATCTTTGTCTGTCATATTTGTCATTGTCTTTTATCTTTATCTTTTTATCTTTATCGTTGTCTATCGTTTTTGCTGTCATATTTGTCATCTTTTTTATCATCTTTGTTGTCATCTTTGTAATCTTTATCATCTTTATCGTCATATTTATCATTTTTGTCATTCTTGTCATCTTTTGTATCATTTTATTTTCATCCTTGTCATCTTAGTTGTCAACTTTGTCATTGTCTTTGTCATCTTTGTCATTGTTTTCATTGTCCTTGTCTTTATGATCATTTTTGTCATCTTTCTCATATTTGTTTTCTTTGTTCTTGTCTTTGTTGTCATCTTTGTTGTCATCTGTGTCATTGTTTTTGTTGTCAGCTTCTTCAATATATTTATCTTCTCATCTTTGTCTTTGTCATCATTTTCATCATATTTGTCATCCACATCATCATATTTGCTTTATTTGCCATATTTGTCATTGTCTGCCTTCATCTTTGTCAGCTGTCATATTTCTCAGTCATATTTATCTTCATGAATCATTTTTGTCATATTTGTCATCTTTGTCATCATCTTTGTCATCATTTCTGTCATCCTTATCATTCTTGTCTCTCATTTTTTATCATTTTTTTCATCTTTACCATCTTTGCTGTAATTTTTGGCATTGTCTTTCTCATTGTTTTTGTTGTCATCCTTGTCTATGTCATCATCTTTATTGTCAATTTTGTCATTGTCATCTTTGTCTTCATCTTTGCTCATGTTGTCATTTGTCATCATCTTTCTGATCTTTCTTGCCTATTCTCTTTGTTGTCATCTTTATCATCTTTGTCATTGTCTGTCATCTTTGTCATCGTCTTGGCTGTCATCATCTTTGTCATCATCTTATCTTTGTCATCATCTTTGACATCTTTGTCATTGTCTTTTTTGTCATCTGTCATCTGTCATAAAATTTGTTGTCATCTTTGTCATTGTCTGTCATCACCTTTGTCATCTTTGTCATCTTTGTCATATTTCTCACCTTTGTCATCATCTTTTCCATCTGTCATTGACTTTGTTGTCATCATCTTTGTTGTCATTGTTGTCATAATTGTCATCATCTTTGTTATTTTTGTCATTGTTTGTCATATTTGTCATCTTTGTTGTCACCTTTGTTGTCTTTGTAATCTTGTCATCTTGGTTGTCTTTGTCTTTGCCATCTTTGTCTTTGTCATCAGCTTTGCTGTTGTCATTTTCATTATCTTAGTCATTTCATCTTTATCATTGTCTTTGTTATTTTTGTAGTCTGTCACTTTTGTCATCTATCATTTTTCTTGTCATATTCTCTTCTTTGTCATCATCTTTGTCATCTGTTTCATCTTTGTCATCATCTTTATTTTTCTCATTCTCGTCATCTTTTTTGTCATCATTTTTGTCATCCTTGTCATCTCAGATGTCATCTTTGTCATTCTCTTAGTCATCTTTATTACTGTTTTTGTTGTCATTCTTGTCTTGGCAATCATCTTTGTTGTCATCATTGTCATTGTCATCTTTGTCAACTTTGTTGTTATCTTTGTTCTTATCATTTGTCATCATCATTGTCATCTTTCTTGTCATTGTCATTCTCCTTGTTGTCATCTTTATCTTTGTCATTGTCTCTGTCATCTTTGTCAGTCTTTGTTGTCACCATCTTTGCCATCTTTGTCATCTTTGATATTTTGATGTCACCTTTGTCATCATCTTTGTCATCATTTTGTCATGTTTGCCATCTTTTTTGTCATCCTTGTCTTGTCTTCTTTATCATATTTGTCATCTTTGTCATTTTTGTCATTTTTGTCATCTTTGTTGCTTTTGTTGTCACCTTTTTCAGATGACGACAACAGACTATGAGAAAGATGACAGAGACAATGACAAAGGAGACAAAGATGACAACAAAGACAATGACAAAGATAAGAAAGATGATGACAAAGATGATGGCAAAGATAAGGAAAACAACAACAATGACTTTGATAATGACAAAGAAGACAATGAAAAGATGACAAAGATGATGACAAAGACAACAAGGACAACAAAAGCAATGAGAAAAATGACAAGGATGATGACAAAGATTACAACAAATATGGCAAAGCTGACAAAAATTATGGCAAAAAAAGACAAAAAAGATGCTGTTTTCCTTGTCTGACATCATATTTGTCGTCTTTGCCATTGTCATACTTGTCATCATTTTGTCATCATGTTTGTTGTCCTTATCATATTTGTCAGCTTTCCCATCATCTTTCTTTTCTGCCATTGTCTTTGTTGTCATCACTGTCATCTTTGGAATCTTCTCTGTCATCTTTGTCATAGTCGTTATTGTCATCTTCTTTGTCATCATTTCTGTCTGTCATCAAGGTTTGTAATTTTGTCTGTCAAAATTATCATCGTTGTCATCTTTGTCTGTCATATTTGTCATTGTCTATTATCTTTATTTTTTTCTTTATCTTTGTCTATCATTTTTACTGTCATATTTGTCATCTTTTTCATCATCTTTGTTATCTTTGTTATCTTTATCATCATCTTTATTGTCCTATTTATCATTTTTGTCATTATTATCTTTTATATCATTTTATTTTCATCCTTGTCATCATAGTTGTCAACTTTGTCATTGTCTTTGTCATCTTTGTCATTGTTGTCATTGTCCTTTTCTTTATGATCATTTTTGTCATCCTTCTCATATTTATTCTCTTTGTTCTTGTCTTTGTTGTCATCTTTGTTGTCATCTGTGTCATTGTTTTTGTTGTCAGCTTCTTCAATATCTATATATTCTCCTTCATCATCTTTGGCATCTTTGTTGTTGTCATCTTTTTCATCATATTTATTGTCACTATCTTTGTCATTGTCTTTGTCATCATTTTTGTTGTCTTTATCATCATGGTTTGTCATCTTTGTCTTTGTCATCATTTTCATCATATTTGTCATCCACATCATCATATTTGCTTTCTTTGTCATATTTGTCATTGTCTGCCTTCATCTTTGTCATCTGTCATATTTCTGTCATCTTTATCTTCATGAATTATTTTTGTCATATTTGTCATCTTTGTCATCATCTTTGTCATCATTTTTGTCATCCTTATCATTTTTGTCTTTCTCATCATTTTTTATCATTTTTTTCATCTTTACCATCTTTGCTGTCATTTTTGGCATTGTCTTTTTCATTGTTTTTGTTGTCATCCTTGTCTTTGTCATCATCTTTATTGTCAACTTTGTCATTGTCATATTTGTCTTCATCTTTGCTCATGTTGTCATTTGTCATCATCTTTCTCATCTTTCTTGTCTATTCTCTTTGTTGTCATCTTTATCATCTTTGTGATTGTGATCTTTGTTATCATCTTTGCTGTCATCAACTTTGTCATCATCTTATCTTTGTCATCATCATCTTTGACATGTTTGTCATTGTCTATTTTGTCATCTGTCATAATCTTTGTTGTCATCTTTGGCATAGTCTGTCATCACCTTTGTCATCTTTGTCATCTTTGACATATTTGTCATCTTTGTCATAGTCTTTCCCATCTGTCATTGACTTTGTTGTCATCATCTTTGTTGTCATTGTTGTCATTATTGTCATCATCTTTGTTGTCATTTTTGGCATCGTCTGTCATATTTGTCATCTTTGTTGTCACCTTTGTTGTCTTTGTAATCTTGTCATCTTTGTTGTATTTGTCATTGCCATCTTTGTCTTTGTCATCATCTTTGCTGTTGTCATTGTCATTATCTTTGTCATTTCATCTTTATCATTGTCTTTGTTATTTTTGTAGTCTGTCACTTTTGTCATCTATCATTTCTCTTGTCATATTCTATTCTTTGTCATCATCTTTGTCATCTGTTTCATCTTTGTCATCATCTTTATTTTTCTGATTCTCATCATCTTTTTTGTCATCATTTTTGTCATCCTTGTCACCTCAGATGCCATCTTTGTCATTCTCTTAGTCATCTTTATTACTGTTTTTGTCATTCTTGTCTTGGCAATCATCTTTGTTGTCATCATTGTCATTGTCATCTTTGTCAACTTTGTCATTATCTTTGTTCTTATCATTTGTCATCATCATTGTCATCTTTCTTGTCATTGTCATTCTCTTTGTTGTCATCTTTGTTATCTTTGTCATTGTCTCTGTCTTCTTTGCCAGTCTTTGTTGTCATCATCTTTGCCATCTTTGTCATCTTTGTTATTTTTATGTCACCTTTGTCATCATCTTTGTCATCTTTGTCATGTTTGCCATCTTTGTTGTCATCCTTGTCTTGTCTTCTTTGTCATCTTTGTGTTTGTCATCTTTGTCGTTTTTGTCATCTTTGTTGCTTTTGTTGTCACATTTTTCAGATGACGACAACAGACTATGAGAAAGAGGACAGAGACAATGACAAAGAAGACAAAGATGAAAACAAAGACAATGACAAAGATAAGAAAGATGATGACAAAGATGATGGCAAAGATAAGGAAAACAACGACGATGACATTGATGATGACAAAGATGACAAAGATGATGACAAAGACAACAAGGACAACAAAAACAATGAGAAAAATGACAGGGATGATGACAAAGATTGCAACAAATATGGCAAAGCTGACAAAAATTATGACAAAAAAATACAAAAAAGATGACAAAAATAATAAAGACAATGATAAGATGACAAACATGAGAAAGATGATGACACAGATGACAAATCTGAGAACAAAACTGATGAAGACATCAATAAAAATGACGGCAAAGACAACAAAAATGATAAAGATAATGACAAAGATAATGATGAATATGACATGAAGACAAGGATGATGACAAAGATGACAAAGATGATGACAAATACAAAGATAACAAAGACAAAAAAGGACAATGGGAAAGATGAAAACAAAGATGGCAAAGATGACAAAAATGATGACAAAAAGACAAAAAGATGACAAATATGATAGACAATGCAAAAGATGACAAAGATGAGAAAGATGACAAATTTGAAAACAAAAATGACAGACATCAATAAAGATGACAATGACAAAGATGACAAAGATGATGACAAAGGCAAAGACAAATATGACACAAAGACAACAAGGATGATAAATATGCCAATGAAGATGATGACAAAGGCAAAGACACAAAGATGACAAAGATGATGACAAAGATGATAAAGATAATGACAAAGACAATACAAATTGTGACAACAAAGACAATCAGAAACATTACAGACTACAACAAAAACAAAGATAAAAATGGTAGCAGACATGACAAAAATGACAACAAAAACAATGAAAAGGTGACAAAAAAGGCAACAAAGATGACAAAGACAACAAAGATGATCAAGATGACAAAGATGAAAAAGACAAGGACAACAAAAATGGCAAACATGACAAAGATGACAACAAAAATGACACCAAGACAACAAAAATGATGACAAACATGGCAATGAAAGATGATGGCAAACAAAAACTTTGACAAAGGTAATGACCATAATGATGACAAGATGATGATCACATAGACAATGCCAAACACAAAAACTTTGACAAAGGAAATGACAATAAGGGTGACAAAGGTGACAAAAGACAATGACAAAGACGAAAAAGACAACAAAATGACAAAGGCAATGACAAAGATGAGATGATAATAAAGATAATGACAAAGAATACAAATGTGTCATCTTTGCTGTCATCTGTCATTGTCATGTTTGTCATCTTGTTTGTAATCATCTTAGGTTGTGTCATCATTTGTCATCTTTCTTGTCTTTCTCATTTTCTTTGTCATCATTGTCATTGTCTCTGTGATCTTTGTCTTAGTCTTCATTGTAGTCA
This sequence comes from Protopterus annectens, assembly GCF_019279795.1. Classification (NCBI taxonomy): domain Eukaryota; kingdom Metazoa; phylum Chordata; order Ceratodontiformes; family Protopteridae; genus Protopterus; species Protopterus annectens. The sequence continues at coordinate 236,665,848 of NC_056725.1, read as the reverse complement.
TCTTTGTCATCATTGTCATTATCTTTGTTGTGTTGGTGTCACCTTTGTCATAATATTTGTCTTCCTCTTTGTCGTGTTTGTCATCTTTCTTGTCATCTTTGTCTGTTGTCATCTTTGTTGTTTTTGTTTGTCATCTTTGTCATTTTTGTTGTCATCTTTTTTACCTTTGTTGTCACTTTTTTAGATGATGACAACAGACTATGAGAAAGATGACAGAGACAATGACTAAGATGACAACAAAGACAATGACAAAGACAAGAAAGAGGGCGACAAAGATGATGTCAAGGATCACAAGGAAAACAAAGATGATGACAATGATGATGACAAAGATGACAATGACAAAGACAATGACAAAGATGACAACAAAGACAACAAAGAAAACAACAAAAACAAAGAGAAAATTGACAAGGATGATGACAAAGATGACAACAAGGATGGCAAAAATGACAAAAATGACAAAAAAGATGATACAAATGTTAGAGACAAAGATGACAAAGACATCAAATTTGGCAACAAAAAGATAGACATCAATAAGGATGATGACAAGGATGACAAAGATGGCAAAGATGATGTCAGAGACAATGATGAATATGACACAAATAAAAATAGGATGATGACACAGATGACAATGAAGATGATGACAAAGGGAAAGTAGACAAAAACAACAAAGACAATGACAAAGATGACTACAAAGATAATGACAAAGATGATAAAAATTATGACAAAGACAGTGACAAAGAGGACAGACCACAACAAAGACAAAGATACTGACAACAAACATGACAAAATGATGACAAGAAACACGTCAACAAGGATGATGAAAAAGGTAACAACAAAGGCAAGGAAAATGACAAAGATGATGAAGACAACAAAGATGACAAGCACAGCAAAGACAACAAAGATGATGACAGACAAGGATGATGGCAAAGATGACAAACATGACAAAGATAAAGATAAAAATTATGACAAAGGTGACACCAAGACAACAAAGACAATGACAAAGATGACAATGACAAAGACAATGGAAAACACAACAAAGACTATCACAAACACAATAATAATAATGACAAAGATGACAACAATGACATTGACAAAAAAGACAAAGATGACAAAATATTACAAAGATCTTTGTCATCTTTGTCATTGTCTCTCTCATCTTTGATGTAGTCTGTTGGCCTCTGTCATTATTTTTGTCATCTTTGTCATCATGGTTGTAATCGTTGTCGCTTTTGTCATCTTTTTTGTCTGTCATCTTTGTCATTGTTTTTGTCATCCTTGTCTTTCATTGTCATCTGTTGTCATCTTTGTCATTGTTTTTGCTGTTTTCCTTGTCTGGCATTATATTTGTCGTCTTTGCCATTGTCATACTTGTCATCATTTTCATCATCATGTTTGTTGTCCTTATCATATTTATCAGCTTTCCCATCATCTTTCTTTTCTGCCATTGTCTTTGTTATCATCACTGTAATCTTTGGAATCATCTCTGTCATCTTTGTCATAGTCTTTATTGTCATCTTTGTCATCATTTTTGTCTGTCATCAAGGTTTGTAATTTTGTCTTTGCCATAATTATCATCGTTGTCATCTTTATCTGTCATATTTGTCATTGTCTATTATCTTTATCTTTTTTATCTTTATCTTTCTCTATCATTTTTACTGTCATATTTGTCATTTTTTTCATCATCTTTGTTGTCATCTTTGTATTCTTTATCATTATCTTTATTATCAAATTTATCATTTTTGTCATTCTCGTCATCTTTTGTGTAATTTTGTTTTCATCCTTGTCATCTTAGTTGTCAACTTTGTCATTGTCTTTGTCATCTTTGTCATTGTTTTCATTGTATTTGTCTTTATGATCATTTTTGTCATCCTTCTCATATTTGTTCTCTTTGTTCTTGCCTTTGTTGTCATCTTTGTTGTCATCTGTGTCATTGTTTTGTTGTCATCTTCTTCAATATCTTTATATTCTCCTTTATAATCTTTGTCATCTTTGTTGCTGTCATCTTTTTCATCATGTTTATTGTCACTATCTTTGTCATTGTCTTTGTCATCATTTTTGTTGTCTTTGTCATCATGGTTTGTCATCTTTGTCTTTGTCATCATTTTCATCATATTTGTCATCCACATCATCATATTTGCTTTCTTTGTCATATTTGTCATTTGCTGCCTTCATCTTTGTCATCTGTCATATTTCTCAGTCATCGTTATCTTCATGAATCATTTTTGTCATATATGTCATCTTTGTCATCATCTTTGTCATCATTTTTGTCATCCTTATCATTTTTGTCTTTCTCGTCATTTTTTTATCATTTTTTCATCTTTGCTGTCATTTTTGGCATTGTCTTTCTTATTGTTTTTGTTGCCATCTTTGTCTTTGTCATCATCTTTATTGTCAACTTTGTCATTGTCATCTTTGTCTTCATCTTTGCTCATGTTGCCATTTGTCATAATCTTTCTCATCTTTTTTGTCTAGTCTCTTTATTGTCATCTTTATCATCTTTGTCATTGTCTATCATCTTTGTCATCATCCTTGCTGTCATAATCTTTGTTATCATCTTATATTTGTCATCATCTTTGACATTTGTCATTGTCTTTTTTGTCACCTGTCATCTGTCATAATCTTTGTTGTCATCTTTGTCATTGTCTGTCGTCATCTTTGTCGTCTTTGTCATCTTTGTCATATTTGTCATCTTTGTCATCATCTTTTCCATCTGTCATTGACTTTGTTGTCATCATCTTTGTTGTCATTGTTGTCATAATTGCCATCATCTTTTTTGTCATTTTTGTCATCGTCTGTCATATTTGTCATCTTTGTTGTCACATTTGTTGTCTTTGTAATCTTGTCATCTTTGTTGTCTTTGTCATTGCCATCTTTGTCTGTCATCATCTTTGTTGTTGTCATTGTCCTTATCTTAGTCATTTCATCTTTATCAGTCTTTGTTATTTTTGTAGTCTGTCACTTTTGTCATCTATCATTTTCTTGTCATATTCTCTTCTTTGTCATCATCTTTGTCATCTGTTTCATCTTTGTCATCATCTTTAATTTTTGCATTCTCGTCATCTTTTTTGTCATCATTTTTGTCATCCTTGTCACCTCAGATGTCATCTTTGTCATTCTCTTAGTCATCTTTATTACTGTTTTTGTTGTCATTCTTGTCTTGGCAAACATTTTTGTTGTCATCATTGTCATTGTCATCTTTGTCAACTTTGTCATTATCTTTGTTCTTATCATTTGTCGTCATCATTGTCATCTTTCTTGTCATTGTCATTCTCTTTGTTGTCATCTTTATCTTTGTCATTGTCTCTGTCATCTTGGTCAGTCTTTGTTGTCATCATCTTTGCCATCTTTGTCATCTTTGTTATTTTGATGTCACCTTTGTCATCATCTTTGAATTATCTTTGTCATGTTTGTCATCTTTGTTGTCATCCTTGTTTTGTCTTATTTGACATCTTTGTGTCTGTCATCTTTGTCGTTTTTGTCATCTTTGTTGCTTTTGTTGTCACCTTTTTCAGATGACGACAACAGACTATGAGAAAGATGACAGAGACAATGACAATGAAGACAAAGATGACAAAATATTACAAAGATCTTTGTCATCTTTGTCATTGTCTCTCTCATCTTTGATGTAGTCTGTCATTATTTTTGTCATCTTTGTCATCATGGTTGTAATCGTTGTCCCTTTTGTCATCTTTTTTGTCTGTCATCTTTGTCATTGTTTTTCTCATCATTGTCTTTCATTGTCATCTGTTGTCATCTTTGTCATTGTTTTTTTGCTGTTTTCCTTGTCTGGCATCATATTTGTTGTCTTTACCATTGTCATAATTGTCATCATTTTTGTCATCATGTTTGTTGTCCTTATCATCTTTGTCAGCTTTCCCATCATCTTTCTTTTCTGCCATTGTCTTTGTTGTCATCGCTGTCATCTTTGGAATCATCTCTGTCATCTTTGTCATAGTCTTTATTGTCATCTTTGTCATCATCTTTGTCATCATTTCTGTCACCAAGGTTTGTAATTTTGTCTTTGTCATAATTATTATCGTTGTCATCTTTGTCTGTCATATTTGTCATTGTCTATTATCTTTATATTTTTTATCTTTGTCTATAATTTTTGCTGTCATATTTGTCATCTTTTTCATCTTTGTTGTCATCTTTGTAATCTTTATCATCATCTTTATCATCATATTTATCATTTTTGTCATTCTCGTCATCTTTTGTATCATTTTATTTTCATCCTTGTCATCTTAGTTGTCAACTTTGTCATTGTCTTTGTCAACTTTGTCATTGTTTTCATTGTCCTTGTCTTTATGATCATTTTTGTCATCCTTCTCATATTTGTTCTCTTTGTTCTTGTCTTTGATGTCATCTTTGTTGTCATCTGTGTCATTGATTTTGTTGTCAGCTTCTTCAATATATTTATCTTCTCCTTCATCATCTTTGTCATCTTTGTTGTTGTCATCTTTTTCATCATATTTATTGTCACTATCTTTGTCATTGTCTTTGTCATTATTTTTGTTGTCTTTGTCATCATGGTTTGTCATCTTTGTCTTTGTCATAATTTTCATCATATTTGTCATCCACATCATCATATTTGCTTTCTTTGTCATATTTGTCATTGTCTGCCTTCATCTTTGTCATCTGTCATATTTCTCAGTCATCATTATCTTCATGAATCATTTTTGTCATATTTGTCATCTTTGTCATCATTTTTGTCATCCTTATCATTTTTGTCTTTCTCGTCATTTTTTATCATTTTTTTTCATCTTTACCATCTTTGCTGTCATTTTTGGCATTGTCTTTCTCATTGTTTTTGTTGTCACCCTTGTCTGTGTCATCATCTTTATTGTCAACTTTGTCATTGTCATCTTTGTCTTCATCTTTGCTCATGTTATCATTTGTCATCATCTTTCTGATCTTTCTTGTCTATTCTCTTTGTTGTCATCTTTATCATTTTTGTCATTGTCTGTCATCTTTGTCATCATCTTTGCTGTCATCATCTTAGTCATCATCTTATCTTTGTCATCATCTTTGACATCTTTGTCATTGTCTTTTTTGTCATCTGTCATAATCTTTGTTGTCATTTTTGTCATTGTCTGTCATCATCTTTGTCATCTTTGTCATATTTTTCATCTTATAGGTTCATAGGTTCATAGGTTCATACTAGGCTGTCTGCCCTGGGGCATTTATAAGCCTAGCCCGATTGTGTTTGGCTTACGCCACCCCTTGATTTGAGTATACTGTGCCCTTTTTAAAGTTTAGTTTACTGTGCCTCTGTCTAATAGTGACACGGAAGTAATCCCTGGGACAAACCTACGATCCCTCATCCACTCATCAAGATTCTTCTTGAAGAGAGTCAGTGAGGTGCTCTGCCTAACATGAATTGGAATTCTATTCCAGAGCGAAGGGTGCCTCTGGGTTATGAATCTGTCCCTCCAGCATGTTCTATTTATTTCTGTGCTGAGGTTCAAGTCCCTCGATCGTGTGGCTCTAAGGGTTTAGATTTACTGAGGTGGAGCATGTCCATTAATTCTGGGTTGGACATAGCTTTATATGTCATTCATAGATCGCCTCGAAGTTGGCGCTATACAACTGAGTAGAGCTGGAGTTTTTTTAACCGAGCAGCATATGGCATCTGTTTGAGTCCCTTGATCCTCCTGGTGAGGTACTTTTGGGGTCTTTCTAATTGCTGCAGGTGTCGGGTAAGGTACATCCCAAAGGGGGCATTGTATTCTATGATTGGCCTGATGAGGGATGAATAAAGGGGCACGATTACCTCTCTTGATCTAGATGTGAATCCTTTCATGATGAGGTGGGCTATGTAGAAGGTCTTTCTAACCACTTTGGCAATGTGGTTGTCAAAGGAGAGATTGCTATCAACTTGGGTCACCAGATCCCGAATTACTTTCTCTATACTTAATGGGTTACACCTATGTGGTAATTTGTGGGCACATTGTTTTTGCCAAAGGGTATGACTATACACTTTTTGGCATTTAGCTTTAGACCATGGCTCTGGCACCAGTTATCCGTCTCTTCAAGACCTTGTTTGAAGGATGTTTGTGTCAGCTGGAGAGTCGATTATGGCCCCCATTTTGCAGTCATCAGCGAACTTGGTGAGCCATAGTCCTCCCACGCAGGCCTGTACCTCAGAAAAGTAAATACCGAACAAGAGAGGTCCCAGGACAGAACCTTGTGGGACGCCACTTGTGTCCGGTTTCGAGTCTGACATGGCTCCAGAAACTCTGACTCTGTGGGTTCTGTCTTTGAGCCAGTTTGCGACCCATCTTGTGACATAGGGGTTTATATTTAGGCTGGATAGCTTATCTATGATGCCCGAGTGGTGTATTGTGTCAAATGCCTTTGTGAGGTCCAGATAGGCTGTGTGGACTACCTTCCCTTCATCTATGGCCTTGGTGACTGTTTCAAAGAAGTCGACCAGGTTCAAAAGGCAGGATCTGCCCGTGATGAAGCCAAATTGGGAAGGATCTAGTGTCTGTAGGTCCCCAATGTCTTTGTTTATGAGTTCCATGATGATCCTCTCCATAGCCTTGCAGACTAGGCTAGTCAGGCTTATGGGGCGATAGTTTCCAGGGTCTGCAGAGGTGCCACCTTTGTGGAGTGGGACCACTGTTGCTGTACGCCATTCTTTGGGCACATATCCTGTAGAGAGGCCGAGATTGTACAGCAGTTTTACTTGAGGGATTAGTTCTTCTTGGAGTTCATGTAGGACGCAACCCGGGACGCCATCTGGTCCCATGGAAGCAGTGTTTTTTGATTTGGAGAGGGCGGCCTTCACCTGAGCATCAGAGATGTTTGGGAGGCTGCACTCTGCCGGGATAGATACTTGCTCTTTTGGGGGGGATGGGGTGGAGAAGTTTGCACTGAACCTGTCTGCCAGGATATTGGCGATGCCTGTGGGTTCAGTGTATTTTTTGTCACTTAGAATCAACTCAGAACAAGTCTGGGAGTTGCATCCCAGGTTCCTAACATAACTGATAAAAGCCTTATGATTGTCTTTAGTGTCCTGTGCAATTTTTCTCTCAAAGCTGGCCTTGGAGGATTTTATGAAAGATCGTAATTTTTGCTAGTACTGATCAGAGATGCCTTCCATTTTAGGGATTTTGCTCTATCATGTAGTAGCTTCCTCCTTCTGTTGTACAGTTTATTTATGGCTGGGGTCCACCAGACTGGATACCTGCCTTTGGATGATTGGGTCTTGAGTTTGTTTGGGATAGCATGATCCATGCATTCCTGGAGATGTCTGTAGAATGCATTTATATAGGATTCTGCAGTTTGGACCATAGTTTCCACTGGCCCTGGGGCCTTGAAGGATTCCATTTTGGTTTTGAGAAGTGTGAAGTTCGCTTTTGATAAGTTTTTCACTGTGGTTTTCTGGGCTGGGGGTGGGGTAGGGATATGGATATCCAGTGAAATTAATTTATGGTCTGATCTTACCAATGAGGGATATACTTCTGGTATGGAGCATAGAGTCCCCATGTTGGTAATGATCAGGTCTAGTATGTTTTCCTCTCTTGTGGGAGTGGTGACCAGTTGTTCCATAGCATTTGAGTTTATAAATTCCAGGAACCTTTGTCATCATCTTTTCCATCTGTTATTGACTTTGTTGTAATCATCTTTGTTGTCATTGTTGTCATAATTGCCATCATCTTTTTTGTCATTTTTGTCATCATCTGTCATATTTGTCATCTTTGTTGTCACCTTTGTTGTCTTTGTAATCTTGTCATCTTTGTTGTCTTTGTCATTGCCATCTTTGTCTTTGTCATCATCTTTGCTGTTGTCATTGTCATTATCTTAGTCATTTCATCTTTATCATTGTCTTTGCTATTTTTGTAGTCTGTCACTTTTGTCATCTATCATTTTTATTGTCATATTCTCTTCTTTGTCATCATCTTTGTCATCTGTTTCATCTTTGTCATCATCTTTATTTTTCTCATTCTCGTCATCTTTTTTGTCATCATTTTTGTCATCCTTGTCACCTCAGATGTCATCTTTGTCATTCTCTTAGTCATCTTTATTACTGTTTTTGTTGTCATTCTTGTCTTGCCAATCATCTTTGTTGTGATCATTGTCATTGTCATCTTTGTCAACTTTGTCATTATCTTTGTTCTTATCATTTGTCATCATCATTGTCATCTTCCTTGTCGTTGTCATTCTCTTTGTTGTCATCGTTATCTTTGTCATTGTCTCTGTCATCTGTCAGTCTTTGTTGTCATCATCTTTGCCATCTTTGTCATCTTTGTTATTTTGATGTCACCTTTGTCATCATCTTTATCATCTTTGTCATGTTTGCCATCTTTGTTGTCATCCTTGTCTTGTCATCTTTGTGTTTGTCATCTTTGTCATCTTTGTCATCTTTGTTGCTTTTGTTGTCACCTTTTTCAGATGACGACAACAGACTATGAGAAAGATGACAGAGACAATGACAAAGAAGACAAAGATGACAACAAAGACAATGACAAAGATAAGAAAGATGATGACTAAGATGATGGCAAAGATAAGGAAAACTACGATGACAAGGATGATGACAAAGATGACAATGACAAAGGTGATGACAAAGACAACAAGGACAACAAAAGCAATGAGAAAAATGACAAGGATGATGTCAAAGATTACAACAAATATGGCAAAGCTGACAAAAATCATATTTGTTCTTTGCCATTGTCATACTTGTCATCATTTTGTCATCATGTTTGTTGTCCTTATCATATTTGTCAGCTTTCCCATCATCTTTCTTTTCTGCCATTGTCTTTGTTATCATCCCTGTAATGTTTGGAATCATCTTTGTCATAGTCTTTATTGTCATCTTTGTCATCATTTTTGTCTTTCATCAAGGTTTGTAATTTTGTCTTTGTCATAATTATCATCGTTGTCATCTTTATCTGTCATATTTGTCATTGTCTATTATCTTTAATTATTATCTTTATCTTTGTCTATCATTTTTGCTGTCATATTTGTCATCTTTTTCATCATCTTTGCTGTCATCTTTGTATTCTTTATCATTATCTTTATCATCATATTTATCATTTTTGTCATTATTATCTTTTGTGTCATTTTGTTTTCATCCTTGTCATCTTAGTTGTCAACTTTGTCATTGTCTTAGTCATCTTTGTCATTGTTTTCATTGTCTTTGTCTTTATGATCATTTTTGTCATCCTTCTCATATTTGTTCTCTTTGTTCTTGCCTTTGTTGTCATCTTTGTTGTCATCTGTGTCATTGATTTTGTTGTCATCTTCTTCAATATCTTTATATTCTCCTTTATAATCTTTGTCATCTTTGTTGCTGTCATCTTTTTCATCGTGTTTATTGTCGCTATCTTTGTCATTGTCTTTGTCATCTTTTTTGTTGTCTTTGTCATCATGGTTTGTCATCTATGTCTTTGTCATCATTTTCATCATATTTGTCATCCACATCATCATATTTGCTTTCTTTGTCATATTTGTCATTGTCTGCCTTCATCTTTGTCATCTGTCATATTTCTCAGTCATCGTTATCTTCATGAATCATTTTTGTCAAAAATGTCATCTTTGTCATCATCTTTGTCATCATTTTTGTCATCCTTAAAATATTTGTCTTTCTCATCATTTTTTATAATTTTTTTCATCGTTGCTGTCATTTTTGGCATTGTCTTTCTTATTGTTTTTGTTGTCATCCTTGTCTTTGTCATCATCTTTATTGTCAACTTTGTCATTGTCATCTTTGTCTTCATCTTTGCTCATGTTGCCATTTGTCATCATCTTTCTCATCTTTCTTGTCTATTCTCTTTATTGTCATCTTTATCATCTTTGTCACTGTCTGTCATCTTTGTCATTGTCTTTGCTGTCATCATCTTTGTCATCATCTTATCTTTGTCACCATCTTTGATATCTTTGTCATTGCCTTTTTTGTCATCCGTCATCTGTCATAATCTTTGTTGGCATCTTTGTCATTGTTGTCTTTGTCATCTTTGTCATATTTGTCATCTTTGTCATCTTTTCCATCTGTCATTGACTTTGTTGTCATCATCTTTGTTGTCATTGTTGTCATAATTGCCATCATCTTTTTTGTCATTTTTGTCATCATCTGTCATATTTGTCATCTTTGTTGTCACCTTTGTTGTCTTTGTAATCTTGTCATCTTTGTTGTCTTTGTCATTGCCATCTTTGTTGTCTTTGTCATCTTTGCTGTTGTCATTATCATTATCTTTGTCATTTCATCTTTATCATTGTCTTTGTTATTTTTTTAGTCTGTCACTTTTGTCATCTATCATTTTTCTTGTCATATTCTCTTCTTTGTCATCATCTTTGTCATCTGTTTCACCTTTGTCATCATCTTTATTTTTCTCATTCTCGTCATTTTTTTGTCATAATTTTTGTCATCCTTGTCACCTCTGATGTCATCTTTGTCATTCTCTTAGTCATCTTTATTACTGTTTTTGTTGTCATTCTTGTCTTGCCAATCATCTTTGTTGTGATCATTGTCATTGTCATCTTTGTCAACTTTGTCATTATCTTTGTTCTTATCATTTGTCATCATCATTGTCATCTTTCTTGTCGTTGTCATTCTCTTTGTTGTCATCTTTATCTTTGTCATTGTCTCTGTCATCTGTCAGTCTTTGTTGTCATCATCTTTGCCATCTTTGTCATCTTTGTTATTTTGATGTCACCTTTGTCATCATCTTTATCATCTTTGTCATGTTTGCCATCTTTGTTGTCATCCTTGTCTTGTCTTCTTTGTCATCTTTGTGTTTGTCATCTTTGTCGTTTTTGTCATCTTTGTCATCTTTGTTGCTTTTGTTGTCACCTTTTTCAGATGACGACAACAGACTATGAGAAAGATGACAGAGACAATGACAAAGAAGGCAAAGATGACAACAAAGACAATGACAAAGATAAGAAAGATGATGACAAAGATGATGGCAAAGATAAGGAAAACAACGACGATGACATTGATGATGACAAAGATGACAATGACAAAGATGACAAAGATGATGACAAAGGCAACAAGGACAACAAAAGCAATGAGAAAAATGACAGGGATGATGACAAAGATTACAAGAAATATGGCAAAGCTGACAAAAATTATGACAAAAAAAGACAAAAAAGATGACGAAAATAATAAAGACAATGATAAGATGACAAACATGAGAAAGATGATGACACAGATGACAAATCTGAGAACAAAACTGATAAAGACATCAATAAAAATGACGGCAAAGACAACAAAGATGATAAAGATAATGACAAAGATAATGATGAATATGACATGAAGACAACAAGGATGATGACAAAGATGATGAAGATGATGACAAAGGCAAAGATAACAAAGACAAAAAAGGACAATGGGAAAGATGAAAACAAAGATGGCAAAGATGACAAAAATGATGACAAAAAACAAAAAAGATGACAAATATGATAGACAATGCGAAAGATGACAAAGATGAGAAAGATGACAAATTTGTAAACAAAAATGATAGACATCAATAAAGATGACAATGACAAAGATGACAAAGATGATGACAAAGACAAAGACAAATATGACACAAAGACAACAAGGATGATGACAAAGATGCCAATGAAGATGATGACAAAGGCAAAGACACAAAGATGACAAAGATGATGACAAAGATGATAAAGATAATGACAAAGACAATACAAATTGTGACAACAATGACAATGAGAAACATTACAGACTACAAAGACAAAGATAAAAATGGTAGCAGACATGACAAAAATGACAACAAAGACGATGAAAAGGTGACAATAAAGGCAACAAAGATGACAAAGACAACAAAGATGATGAAGATGACAAAGATGATAAAGACAAGGACAACAAAAATGGCAAACATGACAACGATGACAACAAAAATGACACCAAGACAACAAAAATGATGACAAACATGGCAATGAAAGATGATGGCAAACAAAAACTTTGACAAAGGTGATGACCATAATGATGACAAGATGATGATGACATAGACAATGCCAAACACAAAAACTTTGACAAAGGAAATGACAATAAGGGTGACAAAGGTGACAACAGACAATGACAAAGATGAAAAAGACAACAAAATGACAAAGACAATGACAAAGATGAGATGATAATAAAGATAATGACAAAGAATACAAATTTGTCATCTTTGCTGTCATCTGTCATTGTCATGTTTGTCATCTTGTTTGTAATCATCTTAGGTTTTGTCATCATTTGTCATCTTTCTTGTCTTTCTCATTTTCTTTGTCATCATTGTCATTGTCTCTGTCATCTTTGTCTTAGTCTTCGTTGTAGTCATCTTTGTCATCATTGTCATTATCTTTGTTGTGTTGGTGTCACCTTTGTCATAATATTTGTCTTCCTCTTTGTTGTGTTTGTCATCTTTCTTGTCGTCTTTGTCTGTTGTCATCTTTGTTGTTTTTGTTGTTTGTCATCTTTGTCATTTTTGTTGTCATCTTTGTCATCTTTTTTACCTTTGTTGTCACTTTTTTAGATGATGACAACAGACTATGAGAAAGATGACAGAGACAATGACAAAGATGACAAAGATGACAACAAAGACAATGACAAAGACAAGAAAGAGGGCGACAAAGATGATGTCAAGGATCACAAGGAAAACAAAGATGATGACAATGATGATGACAAAGATGACAATGACAAAGACAATGACAAAGGTGACAACAAAGACAACAAAGAAAACAACAAAAACAAAGAGAAAATTGACAAGGATGATGACAAAGATCACAACAAGGATAGCAAAAATGACAAAAATGACAAAAAAGATGATACAAATGTTAGAGACAAAGATGACAAAGACGTCAAATTTGGCAACAAAAAGATAGACATCAATAAGGATGATGACAAGGACGACAAAGATGGCAAAGATGATGTCAGAGACAATGATGAATATGACACAAATAAAAATAGGATGATGACACAGATGACAATGAAGATGATGACAAAGGGAAAGTAGACAAAAACAACAAAGACAATGACAAAGATGACTACAAAGATAATGACAAAGATGATAAAAATTATGACAAAGACAGTGACAAAGAGGACAGACCACAACAAAGACAAAGATGACAAAAATGCTGACAACAAACATGACAAAATGATGACAAGAAACACGTCAACAAGGATGATGAAAAAGGTGACAACAAAGGCAAGAAAAATGACAAAGATGAAGACAACAAAGATGACAAGCACAGCAAAGACAACAAAGATGATGACAGACAAGGATGACAGCAAAGATGACAAACATGACAAAGATAAAGATAAAAATGATGACAAAGGTGACACCAAGACAACAAAGACAATGACAAAGATGACAATGACAAAGACAATGGAAAACACAACAAAGACTATCACAAACACAATAATAATAATGACAAAGATGACAACGACATTGACAAAAAAGACAAAGATGACAAAATATTACAAAGATCTTTGTCATCTTTGTCATTGTCTCTCTCATCTTTGATGTAGTCTGTTGGCCTCTGTCATTATTTTTGTCATCTTTGTCATCATGGTTGTAATCGTTGTCACTTTTGTCATCTTTTTTGTCTGTCATCTTTGTCATTGTTTTTGTCATCCTTGTCTTTCATTGTCATCTGTTGTCATCTTTGTCATTGTTTTTGCTGTTTTCCTTGTCTGGCATTATATTTGTCGTCTTTGCCATTGTCATACTTGTCATCATTTTCGTCATCATGTTTGTTGTCCTTATCATCTTTGTCAGCTTTCCCATCATCTTTCTTTTCTGCCATTGTCTTTGTTATCATCACTGTCATCTTTGGAATCATCTCTGTCATCTTTGTCATAGTCTTTATTGTCATCTTTGTCATCATTTTTGTCTGTCATCAAGGTTTGTAATTTTGTCTTTGTCATAATTATCATCGTTGTCATCTTTATCTGTCATATTTGTCATTGTCTATTATCTTTATCTTTTTTATCTTTATCTTTGTCTATCATTTTTGCTGTCATATTTGTCATCTTTTTCATCATCTTTGTTGTCATCTTTGTATTCTTTATCATTATCTTTATCATCATATTTATCATTTTTGTCATTCTCGTCATCTTTTGTGTCATTTTGTTTTCATCCTTGTCATCTTAGTTGTCAACTTTGTCATTGTCTTTGTCATCTTTGTCATTGTTTTCATTGTCTTTGTCTTTATGATCATTTTTGTCATCCTTCTCATATTTGTTCTCTTTGTTCTTGCCTTTGTTGTCATCTTTGTTGTCATCTGTGTCATTGTTTTTGTTGTCATCTTCTTCAATATCTTTATATTCTCCTTTATAATCTTTGTCATCTTTGTTGCTGTCATCTTTTTCATCATGTTTATTGTCGCTATCTTTGTCATTGTCTTTGTCATCATTTTTGTTGTCTTTGTCATCATGGTTTGTCATCTTTGTCTTTGTCATCATTTTCATCATATTTGTCATCCACATCATCATATTTGCTTTCTTTGTCATATTTGTCATTTGCTGCCTTCATCTTTGTCATCTGTCATATTTCTCAGTCATCGTTATCTTCATGAATCATTTTTGTCATATATGTCATCTTTGTCATCATCTTTGTCATCATTTTTGTCATCCTTAAAATTTTTGTCTTTCTCGTCATTTTTTATAATTTTTTTCATCTTTGCTGTCATTTTTGGCATTGTCTTTCTTATTGTTTTTGTTGTCATCCTTGTCTTTGTCATCATCTTTATTGTCAACTTTGTCATTGTCATCTTTGTCTTCATCTTTGCTCATGTTGCCATTTGTCATCATCTTTCTCATCTTTCTTGTCTATTCTCTTTATTGTCATCTTTATCATCTTTGTCATTGTCTGTCATCTTTGTCATCGTCCTTGCTGTCATCATCTTTGTCATCATCTTATCTTTGTCATCATCTTTGACATCTTTGTCATTGTCTTTTTTGTCACCTGTCATCTGTCATAATCTTTGTTGTCATCTTTGTCATTGTCTGTCGTCATCTTTGTCATCTTTGTCATCTTTGTCATATTTGTCATCTTTGTCATCGTCTTTTCCATCTGTCATTGACTTTGTTGTCATCATCTTTGTTGTCATTGTTGTCATAATTGCCATCATCTTTTTTGTCATTTTTGTCATCGTCTGTCATATTTGTCATCTTTGTTGTCACCTTTGTTGTCTTTGTAATCTTGTCATCTTTGTTGTCTTTGTCATTGCCATCTTTGTCATCATCTTTGCTGTTGTCACTGTCATTATCTTAGTCATTTCATCTTTATCAGTCTTTGTTATTTTTGTAGTCTGTCACTTTTGTCATCTATCATTTTTCTTGTCATATTCTCTTCTTTGTCATCATCTTTGTCATCTGTTTCATCTTTGTCATCATCTTTATTTTTTGCATTCTCGTCATCTTTTTTGTCATCATTTTTGTCATCCTTGTCACCTCAGATGTCATCTTTGTCATTCTCTTAGTCATCTTTATTACTGTTTTTGTTGTCATTCTTGTCTTGGCAAACATCTTTGTTGTCATCATTGTCATTGTCATCTTTGTCAACTTTGTCATTATCTTTGTTCTTATCATTTGTCATCATCATTGTCATCTTTCTTGTCATTGTCATTCTCTTTGTTGTCATCTTTGTTATCTTTGTCATTGTCTCTGTCATCTTGGTCAGTCTTTGTTGTCATCATCTTTGCCATCTTTGTCATCTTTGTTATTTTGATGTCACCTTTGTCATCATCTTTGAATTATCTTTGTCATGTTTGTCATCTTTGTTGTCATCCTTGTTTTGTCTTCTTTGTCATCTTTGTGTTTGTCATCTTTGTCGTTTTTGTCATCTTTGTTGCTTTTGTTGTCACCTTTTTCAGATGACGACAACAGACTATGAGAAAGATGACAGAGACAATGACAACGAAGACAAAGATGACAAAATATTACAAAGATCTTTGTCATCTTTGTCATTGTCTCTCTCATCTTTGATGTAGTCTGTCATTATTTTTGTCATCTTTGTCATCATGGTTGTAATCGTTGTCGCTTTTGTCATCTTTTTGTCTGTCATCTTTGTCATTGTTTTTGTCATCCTTGTCTTTCATTGTCATCTGTTGTCATCTTTGTCATTGTTTTTTGCTGTTTTCCTTGTCTGGCATCATATTTGTCGTCTTTGCCATTGTCATAATTGTCATCATTTTTGTCATCATGTTTGTTGTCCTTATCATCTTTGTCAGCTTTCCCATCATCTTTCTTTTCTGCCATTGTCTTTGTTGTCATCGCTGTCATCTTTGGAATCATCTCTGTCATCTTTGTCATAGTCTTTATTGTCATCTTTGTCATCATCTTTGTCATCATTTCTGTCTGTCATCAAGGTTTGTAATTTTGTCTTTGTCATAATTATCATCGTTGTCATCTTTGTCTGTCATATTTGTCATTGTCTATTATCTTTATCTTTTTTATCTTTATCTTTGTCTATCATTTTTGCTGTCATATTTGTCATCTTTTTCATCTTTGTTGTCATCTTTGTAATCTTTATCATCATCTTTATCATCATATTTATCATTTTTGTCATTCTCGTCATCTTTTGTATCATTTTATTTTCATCCTTGTCATCTTAGTTGTCAACTTTGTCATTGTCTTTGTCATCTTTGTCATTGTTTTCATTGTCCTTGTCTTTATGATCATTTTTGTCATCCTTCTCATATTTGTTCTCTTTGTTCTTGTCTTTGATGTCATCTTTGTTGTCATCTGTGTCATTGTTTTTGTTGTCAGCTTCTTCAATATATTTATCTTCTCCTTCATCTTTGTCATCTTTGTTGCTGTCATCTTTTTCATCATATTTATTGTCGCTATCTTTGTCATTGTCTTTGTCATTATTTTTGTTGTCTTTGTCATCATGGTTTGTCATCTTTGTCTTTGTCATCATTTTCATCATATTTGTCATCCACATCATCATATTTGCTTTCTTTGTCATATTTGTCATTGTCTGCCTTCATCTTTGTCATCTGTCATATTTCTCAGTCATCGTTATCTTCATGAATCATTTTTGTCATATTTGTCATCTTTGTCATCATTTTTGTCATCCTTATCATTTTTGTCTTTCTCGTCATTTTTTATCATTTTTTTCATCTTTACCATCTTTGCTGCCATTTTTGGCATTGTCTTTCTCATTGTTTTTGTTGTCATCCTTGTCTTTGTCATCATCTTTATTGTCAACTTTGTCATTGTCATCTTTGTCTTCATCTTTGCTCATGTTGTCATTTGTCATCATCTTTCTGATCTTTCTTGTCTATTCTCTTTGTTGTCATCTTTATCATCTTTGTCATTGTCTGTCATCTTTGTCATCATCTTTGCTGTCATCATCTTTGTCATCATCTTATCTTTGTCATCATCTTTGACATCTTTGTCATTGTCTTTTTTGTCATCTGTCATCTGTCATAATCTTTGTTGTCATTTTTGTCATTGTCTGTCGTCATCTTTGTCATCTTTGTCATATTTTTCATCTTATAGGTTTATAGGTTCATAGGTTCATACTAGGCTATCTGCCCTGGGGCATTTATAAGCCTAGCCCGATTGTGTTTGGCTTACGCCACCCCTTGATTTGAGTATACTGTGACCTTTTTAAAGTTTAGTTTACTGTGCCTCTGTCTAATAGTGACACGGAAGTAATCCCCGGGACAAACCTACGATGCCTCATCCACTCATCAAGATTCTTCTTGAAAAGAGTCAGTGAGGTGCTCTGCCTAACATGAGTTGGAATTCTATTCCAGAGCAAAGGGAGCCTATGGGTTATGAATCTGTCCCTCCAGCATGTTCTATTTATTTCTGTGCTGAGGTTCAAGTCCCTCAATCACGTGGCTCTAAGGGATTTAGATTTACTGAGGTGGAGCATGTCCATTAATTCTGGGTTGGACATAGCTTTACATGTCAGGCATAGATCGCCTCAAAGTTGGCGGTATGCAACTGAGTAGAGCTGGAATTTTTTTAACCGAGCAGCATATGGCATCTGTTTGAGTCCCTTGATCCTCCTGGTGAGGTACTTTTGGGGTCTTTCTAATTGCTGCAGGTGTCGGGTAAGGTACATCCCAAAGGAGGAATTGTATTCTATGATGGGCCTGATGAGGCATGAATAAAGGGGCACGATTACCTCTCTTGATCTAGATGTGAATCCTTTCATGATGAGGTGGGCTATGTAGAAGGTCTTTCTAACCACTTTGGCAATGTGGTTGTCAAAGGAGAGATTGCTATCAACTTGGGTCAGCAGATCCCTAATTACTTTCTCTGTACTTAATGGGTTACCACCTATGTGGTAATTTGTGGGCACATTGTTTTTGCCAAAGGGTATGACTATACCCTTTTTGGCATTTAGCTTTAGACCATGGCTCTGGCACCAGTTATCCGTCTCTGCAAGACCTTGTTTGAAGGATGTTTGTGTCAGCTGGAGAGTCGATTATGGTGCCCAGTTTGCAGTCTTCTGCAAACTTGGTGAGCCATAGTCCTCCCACGTTGGCCTGTACCTCAGAAAAGTAAATACCGAACAAGAGAGGTCCCAGGACAGAACCTTGTGGGACGCCACTTGTGACCAATTTCGAGTCTGACATGGCTCCAGCAACTCTGACTCTGTGGGTTCTGTCTTTGAGCCAGTTTGCATCCCATCTTGTGACATAGGGGTTTATATTTAGGCTGGATAGCTTATCTATGATGCCCGAGTATGGTATTGTGTCAAATGCCTTTGTGAGGTTCAGATCGGCTGTGTGGACTACCTTCCCTTCATCTATGGCCTTGGTGACTGTTTTAAAGAAGCCGACCAGGTTCAAAAGGAAGGATCTGCCCATGATGAAGCCAAATTGGGTAGGATCTAGTGACTGTAGGTCCCCGATGTCTTTGTTTATGAGTTCCATCATGATCCTCTCTATAGCCTTGCAGACTAGGCTAGTCAGGCTTATGGGGCAATAGTTTCCAGGGTCCGCAGAGGCACCACCTTTGTGGAGTGGGACCACTGTTGCTGTACGCCATTCTTTGGGCACATATCCTGTAGTGAGGCTGAGATTGTACAGCAGTTTTACTTGAGGGATTAGTTCTTCTTGGAGTTCATGTAGGACGCAACCCGGGACGCCATCTGGTCCCATGGAAGCAGTGTTTTTTGCTTTGGAGAGGGCGGCCTTCACCTGAGCATCAGAGATGTTTGGGAGGCTGCACTCTGCCGGGATAGATACTTGCTCTTTTGGGGGGAGGGGGTGGAGAAGTTTGCACTGAACCTGTCTGCCAGGATATTGGTGATGCCTGTGGGTTCAGTGTATTTTTTGTCACTTAGAATCAACTCAGAACAAGTCTGGGAGTTGCATCCCAGGTTGCTAACATAACTGAAAAAAGCCTTATGATTGTCTTTAGTGTCCTGTCCAATTTTTCTCTCGAAGCTGGCCTTGGAGGATTTTATAACCGATCGTAATTTTTTGCTAGTACTGATCAGAGATGCCTTCCCTTTTAGGGATTTTGCTCTATCATGTAGTAGCTTCCTCCTTCTGTTGTACAGTTTATTTATGGCTGGGGTCCACCAGACTGAACGACTGCCTTTGGATGATTGGGTCTTGAGTTTGTTTGGGATAGCATGATCCATGCATTCCTGGAGATGTCCGTAGAATGCATTTATATAGGATTCTGCAGTTTGGACCATAGTTTCCACTGGCCCTGGGGCCTTGAAGGATTCCACTTTGGTTTTGAGAAGTGTGAAGTTCGCTTTTGATAAGTTTTTCACTGTGGTTTTCTGGGCTGGGGGTGGGGTCGGGATATGGATATCCAGTGAAATTAATTTATGGTCTGATCTTACCAATGAGGGATATACTTCTGGTATGGAGCATAGAGTCCCCATGTTGGTAATGATCAGGTCTAGTATGTTTTCCCCTCTTGTGGGAGTGGTGACTAGTTGTTCCATAGCATTTGAGTTTATAAATTCCAGGAACCTTTGTCATCGTCTTTTCCATCTGTCATTGACTTTGTTGTCATCATCTTTGTTGTCATTGTTGTCATAATTGCCATCATCTTTTTTGTAATTTTTGTCATCTGTCATATTTGTCATCTTTGTTGTCACCTTTGTTGTCTTTGTAATCTTGTCATCTTTGTTGTCTTTGTCATTGCCATCTTTGTCTTTGTCATCATCTTTGCTGTTGTCATTGTCATTATCTTAGTCATTTCATCTTTATCATTGTCTTTGTTTTTTTTGTAGTCTGTCACTTTTGTCATCTATCATTTTTATTGTTATATTCTCTTTGTCATCATCTTTGTCATCTGTTTCATCTTTGTCATCTTTATTTTTCTCATTCTCGTCATCTTTTTTGTCATCATTTTTGTCATCCTTGTCACCTCAGATGTCATCTTTGTCATTCTCTTAGTCATCTTTATTACTGTTTTTGTTGTCATTCTTGTCTTGCCAATCATCTTTGTTGTGATCATTGTCATTGTCATCTTTGTCAACTTTGTCATTATCTTTGTTCTTATCATTTGTCATCATCATTGTCATCTTTCTTGTCGTCATTCTCTTTGTTGTCATCTTTATCTTTGTCATTGTCTCTGTCATCTGTCAGTCTTTGTTGTCATCATCTTTGCCATCTTTGTCATCTTTGTTATTTTGATGTCACCTTTGTCATCATCTTTGTTATCATCTTTGTCATGTTTGCCATCTTTGTTGTCATCCTTGTCTTGTCTTCTTTGTCATCTTTGTGTTTGTCATCTTTGTCGTTTTTGTCATCTTTATCTTTGTCATTGTCTCTGTCATCTGTCAGTCTTTGTTGTCATCATCTTTGCCATCTTTGTCATCTTTGTTATTTTGATGTCACCTTTGTCATCATCTTTATCATCTTTGTCATGTTTGCCATCTTTGTTGTCATTCTTGTCTTGTCTTCTGTCATCTTTGTGTTTGTCATCTTTGTCATTTTTGTCATCTTTGTCATCTTTTTTGCTTTTGTTGTCACCTTTTTCAGATGACGACAACAGACTATGAGAAAGATGACAGAGACAATGACAAAGAAGGCAAAGATGACAACAAAGACAATGACAAAGATAAGAAAAATGATGACAAAGATGTTGGCAAAGATAAGGAAAACAATGACGATGACATTGATGCTGACAAAGATGACAATGACAAAGATGACAAAGATGATGACAAAGACAACAAGGACAACAAAAGCAATGAGAAAAATGACAGGGATGATGACAAAGATTACAAGAAATATGGCAAAGCTGACAAATATTATGACAAAAAAGATGACGAAAATAATAAAGACAATGATAAGATGACAAACATGAGAAAGATGATGAGACAGATGACAAATCTAAGAACAAAACTGATAAAGACATCAATAAAAATGACGGCAAAGACAACAAAGATGATAAAGATAATGACAAAGATAATGAATATGACATGAAGACAACAAGGATGATGACAAAGACGATGAAGATGATGACAAAGGCAAAGATAACAAAGACAAAAAAGGACAATGGGAAAGATGAAAACAAAGATGGCAAAGATGACAAAAATGATGACAAAAACCAAAAAAGATGACAAATATGATAGACACTGCGAAAGGTGACAAAGATGAGAAAGATGACAAATTTGTAAACAAAAATGATAGACATCAATAAAGATGACAATGACAAAGATGACAAAGATGATGACAAAGTCAAAGACAAATATGACACAAATACAACAAGGATGATGACAAAGATGCCAATGAAGATGATGACAAAGGCAAAGACACAAAGATGACAAAGATGATGACAAAGATGATAAAGATAACGACAAAGACAATAAAAATTGTGACAACAAAGACAATGAGAAACATTGCAGACTACAACAGACAAATTTAAAAATGGTAGCAGACATGACAAAAATGACAACAAAGACGATGAAAAGGTGACAATAAAGGCAAGAAAGATGACAAAGACAACAAAGATGATGAAGATGACAAAGATGATAAAGAGAAGGACAACAAAAATGGTAAACATGACAAAGATGATGACAAAAATGACACCAAGATAACAAAAATGATGACAAACTTGGCAATGAAAGATGATAGCAAACAAAAACTATGACTTAGCTGATGACCATAATGATGACAAGATGATGATGACATAGACAATGCCAAACACAAAAACTACAACAAAGGAAATGACAATAATGGTGACAAAGGTGGCAACAGACAATGACAAAGAAGAAAAAGACGACAAAATGACAAAGACAATGACAAAGATGAGATGATAATAAAGATAATGAAAAAGAATACAAATTTGTCATCTTTGCTGTCATCTGTCATTGTCATGTTTGTCATCTTGTTTGTAATCATCTTACTTTTTGTCATCATTTGTCATCTTTCTTGTCTTTCTCATTTTCTTTGTCATTGTCATTGCCTCTGTCATCTTTATCTTAGTCTTTGTTGTAGTCATCTTTGTCATCATTGTCATTATCTTTGTTGTGTTGGTGTCACATCTTTGTTGTCATCATTGTCATTGTCATCTTTGTCAACTTTGTCATTATCTTTGTTGTCATCTTTGTTATCTTTGTCATTGTCTCTGTCATCTTTGTCAGTCTTTGTTGTCATCATCTTTGTCATCTTTGTCATCTTTGTTATTTTGATGTCACCTTTGTCATCATCTTTGTCATCATCTTTGAAATGTTTATCATCTTTGTTGTCATCCTTGTCTTGTTTTCTTTGTCATCTTTGTGTTTGTCATCTTTGTCATTTTTGTCATCTTTGTCATCTTTGTTGCTTTTATTGTCACCTTTTTCAGATGACGACAACAGACTATGAGAAAGATGACAGAGACAATGACAAAGAAGACAAAGATTACAACAAAGTCAATGACAAGGATAAGAAAGATGATGACAAAGATGATGGCAAAGATAAGGAAAACAATGACGATGACATTGATGAGGACAAAGATGACAATGACAAAGATGACAAAGATGATAAAGACAAGGACAACAAAAACAATGAGAAAAATGACAAGGATGATGACAAAGATTAAAACAAATATGGCAAAGCTGACAAAAATTATGACAAAAAAGACAGAAAAGATGACAAAAATAATAAAGACAATGGTAAGATGACAAACATGACAAAGATGATGACAATGATGACAAATCTGAGAAAAAAACTGATAAAGACATCAATAAAGATGATGGCAAAGACAACAAATATGATAAAGATAATTACAAAGATAATGATGAATATGACATGAAGACAACAAGGATGATGACAAAGATGATGAAGATGATGACAAAGGCAAAGATAACTAACACAACAAAGGACAATGGGAAAGATGAAAACAAAGATGGCAAAGATGACAAAAATGATGAGAAAAAAGACAAAAAGATGTCAAATATGATAGACAATGAGAAAGATGACAAAGATGAGAAAGATGAGATGGATGACAAATTTGAAAACAAAAATGATAGACATCAATAAAGATGACAATGACAAAGATAACAAAGATGGCAAAGATGATGACAAAGAGAAATATGACACAAAGACAACAAGGATGATGACAAAGATGCCAATGAAGATGACAAAGGCAAAGACAGCAAAGATGACAAAGATGATGGCAAAGATGATAAAGATAATGACAAAGACAATAAAATGGTGACAACAAAGACAATGAGAAACATTACAGACTACAACAAAGACAAAGATAAAAATGGTAGCAGACATGACAAAAATGACAACTCGGCAACAAAGATGATTAAAAGGTGACAATAAAGGCAACAAAGATGATGAAGATGACAAAGATGATAAAGACAAGGACAACAAAAATGGCAAACATGACAAAGATTACAATAAAAATGACACCAAGACAACAAAAATGATGACAAAGATCACAATGAAAGACATTGGCAAACAAAAACTATGACAAAGATGATGACCTTAATGATGACAAGATGATGACGACAAAGACAATGCCAAACATAAAGACTACAACAAAGGAAATAACAATAATGGTGACAAAGGTGACAACAGACAATGACAAAGATGAAAAAGACAACAAAATGACAAAGACAATGACAAAGATGAGATGACAATAAAGATAATGAAACAGAATACACATTTGTCATCTTTGCTCTCCTCTGTCATTGTCATGCTTGTCGTCTTGTTTGTAATCATCTTAATTTTTGCCATTTGTCACCTTTGTCATCTTTCTTGTCTTTCTCATTTTCTTTATCATTGCCATTGCCTCTGTCATCTTTGTCTTAGTCTTTGTTGTAGTCATCTTTCTCATCATTGCCATTATCTTTGCTGTGTTGGTGTCACCTTTGTCATCTTTGTCATAATCTTTGTCTTCCTCTTTGTCATGTTTGTCATCTTTCTTGTCATCTTTGTCTGTCGTCATCTTTGTTGTTTTTGTTGTGTCATCTTCATCATTTTTGTTGTCATCTCTGTCATCTTCGTTGCCTTTGTAGTCTTCTTTTTTAGATGACAACAGACTATGACAAAGATGACAGAGACAATGACAAATATGACAAAGATGACAACAGAGACAACGAGAAAGACAAGAAACACAGTGACAAAGATGATGGCAAGGATCACAAGGAAAACAAAGATGATGACAATGATGATGACAAAGATGACAATGACAAAGACAATGACAAATATGACAACAAAGACAATGACAAAGATGGCAACAAAGATAACAAAGAAGACAACAAAAACATAGAGAAAATTGACAAGGATGATGACAAAGATGACATCAAAGATGGCAAAAATGACAAAAATGACAAAAAAGATGATAAAAATGTTAAAGACAAAGATGAGAAAGATGACAAAAATTTGGCAACAAAATGATAATCATCAATAAGGATGATGACAACAAGTATGACAAAGATGACAAAGATGATGTCAAAGACAATGATGAATACGATACAAATAAAAATAGGATGATGACAAATATGACAATGAAGATGATGACAAAGGGAAAGAAGACAAAAACAAAGGCAATGACAAAGATGACTACAAGGATAATGACAAAGATGATAAAAATGATGACAAAGACAGTGACAAAGAGGACAGACCACAACAAAGACAAAGATGACAAAAATGCTAACAACAAACATGGCAAAATGTTGACAAGAAACATGTCAACAAGGATGATGAAAAAGGTGACAACAAAGGCAAGAAAAATGACAATGTTGATGAAGACAACGAAGATGACAAGCACAGCAAAGACAACAAAGTTGATGACAGACAAGGATGACAACAGAGATGACAAACATGACAAAGATAAAGATAAAAATGATGACAAAAATGATGACAAAGGTTACACCAAGACAACAAAGACAATGACAAAGATGACAACGACAAAGACAATGAAAAACACAACAAAGACTATCACAAACCCAATAATAATAATGACAAAGATGACAACAATGATAATGACAAAAAAGACAAAGATGACAAAAATGACAAAGATCTTTGTCATTGTCTCTCTCATCTTTGACATAGTCTGTTGGCCTCTGTCATTATTTTTGTCATCTTTGTCATCATGGTTGTAAACTTTGTTGTCGCTTTTGTCATCTTTTTTGTCTGCCATCTTTGACATCTTTGTCATTGTTTTTGTCATCCTTGTCTTTCATTGTCATTTGTTGGCATCTTTGTCATCTTTGTCATTGTTTTTGCTGTTTTTCTTGTCTGGTATCATATTTGTCATCTTTGCCATTGTCATACTTGTCATCATTTTCGTCATCATGTTTGTTGTCCTTATCATCATTGTCAGCTTTCCCATTATCTTTCTTTTCTGCCATTGTCTTTGTTGTCATCACTGTCATATTTGGAATCACCTCAGTCATCTTTGTCATAGTCTTTACTGTCATCTTTGTCATCATCTTTGTCATTTTTGTCTATCAATGTTTGTAATTTTGTATTTGTTATAATTATTATCATTGTCATCTTTCTCTGTCATATTTGTCATTGTCTATTATCTTTATCTTTTTTTATCTTTATCTTTGTCTATCATTTTTGCTGTCATATTTGTCATCTTTGTCATCATCTTTGTTGTCATCTTTGTAATCTTTATCATTATCTTTATCGTCATATTTATCATTTTTGTTGTTCTCATCATCTTTTTTGTCATTGTTTTTGTCATTCTTGTCATCTTAGTTGTCAACTTTGTCATGTCTTTGTCATCTTTGTCATTGTTTTCATTGTCCTTGTCTTTATCATCATCTTTGTCATCCTTCTCATATTTGTTCTCTTTGTTCTTGTCTTTGTTGTCATCTTTGTTGTCTCTGTGTCATTGTCTTTGTTGTCATCTTCTTCAATATCTTTATCTTCTCCTTTATCATCTTTGTCATGTTTGTTGCTGTCATCTTTTTCATCGTGTTTATTGTCGCCATCTTTGTCATTGTCTTTGTCATCATTTTTGTTGTCTTTGTCATCATGGTTTGTCATCTTTGTCTTTGTCATCATTTTCATCATATTTGTCATCCTCATCATCATATTTGCTGTCTTTGTCATATTTGTCATTGTCTGCCTTCATCTTTGTCATCTGTTATCTTTTGCAAAGTCATCTTTATCTCATCTTATCTTCATCTATCATTTTTGTCATATTTGTCATCTTTGTCAACATCTTTGTCATCATCTTTATAAGCCTTATCATTTTTATCTTTCTCGTCATTTTTTATCATTTTTGTCATCTTTACCATTGTTGCTGTCATATTTGGCATTGTCTTTGTCATTGTTATTGTTGTCATCCTTGTCTTTGTCATCATCTTTATTGTCAACTTTGTCATTATCATCTTTGTCATCTATCATCATTTGTCTTCTTTCTCATCTTTCTTGTCTATTCTCTTTGTTGTCATCTTTATCATCTTTATCATTGTCTGTCATCTTTGTCATCATCTTTGCTGTCATCATCTTTGTCATCATATTATATTTGTCATCATCTTTGACATCTTTGTCATTGTCGTTTTTGTCATCTGTCATAATCTTTGTTGTCATCTTTGCATTGTCTGTCATCATCTTTGTCGTCTTTGTCATCTTTGTCATATTTGTCATCTTTGTCATCGTCTTTTCCATCTGTCATTGACTTTGTTGTCATCATCTTTGTTGTCATTGCTGTCATCATTGTCATCATCTTTGTTGCCGTTTTTGTCATCGTCTGTCATATTTGTCATCTTTGTTGTCATCTTTGTTGTCTTTCTCATCTTGTCATCTTTGTTGCCTTTGTCATTGCCATCTTTGTTGACTTTGTCATCATCTTTGCTGTTGTATTTGTCATTATCTTTGTCATTTCATCTTTATCATTACCTTTGTTATTTTTGTAGTCTGTCACTTTTGTCATCTATCATTTTTCTTGTCATATTCTCTTCTTTGTTATCTGTTTCATCTTTGTCGTCATCTTTATCATTTTTCTCATTCTCGTCATCTTTTTATCATCATTTTTGTCATCCTTGTCACCTCTGATGTCATTTTTGTCATTCTCTTAGTCATCTTTATTACTGTTTTTGTCATCATTTGTCATCTTTGTCATATTTCTTGTCTTTCTCATTTTCTTTGTCATTAACACTGTCTCTGTCATCTTTGTCTTAGTCTTTGTTGTAGTCATCTTTGTCATCATTGTCATTATCTTTGTTGTGTTGGTGTCACCTTTGTCATCTTTGTCATAATCTTTGTCTTCCTCTTTGTCATGTTTGTCATCTTTCTTGTCATCTTTGTCTGTTGTCATCTTTGTTGTTTTTGTTTGTCATCTTTATCATTTTTGTTGTCTTTGTCATCTTCATTACCTTTGTTGTCACCTTTTTAGATGATGACAACAGACTATGAGAAAGATGACAGAGACAATGCAAAGATGACAAAGATGACAACAAAGACAATGACAAAGACAAGAAAGATGGCAACAAAGATGATGGCAAGGATCACAAGGAAAACAAAGATGATGACAATGATGATGACAAAGATGACAATGACAAATACAATGAAAAAGATGATAACAAAGACAACAAAGAACACAACAAAAACAAAGAGAAAATTGACAAGGATGACAAAGATGACAACAAAGATGGCAAAAATGACAAAAAGTAGAAAAAATATGGTAAAAATGTTAAAGACAAAGATGAGAAAGATGACAAAGATGTCAAATTTGGCAACAAAATGATAGACATCAATAAGGATGATGACAAGGACAGAGATGACAAAGATGATGTCAAAGACAGTGATGAATATGACACAAATAAAAATAGGATGATGACAAAGATGACAATGAAGATTATGACAAAGGGAAAGAAGACAAAAACAAAGACAATGACAAAGATGACTTCAAAGATAATGACAAAGATGATAAAAATGATGATAAAGACAACGACAAAGAGGACAGACCACAACAAAGACAAAGATGACAAAAATGCTGACAGCAAACATGACAAAATGATGACAAGAAACACGTCAGCAAGGATGATGAAAAAGGTGTAACCAAAACACTTCGTCACAAAACACCAAATAGATTGCGCTCCCAGTCAACAATAAAGGATGTCTTCTGTAGTTTAATCAAATGCAGCCAGGAATACACCAAAACAGTTTATTGCACAAAACGATCCAAAGTACAAACAATAGTCCTGTATATAACCAGAGCCTAGGATTAAGCGCTTTCGTCTCCAATCGGAGACTTCATCAGAATCCAAGGATTAACAATACTAGCACCATTTTATACTAACCAGCTGGCATCTAATTAAATAATTAATTAATTAATTTCATTTTCTTAAAGTAAAACCTTACCAAAAATACTGTTGAAAAATCTATATAACTACATGATTTGTAGATTAAAATACACACTGTACATAGGTATTGAACACATAGTAAATACGAATATAGGAAATATATAATAGACATGATAGTGAACAAATATATGATAGTTACAATAAATGTATATAAGTATATAAGTATATATAAGTGTATGTGTATACTACAATATATAAATATATATATGTATATAAAAGCCACTACAATGAAATATTAATGTAAAATATAATAATGTATAAATGTGTAAATATATATGTATTTATTTAAAATTCTAAAAATATATATATGTATTTAAAATTCTTAAAAAATATATGAATATAATGTAAGTGTAAATGCTAATATAAATATAAATATAAATATAAATATAAATATAAATACAAATACAAATACAAATATACTAGGGGAAGTGACATGATGTATAAATGTATGTTATACTGTATAAAAATATGTACAAATAATGTATATTAAATATTAAAAATATTTAAATTATCCAATAAATTAATGACACTTTACATAAATTAATAACACTTTATATAAAAATTATTGTATATGTATAAAAAATATAAATAGATGTGTATGGAGAAAACCACACCTAATACAATCAAAGTCAAAATCAGGGAATACAGTGTAAGAAGGAATGTATATATTAAATGCATCTAATAAAATGTAATAATATATGTATATATATATAAATATATAAATATATATATATATATATATATATATATATATATATATATATATATATATATATATAAAATCTACCCTAGGATTTGGTCCAACATAGTTCTGTTAGATATTCGTGATGGTAGTCATAACTTATGTTTCTTGGGATCAGCTGCATGCATTTTCAATGCTGGGATGATGGAAATGTGGTCATTAAGCCCTTTGCCACAACAAGAGTCCAGTCTAAGTTGCCACATCATTTCTTTTAGCTCCAGTTGGGTCTCCCAATCACCACCCTTCTCAAGACATTTTACTTCCTCTATTACCCAGAATTTGAAATCTGCATCCTTACAGACCAAAACATGTCTGTACATAGCATTATTTTCATTGTGTTTGTTGATGTCCCTCACATGTTCATATATTCTGGATCGTAGGTGTCATTCGGTCTTCCCAACATAGTAGCTCCAGCAGACCTTACAGAAAGCAAGGTATACCACCCCTTTTGTATAGCAACTACTATAAGTTTTGGCAACCAGTGTTGTTCTAAGACTGGGTATTTTTATCTCCTTCTGTCCTGCTATAAATGTACACTGCACGCATCTACCACACTTAAATGTCCCACATTTTTTATTAGCCCCGTGTATATTGTTGGTCTTTTTCTCTAAGATGTTCTTAATATTCCTATTCCTCCTATAAATGTAACTTATATCATTTTTAAATACATCAGTCTTGATGGCCATTTCCCTAAACATTTCCCAGGTCTCATTAATACATTTTCTAAGCTGTCCTACCCCTTGATAGTATGTAAGGGTCAAGTATGGTGTACTAGAAACTTTGTTCTTGAGATGGTTATGATTACCCTCCACCATATCTCAGACACTACCATCCACTTCTTCATTTACTGCATAAACGTGGTTACTTTTAACTAGTAAAGGGGTATATTTATAGTTACTTCTACCTTTTTGAACCTGGTATTTAACACCGTGTATCAAATCTAACGGATAACCTCTCTCCTGAAACATATTGCCAACAAATTCAATCTCTTTTAAGAATTCAGAATCATCAGAAATCATCCTCGCCACCCTAATCATTTGTCCCTTTATGATGTTCTTTTTTAATATATATGAATGGTCACTATCAAAGTGTAAGTAGGCATTGGAAAAATGCTCCTTTCTGTATATGTTAGATTTGTAACACTTATTTGTGTAATCCTTATCTAACCTTACATCCAGAAAATTTATAAAATCTTTTCCTATATCGTGAGTAAATTGTAAAAATGACGTAGTTTGATTAATATATACAATAAATTCATCTATCTTGTCTAGTGGCCCGTTCCATACAACAAAAATATCATCTAAAAATCTACAGTATTTATCAATGTACCTATAATAGTCAGATAAAAACACAAACTTACTTTCCCAATATATCATAATAATGTTTGCATATATAGGTGCACATGCCGAGCCCATTGCCACTCCTTCTTTCTGGTGAAAATATTCACCTGAAAGTACACATAATTGTATTTCAAAACCAACTCCATGTTTTCTAGTACCAACCTAAATTCATCACTCATTACTAGTTTCATTTCAGTTAAAATATCTTCAAACCATATCATACCCATTTCTTGTGGTATGATGGAGAACAAATCTCTCACATCAATTGTGATGAAAACACTGTCATCATTGTAGGGACACTCACCCATCTTCATCAAAAAATCCCAGGAATCAACCAAAATATGACTGTATTTTTTATGGAACTATTTCAATTTAGAATCCACATATATTGCCAAAGGTTGGGTCTTAGATCCCTGGGACGAGACAATAGGTCTCATAGGTGGGTCATATACAGATTTATGGACTTTCGGTATTCCAAAAATAGCTGGTATGACTGGCTTTAGGACTCGAAGGAAGTTGTAAAGATCCATATCAATTAAACCCTGCAATAGGTTGTCCTCTAATACTATGTCAATCTGTCTGTAGGATATATTAATTTCATTTTTGGATACTCTACTATATTGTTTCTCATTATCTAAAATATCCATCATTTTGGTCGTGTAGTCCCATTTATCCATAAATACCACCCCCCCACCCTTGTCAGGTTTCATGACTCTTATTTTGTCATCATTACTCAGCTCTTTTAATAATTTACTTTCAACTTCAATTAGGTTTTTGACTGGTTCTGTGTTATACAAGTTCATCATACGTATCCTCCTAGTTACACATCTCTCAAAATTCATAATTTTGTTTTGTATTGGGGGATTAAATATACTTGCTCTCTTTAGTGTACTTTCCTTACTTCCAGTGTTTCTATCCCTGAACATGTGTGTAAAATTAAATTTTCTCGTAAAAAATTTTATATCTAACAGAATATTTTCAATTTTTGGAATTTTAGTGGGTACAAAGGTAAACCCTTTTATAAATAAGTTAAAATAATCGTCAGTAATCTGTATGTCAGTATAATTAAAAATGTTAAAATTTTTACAGGTACAAATAATATTTTCCTTTTGCTCATCTATTTGAACATCTATACCAGTATCACCTATACTAGTACTACATGCTAGATTGTCATATATTATCTGTGTGATCTCGCCACATGTTGGATATTGTTGTTCTCTATCACCTGTGCATAGTTGGGTTGTTGCATTCGGTTCCGCAGCCTCTCTGATCTCCTGGGTTCTTTCAGGTCTAAAAGGATCACTTCCCTGACAGTGTTAGTGCTATCCCCACAACTACTGAACTGCCACTCTACTCCATTTACTTCATATCTGTTGTGTGTGTGATACTGTAAATCTCTGTCCCAATATTCGTGCTCCCGTCTTCCCCTTCTATTTTCACCAAAATATATAATCTCTATCATTATACCTCTCTTTTCTTCTCCAAGTTGTATTTTTAGTTGTACTGCTTCTATGGTTGTAAAATTTGTTATTTTTAGATTCAACATGGTATGCCATACCTTTTTCATACACAGCTAAATCCCTTTCCAACTTTAACATCTTCCTGTTTATGTTGGTGTTAGCAGTATTATCTACATCATGCAAAACTCTCAAATAAACATTCTTGTGTTCATCTACTTGAAATAACAAATCAGTACTAATACTTTCATACAGTACATCAATTTCTTTTTTAAGTATTTCCATATTTTTGGTATTTAGTTTTATCATTTCTTTTAAAACTGCCAGCCCACAATCATTTAAAATGTCACAAATAATTAAAAAAAAATCTTTGTCATCTTTAGCACAGTATGGAAATTTATTAAGTCTTAGTCCCTGTGGTATTATTTTTTCTTCCAAACATTTTTCAAAGTACCAATTCTCTATAACCAGCGATTTGTATTTAGTTAACAAAGATTTAAATGTCTTACATAGGTCCTTGTACGTGGAACCACCACGTTTGTCTTTGCCCTTCTCCCTATTTTTGATTTTCAATGATCGATTAATCCAGGCATGAAAGTCCAAGTTCTTGTACATATCTGGTATCTCCTGCCCATCGAAAACATTGTCAACAACATTTTTATAAGCTGAAACGCCATTCGGAGCCCTCTGGCCATAATCCTGTACATACGCCCTTTCTCGTCACTCAGTTTCGGCGTCTGACGTCATCCTACTTGCGCCAGCCCTCCTAGGACTGCTCTGTGCGCATGGAATACTGTTATCTGAGCCGGATGGTCCAGCATCGGTCTGAGAATGGGTTTGAATAACCCTGATGAGTTCAGATAAAAGGCTGCTGCTATCCATCGTAGAGACTCCTCGTAACTAGGTTCGCAACCAAGTAGACCACGAAACTTGTAACCAAAACACTTCATCACAAAACACCAAATAGATTGCGCTCCCAGTCAACAATAAAGGATGTCTTCTGTAGTTCAATCAAATGCAGCCAGGAATACACCAAAACAGTTTATTGCACAAAACAATCCAAAGTACAAACAATAGTCCTGTATATAACCAGAGCCTAGGATTAAGCACTTTCGTCTCCTGGCTGCATTTGATTGAACTACAGAAGACATCCTTTAATGATGAAAAAGGTGACAACAAAGGCAAGAAAAATCACAAAGATGATGAAGACAACAAAGATGACAAGCACAGCAAAGACAACAAAGATGATGACAGACAATGATGACAGCAAAGATGACAGACATGACAAAGATAAAGATAAAAATGATGACAAAAATGATGACAAAGGTGACACCAAGACAACAAAGACAATGACAAAGATGACAACGACAAGGACAATGGAAAACATCTTTCTTGTCATTGTCATTCTCTTTTTTGTCATTCTTGTCATCTTTGCCATTGTCTCTGTCATCTTTGTCAGTCTTTGTTGTCATCATCTTTGTCATGTTTGCCATCTTTTCTGTTATTCTTGTCTTGTCTTCTTTTCTTCTTTGTGTTTGTCATCTTTGTCGTTTTTGTAATCTTTGTTATCTTTGTTGCTTTTGTTGTCACCTTTTTCAGATGACGACAACAGACTATGAGAAAGATGACAGAGACAATGACAAAGAATACAAAGATGACAACAAAGACAATGACAAAGATAAGAAAGCTGACTAAGATGATGGCAAAGATAAGGAAAACAATGATGACGATGATGACAAAGATGACAATGACAAAGATGACAAAGTTGATGACAACGACAACAAGGACAAGAAAAGCAATGAGAAAAATGACAAGGATGATGACAAAGACTGCGACAAATATGGCAAAGTTGACAAAAGTGATGACAAAATTAATAGACAATGATAAGATGACAAAGATGGGAAAGATGATGACAAAGATGACAAATCTGAGAACAAAAATGATAAAGACATCAATAAAGATGATGGCAAAGACAACAGAGATGATAAAGGTAATGACAAATATAATGATGAATATGACATGGAGACAACAAGGATGATGACAAAGATGATGAAGATGATGACAAAGGCAAAGATAACAAAGACAACAAAGGACAATGGGAAAGATGAAAACAAAGATGGCAAAGATGACAAAAATGATGACAAAAAGACAAAAAGATGACAAATATGATAGACAATGAGAAAGATGACAAAGATGAG
This sequence comes from Protopterus annectens, assembly GCF_019279795.1. NCBI lineage: Eukaryota > Metazoa > Chordata > Ceratodontiformes > Protopteridae > Protopterus > Protopterus annectens. The sequence continues at coordinate 236,631,411 of NC_056725.1, read as the reverse complement.
AAAGATGAGAAAGATGACAAATTTGAAAACAAAAATGATAGACATCAATAAAGATGACAATGACAAAGATGACAATGATGATGTCAAAGACAAATATGACACAAAGACAACAAGGATGATGACAAAGATGCCGATGAAGATGATGACAAAGGCAAAGACAACAAAGATGACAAAGATGATGACAAAGATGATAAAGATAATGACAAAGATGATAAAATTGTAACAACAAAGACAACGAGAAACATTACAGAGTACAACAAAGACAAAGATAAAAATGGTAGCAGACATGACAAAAATGACAACACAACAAAAAAGATGATGAAAAGGTGGCAATAAAGGCAACAAAGATGACAAAGACAACAAAGATGATGAAGATGACAAAGATGACAAAGATGGTAAAGACAAGGACAACAAAAATGGCAAACATGACAAAGATGATGACAAAATTACACCAAGACAACAAAAATGATGACAAATATGTCAAGGAAAGATGATGGCAAACAAAAACTATGACAGAGGTGATGACCTTAATGATGACAAGATGAAGACGACAGACAATGCCAAACATAAAGACTACGACAAAGGAAATGACAATAATGGTGACAAAGGTGACAACAGACAATGACAAAGATGAAAAAGACAAAGATGAGATGACAATAAAGATAATGACAAAGAATACACGTTTGTCATCTTTGCTATCTGTCATTGTCATGTTTGTCATCTTGTTTGTAATCATCTTAGTTTTTGTCATTTGTCATCTTTGTCATCTGTCTTGTCTTTCTCATTTTCTTTGTCATTACCATTGTCTCTGTCATCTTTGTGTTAGTCTTTGTTGTAGTCATCTTTGTCATCATTGTCATTATCTTTGTTGTGTTGGTGTCACCTTTGTCATCTTTGTCATAATCTTTGTCTTCCTCTTTGTCATATTTGTCATCTTTCTTGTCATCCTTGTCTGTCATCTTTGTTGTTTTGGTTGTTTGTCATTTTCATCATTTTTGTTGTCTCTGTCATCTTCATTACCTTTGTTGTCACATTTTTTAGATGATGACAACAGACTATGAGAAAGATGACAGAGACAACGACAAAGATGACAACAAAGACAATGACAAAGACAAGAAAGATGGCAACAAAGATGATGGCAAGGATCACAAGGAAAACAAAGATGATGACAATAATGATGACAAAGATGACAATGACAAAGACAATGAAAAAGATGACAACAAAGACAACAAAGACGACAACAATAACAAAGAGAAAATATACAAGGATGATGACAAAGATGACAACAAATATGGCAAAAATGACAAAAATGACAAAAAAGATTATAAAAATTTTAAAGACAATGATAGGAAAGATGACAAAGATGTCAAATTTGGCAACAAAATGATAGACATCAATAAGGATGATGGCAACAAAGATGACAAAGATGACAAAGACGATGTCAAAGACAATGTTGGATATGACAAATAAAAATAGGATGATGACAAAGATGACAATGAAGATGATGATAAAGGGAAAGAAGACAAAAACAACAGACAATGACAAAGACGAATACAAAGATAATGACAATGATGATAAAAATGATGACAAAGACAGCTACAAAGAGGACAGACCACAACAAAGGCAAAGATGACAAAATGCTGACAACAAACATGACAAAATGATGACAAGAAACAAGTCAACAAGGATGATGAAAAAGGTGACAACAAAGGCAAGAAAAATGAAAAATATGATGAAGACAATGAAGATGACAAACACAGCAAAGACAACAAAGATGATGACAGACAAGGATGACAGCAAAGATGACAAACATGACAAAGATAAAGATAAAAATGATGACAAAAATGATGACAAAGGTGACACCAAGACAACAAAGACAATGACAAAGATGACGACGACAAAGACAATGGAAAACACAACAAAGACTATCACAAACACAACAATAATGACAAAGATAACATCAACGACAATGACAAAAAAGACAAAGATGACAAAAAATGACAAAGATCTTTGTCATCTTTGTCATTGTCTCTCTCATCTTTGACATAGTCTGTTGGCCTCTGTCATTATTTTTGTCATCTTTGTCATCATGATTGTAATCTTTGTTGCTTTTGTCATCTTTTTTGTCTGTCATCTTTGTCATCTTTGTCATTGTTTTTGTCATCCTTGTCTTTCATTGTCATCTGTTGTCATCTTTGTCAGTGTTTTTGCTATTTTCCTTGACTGGCATCATATTTGTCATCTTTGTCATTGTCATACTTGTCATCATTTTTGTCATCATGTTTGTTGTCCTTATCATCTCTGTCAGCTTTCCCATCATCTTTCTTTTCTGCCATTCTTTGTTGTCATCGCTGTCATCTTTGGAATCATCTCTGTCACCTTTGTCATAGTCTTTATTGTCATATTTGTCATCATCTTTGTCATCATTTTTGTCTGTCATCAAGGATTGTAATTTTGTCTTTGTCATACTTATCATAGTTGTCATCTTTGTCTGTCATATTTGCCATTGTCTATTATCTTTATCTTTTTTATCTTTATCTTTGTCTTTCATTTTTGCTGTCATATTTGCCATCTTTGTCGTCATCTTTTTTGTCATCTTTGTAATCTTTATCATCATCTTTATCGTCATATTTATCATTTTTGTCATTCTCATCATCTTTTTTTGTCATTGTTTTGTCATCCTTGTCATCTTAGTTGTCAACTTTATCATTGTCTTTGTCATCTTTGTCATTGTTTTCATTGTCCTTGTCTTTATCATCTATGTGATCCTTCTCATATTTGTTCTCTTTGTTGTCATCTGTGTCATTGTCTTTGTTGTCATCTTCTTCAATATCTTTATCTTCTCCTTTATCATCTTTGTCATCTTTGTTACTGTCATCTTTTGCATAGTGTTTACTGTCGCCATCTTTGTCATTGTCTTTGTCATCATTTTTGTTCTCATTGTCATCATGGTTTGTCATCTTTGTCTTTGTCATCATTTTCATCACATATGTCACCCTCGTCATCATATTTGCTGTCTATGTCATATTTGTCATTGTCTGCCATCATCTTTGTCATCTATCATTTTGTCATATTTGTCATCTTTGTCATCATCTTTATCATCCTTAACATTTTTGTCTTTCTCGTCATTTTTTATCATTTTGTCATCTTTACCATCTTTGCTGTAATTTTTGGCATTGTCTTTGTCATTGTTTTTGTTGTCATCTTTGTCTGTCATAATCTTTATTGTCAACTTTGTCATTGTCATCTTTGTCATCATCTTTGCTCATGTCATTTGTCATAATCTTTCTCATCTTGTCTATTCTCTTTGTTGTCATCTTTGATCTTTTATAATCTTTGTTGTTATCTTTGTCATTGCCTGTCATCATCTTTGTCTTCTTTGTCATCTTTGTCATATTTGTCATCTTTTTCATTATCTTTTCCATCTGTCATTGATTTTGTTGTCATCTTTGTTGTCATTGTTGTCATCATGTCATCATCTTTGTTCTCATTTTTGTCATTGTCTGTCATATTTGTCATCTTAGTTGTCATCTTTGTTGTCTTTGTCATCTTGTCATCTTTGTTGTCTTTGTCATTGCCATCTTTGCTGTTGTCATTTTCATCTTTGTGATTTCATATTTATCATTGTTTTTATTTTTCTAGTCTGTCACTTTTGTCATCTACCATTTTTCTTGTCATATTCTCGTCTTTGTCATCATCTTTGTCATCTGTTTCATCTTTGTCATCATCTTTATCATTGCTCTCATTCTCGTCATCTTTTTTGTCAACATTTTTGTCATCCTTGTCACCTCTGTCATCTTTGTCATTCTCTTAGTCATCTTTATTACTGTTTTGTCATCCTTGTCTTGGCAATCATCTTTATTGTCAACTTTGTCATTGTCATCTTTGTCATCATCTTTGCTCATGTTGTCATTTGTCATAATCTTTCTCATCTTGTCTATTCTCTTTGTTGTCATCTTTGATCTTTTATAATCTTTGTTGTTATCTTTGTCATTGCCTGTCATCATCTTTGTCTTCTTTGTCATCTTTGTCATATTTGTCATCTTTTTCATTATCTTTTCCATCTGTCATTGATTTTGTCATCTTTGTTGTCATTGTTGTCATCATGTCATCATCTTTGTTCTCATTTTTGTCATTGTCTGTCATATTTGTCATCTTTGTTGTCATCTTTGTTGTCTTTGTCATCTTGTCATCTTTGTTGTCTTTGTCATTGCCATCTTTGCTGTTGTCATTTTCATCTTTGTGATTCCATATTTATCATTGTTTTTATTTTTCTAGTCTGTCACTTTTGTCATCTACCATTTTTCTTGTCATATTCTTGTCTTTGTCATCATCTTTGTCATCTGTTTCATCTTTGTCATCATCTTTATCATTGTTCTCATTCTCATCTTTTTTGTCAACATTTTTGTCATCCTTGTCACCTCTGTCATCTTTGTCATTCTCTTAGTCATCTTTATTACTGTTTTGTCATCATTGTCTTGGCAATCATCTTTATTGTCAACTTTGTCATTGTCATTTTTGTCATCATTTTTGCTCATGTTGTCATTTGTCATAATCTTTCTCATCTTGTCTATTCTCTTTGTTGTCATCTTTATCATCTTTGTCATTGTCTGTCATCTTTGTCATCGTCTTTGCTGTCATCATCTTTGTAATCATCTTATCTTTGTCATCATCTTTGACATCTTTGTCATTGTCTTTTGTGTCATCTGTGATATTTCATAATGTTTGTTGCCATCTTTGTCATTGCCTGTCATAATTTTCTTCTTTGTCATCTTTGTCATATTTGTCATCCTTTTCATTATCTTTTCCATCTGTCATTGATTTTGTTGTCATCATCTTTGTTGTCATTGTTGTCATCATGTCATCATCTTTGTTCTAATTTTTGTCATTGTCTGTCATATTTGTCATCTTTGTTGTCATCTTTGTTGTCTTTGTCATCTTGTCATCTTTGTTGTCTTTGTCATTGCCATCTTTGCTGTTGTCATTTTCATCTTTGTGATTTCATCTTTATCATTGTTTTTATTTTTCTAGTCTGTCACTTTTGTCATCTATCATTTTTCTTGTCATATTCTCTTCTTTGTCATCATCTTTGTCATCAGTTTCATCTTTGTCATCATCTTTATCATTGTTCTCATTCTCGTCATCTTTTTTGTCAACATTTTTGTCATCCTTGTCACCTCTGTCATCTTTGTCATTCTCTTAGTCATCTTTATTACTGTTTTTGTCATCCTTGTCTTGGCAATCATCTTTGTTGTCATCTTTGTCATTGTCATCTTTGTCAACTTCTTTGTCATTATCTTTGTTCTTGTCATCATTTGTCATCATCGTTGTCATCTTTCTTGTCATTGTCATTCTCTTTGTTGTCATCTTTGTCATCTTTGTCATTGTCACTGTCATCTTTGTCAGTCTTTGTTGTCATCATCTTTGCCATCTTTGTCATCTTTGTTATTTTGGTGTCACCTTTGTTGTCATCTTTGTCATCATTTTTGTCATGTTTGTCATCTTTGTTGTCATCCTTGTCTTGTCTTTGTCATCTTTGTGTTTGTCATCTTTGTTGTTTTTGCCATCTTTGTTGCTTTTGTTGTCACCTTTTTCAGATGACAACAGAATATGAGAGACAATGACAAAGAAGACAAAGATGGCAACAAAGACAATGACAAAGATAAGAAAGATGTTGGCAAAGATGATAGCAAAGATAAGGAAAATTATGACGATGACAATGATGATGACAAAGATGACAATGACAAAGATGACAATGATGATGGCAAAGACAAGGACAACAAAAGCAATGAGAAAAATGACAAGGATGATGGCAAAGATTACAAAGAATATGGCAAAGCTGACAAAATTATGACAAAAAAGACAAAAAGATGACCAAAATAATAAAGACAATGATAAGATGACAAACATGAGAAAGATGATGACAAAGATGACAAATCTGAGAACACAAAGGATAAAGACATCAATAAAGATGATGGCAAAGACAACAGAGATGAGAAAGATAATGACAAAGATAATGAATATGACATGAAGACAACAAGGATGATGACAAAGATGACAAAGATGATGACAATGGCAAAGATAACAAAGACAACAAAGGACAATGAGAAAGATGAAGACAAAGATGGCAAAGGTGACAAAAATGATGACAAAAAAGACAAAAAAGATGGCAAATATGATAAACAATGAGAAAGATGAGAAAGATGAGAAAGATGAGAAATTTGAAAACAAAAATGATAGACAATAAAGATGACAATGACAAAGATGACAGAGATGACAAAGATGATGACAAAGACAAATATTACACAAAGACAACAAGGATGATGACAATGGTGCCGATGAAGATGATGACAATGGCCAAGACAGCAAAGATCACAAAGATTATGACAAAGATGATAAAGATAACGACAAAGACAATAAAAATGGTGACAACAAAGACAATGAGAAACATTAGAGACTACAACAAAGACAAAGATAAAAATGGTAGCAGACATGACAAAAATGACAATTCCACAGCAAAGATGATTAATAGGTGACAATAAAGGCAACAAAGATGACAATGACAACAAAGATGATGAAGATGACAAAGATGACAAAGATGATAAAGACAAGGACAACAAAAATGGCAAACATGACAAAGATGACAAAAATGACACCAAGACAACAAAAATGATGACAAAGATCACAATGAAAGATGACGGCAAACAAAAACTATGACAAAGGTGATGGCCATAATGATGACAAGATGATGACAAAGACAATGCCAAACACAAAGACTACAACAAAGGAAATGATAATGGTGACAAAGGTGACAACAGACAATGACAAAGATGAAAAAGAACAAAATGACAAAGACAATGACAAAGATGAGATGACAATAAAGATGATGACAAAGAATACAAATTTGTCATCTTTGCTCTCCTCTGTCATTGTCATGTTTGTCATCTTGTTTGTAATCATCTTAGTTTTTGCCATAATTTGTCACCTTTGTCATCTTTCTTGTCTTTTTCATTTTCTTTGTCATCATTGCCATTGTCTCTGTCATCTTTGTCTTAGTCTTTGTTGTAGTCATCTTTGTCATCATTGTCATTATCTTTGTTGTGTTGGTGACACCTTTGTCATCTTTGTCATAATCTTTGTCTTCCTCTTTGTCATGTTTGTCATCTTTCTTGTCATCTTTGTCTGTTGTCATCTTTGTTGTTTTTGTTTGTCATCTTTGTCATTTTTGTTGTCATCTTTGTCATGTTCGTTACCTTTGTTGTCACCTTTTTTAGATGACAGACTATGAGAAAGATGACAGAGACAATGACAAAGATGACAACAAAGACAACGACAAAGACAAGAAACACGGTGACAAAGATGATGGCAAGGATCACAAGGAAAACAAAGATGATGACAATGATGATGACAAAGATGACAATGAAAGACAATGACAAAGATGACAACAAAGACAATGAAGAAGACAACAAAAACATAGAGAAAATTGACAAGGATGATGACAAAGATGACATCAAAGATAGTAAAAATGACAAAAATGACAAAAAAGCTGATAAAAATGTTAAAGACAAAGATGAGAAAGATGACAAAGATGTCAAATTTGGCAGCAAAATGATAGACATCAGTAAGGATGATGACAACAAGGACGACAAAGATGACAAAGATGATGTCAAAGACAATGATGAATATGATACAAATAAAAATAGGATGATGACAAAGATGACAGTGAAGATGTTGACAAAGGGAAAGAAGACAAAAACAAAGGCAATGACAAAGATAACTACAAGGATAATGACAAAGATGAAAAAATGATGACAAAGACAGCAACAAACAGGGCAGACCACAACAAAGACAAAGATGACAAAAATGCTGACAACAAACATGACAAAATGATGACAAGAAACATGTCAACAAGGATGATGAAAAAGGTGAAAACAAAGGCAAGAAAAATGACAAAGTTGATGAAGACAATGAAGATGACAAGCACAGCAAAGACAACAAAGATGATGACAGACAAGGATGACAGCAAAGATGACAAACATGACAAAGATAAAGATAAAAATGATAACAAAGATGATGACAAAGGTGACACCAAGACAACAAAGACAATGACAAAGATGACAATGACAAAGACAATGGAAAACACAACAAAGATTATCACAAACTCAATAATAATGACAACGATGCAACAATGACAATGACAAAAAAGACAAAGATGAAACAAAATGACAAAGATCTTTGTCATCTTTGTCATTGTCTCTCTCATCTTTGACATAGTCTCTTGGCCTCTGTCATTATTTTTGTCATCTTTGTCATCATGGTTGTAAACTTTGTCACTTTTGTCATCTTTTTTGTCTGTCATCTTTGTCATCTTTGTCATTGTTTTTGTCATCCTTGTCTTTCATTGTCATTCATTGTCATCTTTGTCATCTTTGTCATTGTTTTTGCTGTTTTCCTTGTCTGGCATCATATTTGTCATCTTTGCCATTGTCATACTTGTCATCATTTTTGTCATCATGTTTGTTGTCATCATCATTGTCAGCTTTCCCGTCATCTTTCTTTTCTGCCATTGTCTTTGTTGTCATCACTGTCATCTTTGGAATCACATCTGTCATCTTTGTCATAGTCTTTACTGTCATTTTGTCATCATTTTTGTCTGTCATCAAAGTTTGTAATTTTGTCTTTGTCATAATTATCATCGTTGTCATCTTTGCCTGTCATATTTGTCATTGTCTATTATCTTTATCTTTTTTATCTTTATCTTTGTCTATCATTTTTGCTGTCGTATTTGTCATCTTTGCCATCATCTTTGTTGTCATCTTTGTAATCTTTATCGTCATCTTTATCATCATATTTATAATTTTTGTCGTTCTTGTCATCTTTTTTGTCATTGTTTTTGTCATCCTTGTCATCTTAGTTGTGAAGTTTGTCATTGTCTTTGTCATCTTTGTCATTGTTTTCATGGTCCTTGTCTTTATCATCATCTTTGTCATCCTTCTCATATTTGTTCTCTTTATTCTTGTCTTTGTTGTCATCTTTGTTGTCTCTGTGTCATTGTCTTTGTTGTCATCTTCTTCAATACCTTTATCTTCTCCTTTGTCATCTTTGTCATCTTTGTTGCTGTCATCTTTTTCATTGTGTTTATTGTCACCATCTTTGTCATTGTCCTTGTCATCATTTTTGTTGTCTTTGTCATCATGGTTTGTCATCTTTGTCTTTGTCATCATTTTCATCATATTTGTCATCCTCATCATCATATTTGCTGTCTTTGTCATATTTGTCATTGTCTGCCATCATCTTTGTCATCTATCTTTCTCAAAGTCATCTTTATCTTCATCTATCATTTTTGTCATATTTGTCATCTTTGTCATCATTTTTGTCATCATCTTTATCATCCTTATCATTTTTATCTTTCTCGTCATTTTTATCATCATTTTTTGTCATCTTTACCATTGTTGCTGTAATTTTTGGCATTGTCTTTGTCATTGTTTTTGTTGTCATCCTTGTCTTTGTCATCATCTTTATTGTCAACTTTGTCATTATCATCTTTGTCATCATCTTTGCTCATGTTGTCATCTTTCTCATCTTTCTTGTCTATTCTCTTTGTTGTCATCTTTATCATCTTTGTCATTGTCCATCATCTTTGTCATCATCTTTGCTGTCATCATCTTTGACATCTTTGTTATTGTCTTTTTTGTCATCTGTCATAATCTTTGTTGTCATCTTTGCCATCGTCTTTTGCATCTGTCATTGACTTTGTTGTCATCATCTTTGTTGTCATTGTTGTCATCATTGTCATCATCTTTGTTACCATTTTTGTCATCGTCTGTCATATTTGTCATCTTTGTTGTCATCTTTGCTGTCTTTCTCATCTTGTCATCTTTGTTGTCTTTGTCATTGCCATCTTTGTTGTCTTTGTCATCATCTTTGCTGTCTTATTTGTCATTATCTCTGTCATTTCATCTTTATCATTGTCTTTATTTTTTTAGTCTGTCACTTTTGTCATCTATCATTTTTCTTGTCATATTCTCTTCTTTGTCATCATCTTCATCATCTGTTTCACCTTTGTCATCATCTTTATCATTTTTCTCATTCTCGTCATTTTTTTGTCATAATTTTTGTCATCCTTGTCACCTCTGATGTCATCTTTGTCATTCTCACAGTCATCTTTATTACTGTTTTTGTTGTCATCCTTGTCTTGGCAATCATCTTTGTTGTCATCTTTATCATTGTCATCTTTGTCAACTTCTTTGTCATTATCTTTGTTCTTGTCATGATTTGTCATCATCATTGTCATCTTTCTTGTCATTGTCATTCTTTTTGTCATTTTTGTCATCTTTGCCATTGTCTCTGTCATCTTTGTCAGTCTTTGTTGTCATCTTTGTCATGTTTGTCATCTTTGTTATTTTGGTGTCTGCTTTGTCATCATCTTTGTCATCTTTGTCATGTTTGTCATCTTTGTTGTCATTCTTGTCTTGTCTTCTTTGTCATCTTTGTGTTTGTCATCTTTGTCATTTTTGTCATCTTTGTCATTTTTGTTGCATTTGTTGTCACCTTTTTCAGATGACGACAACAGACTATGAGAAAGATGACAGAGACAATGACAAAGAAGACAAAGATGACAACAAAGACAATGACAAAGATAAGAAAGATGACTAAGATGATGGCAAAGATAAGGAAAACAACGACGATGACAAGGATGATGACAAAGATGACAATGACAAAGGTGATGACAAAGACAACAAGGACAACAAAAGCAATGAGAAAAATGACAAGGATGATGACAAAGATTACAACAAATATGCAAAGCTGACAAAAATGATGACAAAAAAGACAAAAAAGATGACAAAAATAATAGACAATGATAAGATGACAAACATGAGAAAGATGACAAAGATGACAAATCTGAGAACAAAAATGATAAAGACATCAATAAAGATGATGGCAAAGACAACAGAGATGATAAAGGTAATGACAAATATAATGATGAATATGACATGGAGACAACAAGGATGATGACAAAGATGATGAAGATGATGACAAAGGCAAAGATAACAAAGACAACAAAGGACAATGGGAAAGATGAAAACAAAGATGGCAAAGATGACAAAAATGACAAAAAAGATGACAAATATGATAGACAATGAGAAAAATGACAAAGATGAGAAAGATGACAAAGATGAGAAAGATGACAAACTTGAAATAAAAAATGATAGACATCAATAAAGATGACAATGACAAAGATGACAAAGATGATGACAAAGACAAAGACAAATATGACACAAAGACAACAAGGATGATAAAGATGCCGATGAAGATGATGACAAAGACAGACAAAAAAGATGACAAAGATGATGACAAAGATGATAAAGATAACGACAAAGATGATAAAAATGGTGACAACAAAGACAATGAGAAACATTACAGACTACAACAAAGACAAGGATAAAAATGGTAGCAGACATGACAAAAATGACAACACGACAACAAAGACGATGAAAAGGTGACAATAAAGGCAACAAAGATGACAAAGACAACAAAGATGATGAAGATGACATAGATGACAAAGATGATAAAGACAAGGACAACAAAAATGGCAAACATGACAAAGATGATGACAAAAATGACACTAAGACAACAAGAATGATGACAAAGATGACAATGAAAGACGATGGCAAACAAAAACTATGACAAAGGTGATGACCATAATGATGACAAGATGATGACGACAAAGACAATGCCAAACACAAATACTATGACAAAGGAAATGACAATAATGGTGACAAAGGTGACAACAGACAATGACAAAGATGAAAAAGACAACAAAATGACAAAGACAATGACAAAGATGAGATGACAATAAAGATAATGACAAAGAATACACATTTGTCATCTTTGCTGTCATCTGTCATTGTCATGTTTGTCTTCTTGTTTTTAGTCATCTTATTTTTGTCATCATTTGTCATTGTCATATTTCTTGATTATCTCATTTTCTTTGTCATCATTACCATTGTCTCTGTCATCTTTGTCTTAGTCTTTGTGGTAGTCATCTTTGTCATCATTGTCAATATCTTTGTTGTGTTGGTGTCACCTTTGTCATCTTTGTCATAATCTTTGTCTTCCTCTTTGTCATGTTTGTCATCTTTCTTGTCATCTTTGTCTGTTGTCATCTTTGTTGTTTTTGTTTGTCATCATCATTTTTGTCTTTGTCATCTTCGTTACTTTTGTTGTCACCTTTTTTAGATGATGACAACAGACTATGAGAAAGATGACAGAGACAATAACAAAGATGACAAAGATGAAAACAAAGACAATGACAAAGACAAGAAAGATGGTGACAAAGATGATGGCAAGGATCACAAGGAAAACAAAGATGATGACAATGATGATGACAAAGATGACAATGACAAAGACAATGAAAAAGATGGCAACAAAGACAAAGAAGACAACAAAAACAAAAAGAAAATATACAAGGATGATGACAAAGATGACAACAAAGATGGCAAAAATGACAAAAATGACAAAAAAGATTATAAAAATTTTAAAGACAAAGATAGGAAAGATGACAAAGATGTCAAATTTGGCAACAAAATGATAGACATCAATAAGGATGATGACAACAAGGACGACAAAGATGATGTCAAAGAAAATGATGAATATGACACAAATAAAAATAGGATGATGACAAATATGACAATGAAGATGACAAAGGGAAAGAAGACAAAAACAAAGACAATGACAAAGATGACTACAAAGATAATGACAAAGATGATAAAAATGATGACAAAGACAGCGACAAAGAGGACAGACTACAACAAAGACAAATATGACAAAAATGCTGACAACAAACATGACAAAATGATGACAAGAAACACGTCAACAAGATGATGAAAAAGGTGACAACAAAGGCAAGAAAAATGACAAAGATGATGAAGACAACGAAGATGACAAGCACAGCAAAGACAACAAAGATGATGACAGACAAGGATGACAGCAAAGATGACAAACATGACAAAGATAAAGATAAAAATTATGACAGAAATGATGACAAAGGTGACATCAAGACAACAAAGACAATGACAAAGATGACAACGACAAAGACAATGGAAAACACAACAAAGACTATCAAAAACACATTAATAATGGCAAAGATGACAACGACAATGACAAAAAGACAAAGATGACAAAAAATGATAAAGATCTTTGTCATCTTTGTCATTGTCTCTCTCATCTTTGACATAGTCTGTTGGCCTCTGTCATTATTTTTGTCATCTTTGTCATCATGGTTGTAATCATTGTTGTCGCTTTTGTCATCTTTTTTGTTTGTCATCTTTGTCATCTTTGTCATTGTTTTTGTCATCCTTGTCTTTCATTGTCATCTGTTGTCATCTTTGTTATTGTTTTTGCTGTTTTCCTTCTCTGGCATCATATTTGTCATATTTGCCATTGTCATACTTGTCATCATTTTTGTCATCATGTTTTTGTCCTTATCATCTTTGTCAGCTTTCCCATCATATTTCTTTTATGCCATTGTCTTTGGTATCATCACTGTCATCTTTGGAATCATCTCTGTCATCTTTGTCATAGTCTTTTTTGTCATCTTTGTCATCATTTGTGTCTGTCATCAAGGTTTGTAATTTTGTCTTTGTCATAATTATCATCGTTGTCATCTTTGTCTGTCATATTTGTCATCGTCTATTATCTTTATCTTTTTTATCTTTATCTTTGTCTATAATTTTTGCTGTCATCTTTGTCATTATCTTTGTTGTCATCTTTGTAATCTTTATCATCATCTTTATTGTCATATTTATCATTTTTGTCATTCTCATCATCTTTTTTGTCATTGTTTGTGTCATCCTTGTCATCTTAGTTGTCAACTTTGTCATTGTCTTTGTCATCTTTGTCATTGTTTTCATTGTCCTTGTCTTTATCATCATCTTTGTCATCTTACTCATATTTGTTCTCTTTGTTCTTGTCTTTGTTGTCATCTTTGTTGTCATCTGTCTCATTGTCTTTGTTGTCATCTTCTTCAATATCTGTATCTTCCCCTTTATCATCTTTCTCATCTTTGTTGCTGTCATCTTTTTCATTGTGTTTATTGTCACCATCTTTGTCATTGTCTTTGTCATCATTCTTGTTGTCTTTGTCATCATGGTTTGTCATCTTTGTCTTTGCCATCATTTTCATAATTTTTATCATATTTGTCATCCTCATCATTATATTTGCTGTCTTTGTTATTGTCTGCCATCATCTTTGTTATCTGTTATCTTTTTCAAAGTCATTTTTATCTTCATCTTTCATTTTTGTCATATTTGTCATCTTTGTCATCTTTGTCTTCATCTTTGTCATCATCTTTATCATCCTTATCATTTTTGTCTTTCTCGTCATTTTTTATCATCATTTTTGTCATCTTTACCATCTTTGCTGTCATTTGTGGCATTGTCTTTGTCATTGTTTTGTTGTCATCCTTGTTTTTGTCATCATCTTTATTGTCAACTTTGTCATTGTCATCTTTGTCATCATCTTTGCTCATGTTGTCATTTGTCATAATCTTTCTCATCTTTCTTGTCTATTATCTTTGTTCTCATCTTTATCATCTTTGTCATTGTCTGTCATCTTTGTCATTGTCTTTCTTGTCATCATCTTATCTTTGTCATCATCTTTGACATCTTTGTCATTGTCTTTTTGTCATCTGTCATCTATCATAATCTTTGTTGTCATCTTTGTCACTGTCTGTCATCATCTTTGTCGTCTTTGTCATATTTGTCATCTTTGTCATGGTCTTTTCCATCTGTCATTAACTTTGTTGTCATCATCTTTGTTGTCATTGTTGTCATTATTGTCATCATCTTTGTTGTCATTTTTGGCATCGTCTGTCATATTTGTCATCTTTGTTGTCATTTTTGTCATCTTTTTCATCTCGTCATCTTTGTTGTCTTTGTCATTGCCATCTTTGTTGTCTTTGTCATCTTTGCTGTTGTCATTGTCATTATCTTTGTCATTTCATCTTTATCATTGTCTTTGTTATTTTTGTAGTCTGTCACTTTTGTCATCTATGATTTTTCTTGTCATATTCTCTTCTTTGTCATCATCTTTGTCATCTGTTTCATCTTTGTCGTCACCATCTTCGTCATTGTCTTTGTCATCATTTTTGTCTTTGTCATCATTGTTTTTCATCTTTGTCTTTGTCATCATTTTCATCACATATGTCACCCTCATCATCATATTTGCTGTCTTTGTCATATTTGTCATTGTCTGCCATCATCTTTGTCATCTGTCATCTTTCTCAAAGTCATCTTTATCTTCATCTATCATTTTGTCATATTTGTCATACTTGTTATCATCTTTATCATCCTTATCATTTTTGTCTTTCTCATCATTTTTATCATCATTTTGTCATCTTTACCATCTTTGCTGTAATTTTTGGCATTGTCTTTGTCATTGTTTTTGTTGTCATCCTTTTCTTTGTCATAATCTTTATTGTCAACTTTGTCATTGTCATCATCTTTGCTTATGTTATTTGTCATCATCTTTCTCATCTTGTCTATTCTCTTTGTTGTCATCTTTGTCATCTTTCTCATTGTC
Source organism: Protopterus annectens (assembly GCF_019279795.1). NCBI lineage: Eukaryota > Metazoa > Chordata > Ceratodontiformes > Protopteridae > Protopterus > Protopterus annectens. Next base: position 236,615,829 of record NC_056725.1, on the reverse strand, counting down.
TGTCATCTTTGTCATCGTCTTTGCTGCCATCATCTTTGTCATCATTTTATCTTTGTCATCATCTTTGACATCTTTGTCATTGTCTTTTTTGTCATCTGTGATCTGTCATAATATTTGTCATCTTTGTCATTGTCTGTTATCATCTTTGTCGTCTTTGTCATCTTTGTCATATTTTTTCCATCTGTCATTGACTTTGTTGTCATTATCTTTGTTGTCATTGTTGTCATCATGTCATCATCTTTGTTGTCATTTTTGTCATCGTCTGTCATATTTGTCATCTTTGTTGTCATCTTTGTTATCTTTGTCATCTTGTCATCTTTGTTGTCATTGTCATTGCCATCGTTGGTGTCTTTGTCATTATCTTTGCTGTTGTCATCTTTGTCACTTCATCTTTATCATTGTTTTTATTTTTGTAGTCTGTCACTTTCGTCAACTATCATTTTTCTTGTTGTATTCTCTTCTTTGTCATCATCTTTGTCACCTGTTTCATCTTTGTCATCATCTTTATCATTGTTCTCATTCTCATTGTCTTTTTTGTCATCGTTTTTGTCATCCTTGTCACCTCTGATGTCATCTTTGTCATTCTCTTAGTCATCTTTATTACTGTTTTGTTGGCATCCTTGTCTTGGCAATCATCTTTGTTGTCATCTTTGTCAACTTCTTTGTCATTATCTTTGTTCTTGTCATCATTTGTCATCATCATTGTCATCTTTCTTGTCATTGTCATTCTCTTTGTTGTCATCGTTGTCATCATTGTCATTGTCTCTGTCATCTTTGTCAGTCTTTGTTGTCATCATCTTTGCCATCTTTGTCATCTTTGTTATTTTGGTGTCACCTTTGTCGTCATCTTTGTCATCATATTTTTCATGCTTGTTGTCTTTGTTGTCATCCTTGTCTTGTCTTCTTTGTCATCTTTGTGTTTGGCATCTTTGTTGTTTTTGTCATCTGTCATCTTTGTTGCTTTTGTTGTCACCATTTTCAGATGACAACAGAATATGAGAAAGATGACAGAGACAATGACAATGAAGACAAAGATGGCAACAAAGACAATGACAAAGATAAGAAAGATGTTTATCATTTTTCTCATTCTCGTCATCTTTTTTGTCATCATTTTTGTCATCCTTGTCACCTCTGATGTCATCTTTGCCATTGTCTCTGTCATCTTTGTCAGTCTTTGTTGTCATCTTTGTCATGTTTGTCATCTTTGTTGTCATTCTTGTCTTGTCTTCTCTTTCATCTTTGTGTTTGTCATCTTTGTCATTTTTGTCATCTTTGTCATCTTTGTTGCTTTTGTTGTCACCTTTTTCAGATGACGACAACAGACTATGAGAAAGATGACAGAGACAATGACAAAGAAGACAAAGATGACAACAAAGACAATGACAAAGATAAGAAAGATGATGACTAAGATGAAGGCAAAGATAAGGAAAACAGCGATGATGACAGCGATGATGACAAAGATGACAATGACAAAGCTGACAAAGATGATGACAAAGACAAGGACAACAAAAGCAATGAGAAAAATGACAAGGATGATGACAAAGATTACGACAAATATGGCAAAGCTGACAAAAATGACAAAAAGACAAAAAAGATGACAAAAATAATAGACAATAATAAGATGACAAACATGAGAAAGATGATGACAAAGATGACAAATCTGAGAATAACAATGATAAAGACATCAATAAAGATGATGATGGCAAAGACAACAAAGATAACAAAGATAATGACAAAGATAATGATGAATATGACATGGAGACAACAAGGATGATGAAAAAGATGATGAAGATGATGACAAAGGCAAAGATAACAAAGACAAGAAAGGAAAAAACAAAAAAAAAAAA